>NC_135748.1:1787500-2387500 GCF_041903045.1 Epinephelus lanceolatus
ATTTCAAAAGCCCTCTGGTAGTTGAATGCCTCTGGGACAGGCCCATTTATGGCAACCCAACTGGATCCATGGCGTGCGCGATTCGGCCGAGGCGCAGGTGCCGGAGCTAATCGTGGCCATTCACATCAATGCTGCTCCACCAGAAGCGCCACAGCGCGTCCTAGCCGTGGCTCGGCGCAAGTATGCGCCGGACCGGGTCTATTTTTGACGTACGCCGTGAGATGGCACGTCAACTTGCACAGACCAAATGAGTCAAACAGGAAGTCAGCGCGGGAAAGATGAGAGTATCCGGTCAATTTTCAAAATAAAACACCCATCAAAACTCTGGATCGTATTTCACATTGCTACATCCACATGATGTGACATATAACTACCATGAGCCAAATGAGAAAGAAAGAAAAAGTTTTCATAGCTTACTTCAATGGTGCTGTGTGTTGCCGTGCAGGCTCACGCCAGATTTCCACTGGACGCGTGTCCGTTGCGGAACAGCAGCGCTGGTTATCCACTGTGTGCCCCCCCATCCGTCAATACCCACCGGCTGCGTTTGCTGTGCGGAGTGGTGCAGCTCCGCCAGAAGACATCTCGGTGCACTGCCGTGATTAATATCTCCTCGTCCATGGTGTTAACGGGGTGAAATGACGTCTGAAAACCTCTGACCTGTTGACTTCAGGCCTGCCTCTGCCCATTATGTAGTTTTCAAGGTGTAGTGCAGGGAAATATGATCCGCGTGAACACTGTGTATTTTGTTTTGAAAATTAACCGGATGTTTTATCGTGTTTCTGTGCATGACTTCCTGCCCTGCACGACCTGCTCTGTGCTGAATTGCTGCGTTGTGCTCCGGCATCCGGCAAAAATAGAAGTCCTGCGTATCTGTTGCGGAGGGCTCCGGACTGCCGGAGCTGTGACGGAGCCGGAACGCAGCACAGCCGCAGCCGGTGGAAACACGCACATTGACTAGTATTGAATCCTATCGGCTCCACTGCCGTGCCGGAGCGGAGATGCAACCAGCACGCATCTGGTGGAAATAGGCCGTCAGAGTTGTCTTAACCCTTTGGGCCCTAGGCCTTTTTAGGGTATTTTTACTGCCTTTACTTTTTTTTTTTTTTGTTTTAAACTTATTTTTATTGAAATGTTCCTTCAACAATTACAGTGTCAGGGCACAACATACATACATCATCAAACAATTATCCTTATGTCAATGTCCCGATTGTCCAGTGGTGGTGGTGGTGGTGTCCTCTTCTTGTGTTCTATAATCAGTCCATTTTTCCCATTTTTCATTAAATTGTGCCTCTTGTAATCTCAGTTTATGTGTAAGTTTCTCCATTGCAAATATCCCTTCCACAATGCACATCTACTGCTCCCTGGTCGGTGGTTCCACTTTATACCATAATTAGGGTCCGGGCAGCTAGGCTGCCAGGACACTATAGGTAATGGGCACAGTGACGTCACCATGGACGTCGCCGCCATGTTGATAGCTACGGGCAGCAGTAAACAAACGCAGTAGTTGAGTCGCATCGAGTGGAGAAAGCGAGGGAAAAGATGTTAAGATGCCAGAAAGGAAAGGGAATTTACCGGGATACATTGAACCACGAAGCCAGGGACCGGTATAGGGAGAAAATGAACGCTATAAATGGTTTGGACCTAGCCTTGGACCAAAACGTCTTGAAAACGAACCCTGTTTTTCGTTTGGGGGTTCCTGGTCTAGACCGATTCACGTCTCCATAAACGTTCAAATCAAACATGTAATGTACTGACCTCATAGGCACCGATGTTAGGAAGGTGTACGGGGGGTTGCCGTGTGTTTGTATATCTGTTATTGTTCAATAAACATGCATATTTTATCTCAGATGTAAGCCTCTTACTACCAATGTGCAATACACCTCCCAACTGCTATAGTGGCGCTGTGGTGCAGTAGAAAGCCGGTGCACTCATTCATTGCAGGACGAAGAAGGGGTGAAGAAAATTTCAGACATCCGAGATAAAAATGCATGTCCAAGCTTAACATCTTAATCAAGGTGCACAGGAATATGTTCTATTTATACATGTACAAATAAATGCAACATAACCATAAGGCAAAACACAGGGGAAAAGCTTTGCTTTTAAAATAATCACTAAATGGCTGCCAGATTTCGTAAAATTTGTTTTCTTGACTTTTCAGCAAGAACCTTATTTTTTCTAAGTCTATATGCTTCATGACATCTGTCAAAAGATTTGAAAAAGTTGGGAGTGTTTTTTTGTTTCCAATTAAGCAATATCAATCTTCGTGCGAGTAGGCTGACAAATTATACCATTCTATGGTCCATATTATTTTTCAATATACTCAGGTCAATAATTCCGAGAACTGACACTAGAGGTTCTGCACCAATTGGTCTTTGCAAAATATTTGATAGCGTCTGAAAGATACTGTGCCAATAATTTGATAACTTTGGGCAGCTCCAAAACATATGCCCCAATGATGCTGGTGTAAGTCCACATCTGTCACAGGAGGGATCTATTGATACTTTGTGGAGTTTTTGTTTTGACCGGTGTATGCGATGTATTATTTTGAATTGCAGGAGGCCGTGTCTTGCACATATTGAAGAGCTGTGAATTTGTGCCAGAGCTGTCTGCCATTGTTCTTCTGTGATCTCCCCTCCTAGATCATCTTGCCAGGCTGATCTTAGATGGTCCATAGTATCCATAGATATTAGATTTGAGAGTTTTTCATAAATATAGGATATTCCTCCCTTCTTATGAGGATCTAGTATAAGTATCAATTCCATTATGGACCGATTAGGAGAATTTGGGTATGATGAATTATCCTTCATAACAAAACTGCGTACCTGTAAATATTTATAGAACTGAGACCTCGGAATGTTAGATTTACTCTGTACCTGTTCAAATGTTGGAAAAGTTTGGTCTATAAACAAATCTGAGAAGCTGTGAATTCCTTTTTCAAACCAGTCATTAAATATAGTATTTGTAAATGAGGGTGCAAAAGCATGGTTTTCTATAAGAGGACTTTTAAGTGAACCAGATTGCCACCCTTAAAATTTTCGAACCTGGGACCAGATCTTGAGTGATTCAGGGTCAACGGTGGGCGGAGTGGAAAACAGTATGGCTATGAGGGAAGAGGGGTAACAGCAGATCTTCTCTATGCTCAACCATTGCAGAGGATTTTTTTTGTAGTCAGAAAGCCATCATTTTGACGTTGCACGCCCAATAATAAAGTTTAAAGTTTGGCAGTCCCATACCTCCTACTGATTCCGGCCTCTGTAAGAAAATCCTCCTTAGTCTTGTTTTTTTCTTGTTCCAAATAAACTCTGAGACTATTTTATCTATGTTTTGAAAAAAAAAAAAAAAGATTTTTGATACAGACGGGAATACACTGAAATAGAAAGGGAAAGACGGTCATCTTAATCATGTTAATTCGGCCTGCTAATGTTATTCCCAAATATTTAAATTGATTTGAGACCTTAAAGGGCAAATTATCAAAAATTTGTTGTTCTTTTGGAGTTTTAATTGGGAATAATATGCTTTTATTAATATTGATGTTATATCCTGATATTTGTCCAGATTTATTCAAAATTGAAAATACTGCAGGGATTGATTTAAAGGGGTCAGAGATATATATTAATAAATCATCTGCAAATAATGAGGTATTGTATTCGGCACCTCCTCTAAAGATCCTACTGTATTCAACTGACAAACGCAAAGAGATCGCAAGAGGTTGGCTTGCCAGCGAAAAGAGGAGAGGGGATAGTGGCCATCCCTGTCTAGTGGATCTTGTTAGTGTAAAGTACTCAGATTTAATCTTATTTGTCTGCACTGAGGCCATCGGAGATGCATACAGGAGCGTAATCCATGACACAAACTTGGAAACGAACCCAAACCTTGACAGGGCCGAGAAGAGGAAATCCCACTCAACCCTGTCAAAGGCCTCCTCTGCGTCCAGGGATATCAGTATTTTAGAAAGTGAGTTAGGGTTCGATGTATAAATAATATTGAACAGTCTGCGGATGTTATGAGTCATTTGTCTGTTCTTGATTATACCAGTTTGATCCTCATGTATTATTGTTGGAAGTACGTGTTCTAATCTTATTGCCAATATGTTCGCTAAAATTTTGGTGTCTACATTCAGTTAGTCTTGCCACCAGACAATCAGAGATCTCCACCTTCTGATAGTCTGGGGACACTCCTTTCTAAAGTGTGTTTAACACACCGGCGAAAACGGCCAGGAACAAAGCAACGCCTCTTGCGTTTTTGAAAAGGACACGCCCTCCCAGAAATGTGCGCTCCCCCTTTTCTCATCCGCAAGGAAACAAACACACAGAGAGCTTGAAAATGGATGCCGAGAGATTTAACTCTGTTTTATCAAACGTGTGCTCAGTCCACAAAATTGTGGAAATGAAGGACTTACAGCGACTTGAGCCATTTTGTACCGCTACACGTGTTTCTAGTCGGACTATGTTTACGAGCACAAGAGTTCAGCGAGCCACCAAAGGACCGCCCTGCGGATTTACTATTCTATTTACTATTATACTGTTCTGCAACGTAGGGAGTTTTTTTAAACTCTGAAATTGTATCCGCCCATCTAAACACAAAATCAGGGAGAAAGTTATCAGTCTTTAGTTAAGCAAAGCGTCTAAAGACTGACTTGTGAGTCTAACATTCAGTAGACTCACTGGTCTGTATGATGCAGTTTCAAGCGGATCTTTCCCTTTTTTGTGTATTAAAGAAATTGTTGCCTGATAAAATGTTGCTGGAAGAGATCCCCTTTCTGCTGACTCATTGAAGACTTTGAGAAGAAGTGGTGCTATCTCCGCTGTGAAAGTCTTATAAAATTCAGCGGTATACCTATCAGGGTCTGGCGCTTTTGAACTTTGTAAACTGCGTATTGCTAAGGTAACTTCCTCCAAAGTTATAGGCTTCTCCAGCACATGCATATCCTCCTGACGAATGGAGAGAATATTTAAATTATCAAAGAACTCCTGCATAGTTCTAGAAGTATCTATCACTTCTGTTGTATATAGTTTAGGGTAAAATTGTTTAAATTCTTGATGTATTTCTGATTGGTCCTTTGTTGTATTTCCAGAACTTGTGTGAATTTCAGTTACAAGTCTAGATGCCTCATTCAGCCTTATCTGATGAGCCAATTGTCTTCCAATTTTCTCTCCGTGTTCATAGTATCTGTGTCTGGAACGATTTATTAATTTGGTTGTTTCGGATGTGGAGAGGAGATTAAACTCGGTTTGCAGACGTCCTTTTAGAGAGCAGTTCAGGATTAGGAGATCTTGCATACTGTTTATCCAATTCAGCAATTTGTTCTGTTATAGCTTTTCTTCTCACATTTTGTGTCCTGGTCAATTGAGCTGAGTATGAGATAATTTGTCCTCGAACATATGCTTTCAGGGCCTCCCATAATGTACCTTTAGAAACATCTGGGGTCTCATTAATTTGCATGTATAAAGCTATTTGAGATCTGATAAATTCTGTGTGGGTTTCACTGGCTAGCAAGCCGTTATCCATACACCATGTTTTGGATGGATGCCTACAGGGAAAGTTTAGTTGTAGTTTTAGAGGGGCGTGATCTGACAAAACAATAGCTTCATAATCTATATATTTTACAGCTGATAGAAGTTTTGAGTCTATAAAAAAATAATAAATATATAATAAATATAATAAAATCAATCCTGGAAAAGGACTTCAATTCAATCAATCAATCAATTTTATTTATAAAGCCCAATATCACAAATCACAATTAGCCTCACAGGGCTTTACAGCATACGACATCCCTCTGTCCTTATGACCCTCGCAGCGGATAAGGAAAAACTCCCCAAAAAAACCCCTTACCACATACGTGGCTGAGAGAAAAAAAGAGTATCTCCGTCGGTTTTGGTGCTTATATCTCCATGCATCTATCATATTAGTTGACTTCAAAAAAATTGTGCAGCGTTCTAGCCGATTTAGATAAAGAGTGTTGTTTGCTCGATGATCTGTCCAGCACTGATCCATCACAAATTTTAAGTCACCTGTTAGAAGCAGGTTATGAGTATGAAGATTGGGTAGGGAAGCAAGTACTGATGTCATAAATTCCCCATCATCAAAGTTAGGGGCATAAATGTTTGCCAGAGTTATTGGGGTGTTGTACAATTCCCCTGTTACTATGACATACCTTCCATTCGAGTAAGCTATTACGTATGATGCAGTGAAGGGGACATTTTTATTTATTATAATAGCAGTCCCTCGTGACTTTGAGTTAAACCTAGAATGAAACGCATGTCCAACCCAATTTGTATGTAATTGTTTATGTGCATGGTTTTTGAGGTTTTCTTGCAAAAAGATTACCTCAGCCCTCAATCTCTGCAGATGAACAAGTACATTACCCTGTTTCACAGTTCCCTTTAATCCTCTGCAATTCCATATGACAAATCTCACCACACTCTCCTCCGCACTCACTAATGATCTCTTTGGGTTTCTATCCATAGTCTAATTGGAAAAGGTACAATGGTAGCATGAATATTCCTGCATCCTGGCTGAGGAAAAAGGAGAAATAAATAAATAAATAAAATCAAAATAAAAAAATAAGAAGGGAAGAGGGGGGTTACACAAAAAACATGTACATGTAATAACTTTTAATCATTTTCATCACCTAACTTATTGAACTTAACAACTACCCACCCCACCCCCACCACTTCCCAAACAAGTGGTGGGAGAAAAATAAGCATCTCAAAGTCCAAAGGCAACTTGCCATTCCACACACCTCAGATGAGGGGGGAAAAAGTAGAAAATTAAAAAGAGCAGACTTGGTCTCACGGCTCCATCTAAATATATTTCAATTTTGAACCTTTCAATTGTAAATTGTTGTAGTTAACATAAAACAGGGGAACTTAATGATGGCAACATAGATAGTCCTGATAGTAAGATGACAAATTTATCTCACAAAAATCAAGATGGCTTATCAGCTGTACTGTGTGTATGTATTGCCTTCTTCACTAATTTGAATAAGAAATAAACATTCAGAGTATACAATTCCAAAAGTCTATATCTAAATGGAGAGCAGAAACAGAGATATACAATATTGACAGGAAGAAAAAAGTGTTTACAGTTACAAAAATTGTTACTTTGGTTAGTTAAATTATTTTCAAATTTTAAGCCATCCCATTATAATAACTGCTCTCTGACAGCAAAAAAACAAAAGAAAGAAAAAAGATTACATTATATAAAGAAAAGTATATCAAACCCCAAACATTACGACTACTTACGTTTATGGGGATCAGTCCACTTTGGCAATCTTCTGGTTGTAGAAGTCTTCAGCGGCTTTCGGGGAATCAAAGGTGTGTCTCATCCTGTCCATGGTAATGACGAGCTTGGCAGGGAAGAATAAGCTGCACTCGACGCTGGCCTCTCGGAGTTTTCTATTTACCGCGGGGAAGAAATCAGTGAGGAATCTGATCATATCGCCGCCTTCGGCTCCCTCTTTAATGCCAATCAGCCGTAGATTTTTTCTTCTGCTTCTATTTTCGAGATCCTGATATTTGTCTTGCAGTGTCTTATACTCTTTATTGATTAGTTCGTGTGTCTTTTCCAGAACGGTGACTCTGTCTATCGTTTCGCCGAGCACGGTTTCCACCTCGTCACATTTATCAGCTAGTCTCTGCCTGAGCCGAGCGAAGTCGGGCTAACTCGCCGGCTAGCTCATCCCGTATGGACAGTATGTCGTCTTTAGTTTCTTCGCAGAGAGAGACAATATCCTTCTTTATCTCTTTAAATGATGAGGCGATTTCAGCTTTAATCTGAACCAGTACCTCTTCCCTGGATGTTTGTAGTTCCTCTCTCAGCATCCCCAGGGAGAGTGTGATGTCAGGTGTTTCCCCATGTGTGTTCACCACTGCGCTGTTGGCCATCTTTAGGCTGCTCCGAGTGAATAGAGTAATCGTTCTTTGTGTTTGCGTCTTTTGCCTTTTCTCTTGACGTGTGTTCTTTTTCATGTCAGGAGTTTAACGCGGGGTGGTTGACATTTAGATCGTGTCCCCTTCTACCGGTTTTGAAGGTTCAAACTCACTTATTATTTTTATGTCGGAGCTCCTCTCCTCCGCAATCTACTCCATCATGCGGAAACCGGATGTCTTTACCTCTTTTTTTAATATTATTTAGGCCATTAATAGTCAACGACACCACCATTATATCATTATGTTGCATTGTTTATATCCCTTGAAATTAGGGGTGTAACGATTCATTTTTACAACGATTCAATTCATATCATTTTCCATGGTTCCGATTCGATTCAAGAACGATATTTGGCTCATCTAGAACGATACGATTCGATTCAATTCAACGGCTAGAAATCGATTCAGTAACTTTTTTTGTTTTGCCAAAAACTGAACCAGTGTGACTGTGAAATACATACCTGAATACTGTGGACAGTGCAGGGGAGTTTTTTCTTGAAAGAGAATCAGGGATTAATTAATTTTGGATATAAATAAGTAAACACAACGATTAATGGCAAAAACATTCACCCTTTATTAAATACTATAATTATCACAAGTTCAGAACCTGCTGATCAAAAGACAAAAAAAGTGTGATCAACATTCCTCCAGGCTGAATTACAGCTGAACAGTAGGTTTCCCTGGTACTTCTCTTGTGATTTTCAATCAGTATAAGAGGAGTACAATAATACACAAAAATAAAGTGCAACCTATTAGGTTGAATGGACAGTAGGTTTCCCTGCTACTTATGTCATTTTACTCAGTATAAAAGGAGTACAATAATATACAAAAATAAAGTGCAACCTTACCTATCAGGTTGAATGGACAGTAGTTTTCCCTGCTTCTTCTCTGTCATTTTACTCAGTCAGAACACATTTGACAGACAGCCACCGACTTGTCCAGAACACCTCCTTTTTTGCAGAAACCAAAGTGTTTCCACACACTCAACTTCAAATTCGGCTTGAAAATCTCCAGCTCGTCCGCCTCCTCTTTGCTGTTAGCCATGCTTCGTTTTGTTTTGAGTCGGCACTACTGGCACATGCCGATGACGTCACACTCAGGGAGAGTGAAGCGAATCGAGCAACTTTACGAGTAGAAGTGATAAAAATACATGTATATAATGTTGTCGTGCTTAAATACAACACACAAATGCTTAGTAATCGATATAATCGATTTTTGACCTTGTAAATCGACTTCACAGCGATATCGTCATCAGTGAGGGACAACTTGCCAAGGCTCTATCGATGCAGTTAGATTGTAGGAAAATAAATCGATGCATCGATGTAATCGATGAATCTTTACACCCCTGCTTGAAATAGTTCTTAGCCCCTCCACTGTAATATTTTCAACCAACATTTTCCCATGAACAAAGTATGAACAAACACAGAAACTGAACTCCCCTGTAAAAAAGGGCCTTGTTCCCATTGGCCCGTCTCCCTGTTGGTGGGAGTGAGGGATGACCTTTTGTATGAGCCATCTAGCCATCTAGTTCTTTTTGGTTTCCTGGGTTTTCTGGACTCCGGACAAGGACTAACGATGTATAACTATCTGTGAAATGAATAAATAAAAAAATTTCAAGTAATAATAATGAGTATAATATACATACACATATATATATATATATATATATATATATATATATATATATATATATATATATATATATATATATATATATATATATACACACAGTACAGGCCAAAAGTTTGGACACACCTTCTCATTCAATGCGTTTTCTTTATTTTCATGACTATTTACATTGTAGATTCTCACTGAAGGCATCAAAACTATGAATGAACACATGTGGAGTTATGTACTTAACAAAAAAAGGTGAAATAACCGAAAACATGTTTTATATTCTAGTTTCTTCAAAATAGCCACCCTTTGATCTGATTACTGCTTTGCACACTCTTGGCATTCTCTCCATGAGCTTCAAGAGGTAGTCACCTGAAATGGTTTCCACTTCACAGGTGTGCCTTATCAGGATTAATTAGTGGAATTTCTTGCTTTATCAATGGGGTTGGGACCATCAGTTGTGTTGTGCAGAAGTCAGGTTAATACACAGCCGACAGCCCTATTGGACAACTGTTAAAATTCATATTATGGCAAGAACCAATCAGCTAACTAAAGAAAAACAAGTGGCCATCATTACTTTAAGAAATGAAGGTCAGTCAGTCCGGAAAATTGCAAAAACTTTAAATGTGTCCCCAAGTGGAGTCGCAAAAACCATCAAGCGCTACAACGAAACTGGCACACATGAGGACCGACCCAGGAAAGGAAGACCAAGAGTCACCTCTGCTTCTGAGGATAAGTTCATCCGAGTCACCAGCCTCAGAAATCGCAAGTTAACAGCAGCTCAGATCAGAGACCAGATGAATGCCACACAGAGTTCTAGCAGCAGACCCATCTCTAGAACAACTGTTAAGAGGAGACTGCGCGAATCAGGCCTTCATGGTCAAATAGCTGCTAGGAAACCACTGCTAAGGAGAGGCAACAAGCAGAAGAGATTTGTTTGGGCCAAGAAACACAAGGAATGGACATTAGACCAGTGGAAATCTGTGCTTTGGTCTGATGAGTCCAAATTTGAGATCTTTGGTTCCAACCGCCGTGTCTTTGTGAGATGCAGAAAAGGTGAACGGATGGATTCCACATGCCTGGTTCCCACTGTGAAGTATGGAGGAGGAGGTGTGATGGTGTGGGGGTGTTTTGCTGGTGACACTGTTGGGGATTTATTCAAAATTGAAGGCACACTGAACCAGCATGGCTACCACAGCATCCTGCAGCGACATGCCATCCCATCCGGTTTGCGTTTAGTTGGATGATCATTTATATTTCAACAGGACAATGACCCCAAACACACCTCCAGGCTGTGTAAGGGCTATTTGACCAAGAAGGAGAGTGATGGAGTGCTGCGGCAGATGACCTGGCCTCCACAGTCACCGGACCTGAACCCAATCGAGATGGTTTGGGGTGAGCTGGACCGCAGAGTGAAGGCAAAGGGGCCAACAAGTGCTAAACACCTCTGGGAACTCCTTCAAGACTGTTGGAAAACCATTTCAGGTGACTACCTCTTGAAGCTCATGGAGAGAATGCCAAGAGTGTGCAAAGCAGTAATCAGAGCAAAGGGTGGCTATTTTGAAGAAACTAGAATATAAAACGTGTTTTCAGTTATTTCACCTTTTTTTGTTAAGTACATAACTCCACATGTGTTCATTCATAGTTTTGATGCCTTCAGTGAGAATCTACAATGTAAACAGTCATGAAAATAAAGAAAACGCATTGAATGAGAAGGTGTGTCCAAACTTTTGGCCTGTACTGTGTATATATATATATATATATATATATATATATATATATATATATATGTGTGTGTATATATATATATATATATATATATGTGTGTATATATATATATATATATATATACACACAGTGGTGGAAAAAAGTTTTCGGACACCCTTAAAATTTTACACAATCTCAAATATTATCATGAAATATTTGTGGAAAAATCTTTTTTGTGTTTCAAAAGGTGTGGCTGCATTAGACAGATACAAACAAATACAAATTATATTTTTTGTTTATTGTTTACAAGAAAAACTAACAAAACTAAATTCTTGACAGTTTCAATATGTCAGTTCTCAACATTGTCGGTATCAAAGTCAACAAATAACAGAGAATGTGTTCAAAACTGAACAAAAAATAAATAAACCATCACATCATCAAATTAATATTTAGTAGTCCTGCCATTGGCACGTAGTAGAGCTCTAATCCTGGCTGGCATGTTCCCCACGAGCCTTTCACACTGTTGAGGGGTAATCTTGTCCCATTCTTCTTGAATTACTGCTTTTAATTCTTCTAAATTCTTTGGTTTATGCTTTGAAACAGACCTTTTGATAACCCACCACAGATTTTCAATGGGGCTCATGTCCGGGGATTGAGCTGGCCACTCTAAGACCTGGATACTGTGCTCCTGTAGCCAAGTTCTACTGGCCTTGGATGTGTGGCAAGGGGCATTATCTTGTTGAAACATCCAGTTTTTACCTCGACGGAACAGTGCATGCGCAGAAGGGAGCATGTGGGTTTCGAGAATGGTACAATACTTGGTAGAGTTCAATGTGCCATCACAGACAGTGAGATGACCAACACCGGCAGCACTCATGCATCCCCAAACCATGATACTGCCTCCACCATGCTTGACAGTAGGTACTGTACATACTGGAGATAATGCTTCGCCTGGCCTTCTGCGTACCCTCACATTAGTAGGAGGAAGATAAAGCTGGAAACTGGACTCATCTGACCACAAAATCTTCTTCCAATTCTTGGCTGTCCAGTTCTTGTGTACCTGGGCTCAACAACGCCGGGCTAACCTCTGTCTCTCATTGATCAGGGGCTTCTTGATAGCCTTGTAGGACCTTAAGCCATGATCTAAAAGTCAGCCATGTACAGTGCAGGTGGAACACTGGACACCAGTTTGGTTTGACCACTGCTGCTGAAGCTCCTGTGATGTCATTCGGCGGTTTTGCCTGCACATGCGGATCAGGATGCGGTCATTTCTTGCTGAAGAAACCCTTGGACGCCCAGATCTTGGTTTGTCTTCCAAGCTGTTGGTTCGTCTGTATTTCTGCAGAGTGTATCCAACTGCTGAAGGACTGCATCTGCACTTCCTGGCTATCTGGCGGCAGCTGTACCCTTCCTGGCTGAGAATATTTATCTTCAGGCGTGTTTCCTGCATTAGGTTCCTTGTTTTAGCCATTTTTGTGTCTGAAGAACTTTCAAATGTGCTGGCTTTATGTAGACGCGAAGCTTGGCAACAAAAATTGTGTCTTTTAATAAAAAGAACGACCTTCATCACTGGTACCAAAATGACCCAATACTCAAAATTTCTTATGTATTTTTATGGAACCAATCAATTTTAAGTTTTAATGGCTTTTTTAGGATTTATTTAGTATTTTGGCTGTGACTGTACTAAAAGAAATTGCACTTGAAGACCTAAGAGTGATTCTTAATGCAATATTTCACAAATGCATGGGGTGTCCAAAAACTTTTTTCCACCACTGTATATATATATATATATATATATATATATATATATGTATATATATATATATATATATATGTGTGTGTGTGTATATATGTGTGTGTGTATATATGTGTGTGTGTATATATATGTGTGTGTATATATATATATATATATATATATATATATATATATATATATATATATATATATACGTATATATATATACGTATATATATGTACGTATATATATATGTACGTATATATATATATATATATATATATATATATACATATATATACACAGGTCCTCCTCAACATGATGCAGAAACAGACTAAAAGAGAGCTATCAATGCACAGAAGCATAATAAGTGACATTAACAGTATCTAATAACACACACTATCTCTCGACCTGCATCTCCCTCTCCCCTCTCCTCCACACACACACATGCACACACCTCACCTCCTGATGCTTTCCTTATAGGTCAGTTACACAGGATATAGTTTTATACAGTCCATGGCAGCAACAGTCATGTTTACAACAACAAAGTCACTATTTAAAACCCAATAATATCTCACTGGAATATAAATATTCCTCCTGACATCACAATACTGAGTGAAGAAAGTCACGTTATCTCAGCATGAATCAGTCATTCATCCTGCTCTCTGTCCCTCCTCTACTGAGGAGACTCACTGTCTGCAGGTCGGCTGTCTCAGGTACATCTTCAGATAAAGTGTTAGCCTACATACAGACAGCTTTCATTAGGGATGTCCCGATCCGATATTCGGATCGGTACCGGCCGCCGATATTAGCAAAAAACGGGCATCGGCACCTGATCGGACTGCATGGAAAAATGCCGATCCATGAACTCCGATCCAGTTTTTCATAGAATCCTTGCCAGGTTTTCCGGCCAGCCCGGCGCTCCGCGATTCAAGCAGTCCATTCCAGTGATCCGCTCCAGCTCTTACTATCAGTCCACCAGGCCAGCATGCAGACGGCAGATACACAGAGGGTAGGAAGAGTAGCGGTCAATTTAGTTAACTGACTATTTGTTTTCTGCTCTGGTTTTTTGAAAGTGATATTTTTATTTGGTTTACACTCTTACTGTTTAAGTAAAAAGCACTGATGGCATTGTTTTGGGCACAATTAGTGAAATTGGAGCCATGGATGGACTACAAAAACACTACTAAAATAACTGAAAAGGAAAGGCTGCATTGTTTGTTAAATGCCAACAATGTCTTGTGGTGTTAATCTTTTTTTTATTTATTACAGGAGCAAAGCACAAGTGTGTGGAGTCTTGCTGCTATTTTAATTTCATTGTTAGACATTTTAAAGATTTCTTGTGTTGATTCATTTTCTATTTATTAAGGGGCCAAAGCAGCCAAAGCAAACCAGCTATATTTTTTATTTAATGTTAATGTTCAAGTTTAACATTTGTTTATTTAACCCTGTTAACAATAAACAGGTCAGTTTCTCATACCAACTGTTGTGGATCATTCTAACTAACCAGATTAAGTAGTTGTTCTTTGCTTGATCAAACCTTTTCTAACATGACTGACAACAAAATAAGTGAATATGTATAATATGTGCTTGGATCAGATCGGTATCGGCCAAAACTCAAGGCTGTAATATCGGTATCGGATCGGAAGTGAAAAAGCTGGATCGGGACATCCCTAGCTTTCATTTTAGTTTGTCTTTAACACTGCTGTTAGCACCACGAGCGCGATGTGCTTGTGTCGACCGCGATCATAAATCATAATAGCGGTGAATGAGAGACTGCGGACAGAGCAGATTGAAATATGGCTTTCTACATGCTGATCACATGTATTGATAAAGTATTGGCTTGGCTGGCAGAGGTTTTATTGCACTTACTCACAGTAACAAGTGTAGCTGTCGTTAACTAGAGTCATCTTGAAATTAATGTTATATTACCTTCATCTGCACCGCGGCCCCACTGCTGCAGAATGAGGATACATGAAACCGAAACTTTAAAAAGTTACGCCGGTAATGGCGGAGCTTACTGTTATTATGGTGTTGATTAAACTTTCCTTGGGTTGTTTAATACCAGGTCTCGGTACCAATCCCTGCCCGGGCGTTTGATGAAGTCTCCTGGTTGGCCGGTGATAGATGGGTGTCAAACTGTCGTTACAGCCCGTTCATGCCAGGCTCGAATCAAACCCACCACTGGTGATGTACGCATTGTCTCATTTGATGTTGCTCAATAAGACTTCAGAATGTCATTGCATTTTTTTCTCAAAAGACGCAGGTGTTGGGATTCACAGGACCACAGATGATTTATCATTTGGTAAAATCATCACTGATTTCAAGGCTTTTTGTCTTCAAACAAAGGCCCCGTTTAGACGACAACGATTTCAACTGAAAACGGTAAACTTTAGTTGCGTTTTGGCCGATCGTTTACACGGCAGTGGCGTTTTGGGTGCCTGAAAATGCAACGAATGGAAAACGGGTTCCAGAATGCAACGTTTTGGAAACGGCAGCGTCTCCGTTGTCATGTAAAAGTGCAATGAGCAGTTCCTCTGAAAACGGAGACTTTTCGCACATGTGCATTACGGTTCCAGTCACTAGGCATGCCGACCGTCACAACAACAATGCTAAGCTCTGTTTGCGCTGCTCACCCTGTTGATTTGAAGTGAAGTGTAGATCTGTTACTGTAGCAACTCCACCTTGTTGTCCATCCAGACAAAGTTATCTGTGCATGCTTTCACTAGTGTGTCTTCTTTGTTTTGGTTTGTAATCACGGCGTTGGAGAGTAAGGCGCTTCAGCGCAGGTGCATGGCGTCATGCCTTGGTGTTGCTTTGCAAATTTACACTGCCACCCATTGGCCTGGCGTGCATACTACAGCTTTTCCAGTAGATTTTGCGGCTCCGTGTGAACGGGGATCATTTCATTAACGTCGTCATATAAACGCATACGTTTTTTAAAACGCAAAGGACAGACTTTTCTGTTTTTACTGAAATTGTTGTCGTATAAACGGCCCCAAAGAGAGTGGCACCCATCTCCACAGGAGGTCTCACCTCACACCTCAATGAGACTCAAGTCCCAAAACTTGATTGAACAAGACCTTTTACAGTGACATGTGACTCTGTGATGTCACAGGCATCGGTACAAGGTCTGCTCCCTCCAAGCTTTCTTTCTCTTCTTGCTCCAGCTGCTGTAGCAGCTGCACCCCTCTTTCCAGCTGGGCCTGGGACAGCAGAGGCCCAAACCCCTGCTCCATAGCCCAAACCACTAAAGGGAGGACAACTGATCACAGACTCTCTGACCTGAAACAGAAAGGTAGAGTTGCGAACACAAGGTTTGCAACCAGCTTTCCAGCAACAAGGAACTAAGTGAGTTAGCACCCAGCGTCTACCTCTGCGAAACCCTGAGCGACCAGCTTCCTCGGAGTTTTATCTTTGGAACAAAGGACCCAACAAAGACTGCACCTGGAACCACCTTCCCAGCCTTCTTCTGCCGGCTAACAAAGCAGTACGCCACTGAGTGACTCTTTCCTCCATCCATTCAAGGATCGGTAATGTAACAACTGGGCATAGCTTATCACAGCTTTACAGGCTAAGCAAGACTGTTTGACTGTTGTATGTGATTTGATGCTGTTTACTGAGTTATTGTTGTGATAGATTGCAGTTAGGTCATTGATTAGTTGGCTTCGCCACAGCAAGTGTTTAGTTTGCTAATACTGTTCACAAACAGATTCTTGCATGCAACTAAACAATCTCTGCACTAATCCAGACCGTTTGCAACACACGTCACATTGACATAGACTCATTAACAAATAGGCTTTCAACAGAGCTACCCCAAACAGGAATTTCAGAGTTCCCACTTCTTTTCCTTTGTCTTTGTCCTGACCACACGGTCAGACAGACACCTCCCCCGGAAACTGAAGCAGCCTTGATTCTGCCATTTTGGTAGTTCTCTGTTGTCAGCCATTTTGTTTGTAGGCCAAACGGCTACTTGATCAATACACCCGCCTTTGTCTTTCTCCTTTCTCTCTCACACACACACACACACACACACACACACACATATACATATACACACCAAGCTTGTATATAGTTAGTTAGAATTTGTGTGTTTTGGTTTGCTTTACTTATTTGTGAATAAATATAATTCTTTGGAATCATACCGGCTGTCTGTTTAATGTTGCACAAGGGTGAATGAATAGTCAAGAACTCCAAAATCCTTCAGGCATTACCGTTAATTTTGGTTGTTGTCATTAATTTAATTATTAATCAAACTCCAAATTAATAGTTTAGCCTATTTTATGAGACTTATTATCTTTAACTGGCTATCATTTTTCCCTTTACGGGAATGGTGCCCCACGAGGTGATTTAATGTTAATTAAGTCACATTATTTAACATAATTATTAATTATTAATAATAATTATTAATTGTTTCCGATAGCCAATTTAACCCCAACATATTTGGTACCTCCGTGTGAAGCCTAGTGTGTTGACCCCAACATTTTTGGTGCCTCCGTGTGAGGTAAATATATGTTGATTCCCAACATATTTGGTGCCACCGTGTGAGGTAAATATATGTTGATTCCCAACATATTTGGTGCCATCGTGTGAGGTAAATATATGTTGATTCCCAACATAGGTGTCAAGCCATGTTGACAGGTAAGAGGAGAAAACTGCAAAATCACCTGGGGCAGTGCGGGCGGGGCATCAAGGCCACTGTGGCCTTAGGGCAGATATTTTTTTCAAGGGCACAGGGCCAAATAGCCCTCGTGGCCCTCGTGAAATTCCTGCCCTGATTACAACATTTCTTATTTCTCACTCTAAATGTTTTCAGATTTAGTTGTAAGTGTACGGTTTAGCTGTAAGATGAGAAAGTTTGTCACCCGGCTGCCATGTTGAAAACAGTCGATTGAAGTACTGAGCACCAGCCGGACCAACTTTCTCATTTTACAGCTGAACAGTACACTGAAATATGTTTCTGAAAACATTTGAGTGACTGGCAGGGACCCTCCTGTTCCCTGGGGAGAGCTCCAACACAGCAGCGCTCAGTATGGGGGCTCATGAGTATCCCCATACATGCCTGATGTCCCTCACCCTGGACAACTCCAGTACGGGCGGTGCGTAGAGGTGAGCCAACTATGTCTAGTTGGCACTGCTCCACCTACAGCTCCAGCTCTGGTTCCTTTCCCACTAGAGAGGTGACATTCCACATCTCTAGAGCCAGTCTGCAATGCTAGGGGTCAACACACCTGGGGCCCCGCCCCTGCCTGCTGCACCTGACCTCAGTGTCTGTCCCTGTGGGTGGTGATCCCACAGGGCGGCAGCTCCATGTAATTTCTATGAGCCCAGTCACAAGATGCTTGCCAGCCAGCCCCCCTCCTAGGTCTGGCTCCTGAAGGGGGACCCTGTTTCTCTATTCCAGACTAGGTACTCAAGTTCTGTTGTAGCAGTGTCATCAGAGTTTATGTTTATGTAAATTTCAATTTCATGCCTTTTTTTTTTTTTTTACTAAGTTAAGTATATAGTTTTTTGTTTGTTTGTTTTTCTTATTTTTTGGTAATTATTATTTATCCTTTTGCTTTTTTTTAATCTTTGCATCCATCCATCAATCCATCCAGTCATCCATCCAGTCATCCAGTCATACAATCTCTGGCCAGTTGTAGGCAGTGGAACAAAGTTTAAACACAACATTTACATATTTTCATTTGATAAAGTGCATATTAGGAACTTTTTTAGCAAGCTGTTGCTTTTTACAAATAATCAGATACAGATCAAGAATTTGTTAGTTAGTGAGCTTCAGAGGTGTTGGCTGAGCAGCCCCTACTCCAATTCCGTACTTTACACACAGACATAAAAGTGGTATCAATGTGTTTTCATTCAGCTTGCGCTCAGCAATATACAGTATTGTTACGAGTCATGACAGCCAATATTGCCATCTATCATTTATGTTTCTTTTGAACTAAAAATAAACTTTTGTGCTTATTGTCATAAATTTCACTCGTACTCGTACTCGTACTCGTACTCGTCGTCCTCCGCTTATCTGGGTCCGGGTCGCAGGGGTAGCAGCCTCAGCAAAGAAGCCCAGACAGTCCTCTCCCCAGCCACTTCCATCAGCTCTTCCGAGGGAACCCTGAGGCGTTCCCAGGCCAGCCGGGCGATGTAATCCCTCCAGCGTGTCCTGGGGCGGCCCCGAGGTCTCCTCCCGGTTGGACATGCCCGAAACACCTCCCAAGGGAGGCACCCAGAAGGCATCCTTACCAGATGCCCGAACCACCTCAACTGGCTCCTCTCGATGTGGAGGAGCAGCGGCTCTACTTCGAGTCCCTCCCGGATGTCCGAGCTCCTCACCCTATCTCTAAGGCTGAGCCCAGCCAACTTGCGGAGGAAACTCATTTTGGCCGCTTGTACTCGTGATCTCGTTCTTTCGGTCACTACCCAGGACCTCCCCCCCCCCGACCTGGAATGGGCAATCCACCCTTTTCCGGCTGAGCACCATGGCCTCAGACTTGGAGGTGCTGATTCTCATCCCAGCCGCTTCACACTCGGCTGCGAACCGTCCCAGCAAGAGCTGGAGGTCACTGTTCGATGGAGCTAGGAGGACCACGTCATCCGCAAAAAGCAGGGACGAGATCCTCCCGTCACCGAACCTGACATCCTCCACCACTCGGCTGCGCCTAGAAATTCTGTCCATGAAAGTTATGAACAGAACCGGTGACGAAGGGCAGCCCTGGCGGAGTCCAACTCTCACCAGCAACAGGTCCGACAATTTGTAATCAACTGTATGATCATGTGAGAGCCAAATAACCAACAGGATATCAGTATAGTAAAATCAGAATGTCAGCTTTATCACATCTTTATCGCATCTTCTTTTCATGTACCAACAGCTGAAAAACAGCTTATTCTCTTCCTTATCGACTCTTTTTGTATTGTATTTGTATTGGATTGTATTTACCTTCTTCTGACTCTTTTTCCCCTCCTTCCATTTCATTTCCCCCCCTCCTTCTTCTTATTATGCATTCCACTGGACTCTCTTCCTCTCCCTTCTCTCTCTCCTGCTTAAGCTCAGAACAGTTTCCAAATGGCTCTGGTAGGGGGCTGACTGTGACTGTGACTGTGGCTTTAAGTGGAGAAACCATTGCTATCAACAGACACACACTGTCCAACACACACACAGACTCACATCCTGTTTCAAGCCAAAATTGATGAGGCAGATTTATGACGGCTGCTGGCCACAACAAATTAAGTTGACAGTGATGTATGTGAGGGGGCCAGTGTCTCACTGCACTATCAGACCACACACACACATACATGGCACACAGCAGTGGCCCCCTACTCCCAGACCTTCTTGTTAGGCGTCCCTGTCAGGCAGCCCCCCTCCAGCATACCTACATAATAAAATTCCTCATTCTGATTTGTGTTTTTTCCTTCCCTCTCCCTATTTCCTCTCGTCCACCTTCTTCCCTCCATCCCCAGACTCATCCCGCCGCCAGCAAATTGCCCTTGAAGGACAACTTCACATTTGATGACTACAGGTCAGTGTGTTTGTGTGTGTATAAGTGTGTGCAGAATGGGCCTGTTTTTAGATTCTCATGTCATCTTTTACATGTTAATGTGTGTCATTCCTATATCATGTTTCTGTTCCTGAGAATAATTCTGGCTGCCATCATTCCTATAGTTAGTAATAACAGTGCCATAAACAGGAGAAGTCAGATGACCAAACGGGTTATAAAAAAATGGAGGTTAGTCAAACTTATTTGGAAGACAAACAGAAGGTAAATAGTACAAATTATTAGAAATTATTAGCTAAACTGTCTGTTGTAAACATCACAATTTCCATTTGGCTTATTGGTTCAGGTTGGACTTGAACTTACTGTACTTGATGTAAGTGTGTGCACTCACTTTTCCTATGCAGTGAGGGATTTCCACTGACATATCCAGCATGTAGTTTTACTTCAAAATAAGTGTTATAATAAGCAATGAGAATCTTTGTGAATCTCACAGTTCGATTTTGATTCCCTATGTTATGATTCAGTATGACTCTGTCAACAATAGCCGTGGCCGGAGGCATTATGTTTTTGGGTTGTCCGTCCCACCGTCCCATTCTTGTGAACTCAAGATCTCTATGAGAATGCCCTGAGGGAATACTTTCAAATTTTGCACAAACGTCCACTTGAACACAACGATGAACTGATTACATTTTGGTCACACTGTGACCTCATATATCTTATTCTTGTGAGCACGATATATCTTATTCTTGTGAGCACAATATCTCAAGAACACCTTAAGGGAATTTCTTCAAATTTTACACAAACATTCACTTGGACTTAACGATGAACTGATTTAGATTCTGGTGGTCAAAGGTCACTATGACCTTGCATCCGTCTCATTATTATGAATGTGATATCTCAAGAGCACCTTAAAGGAATTTCTTCAAATAACAAACATCCACTTTAAGTCAAGAATGAACTCATCAGAATTTGGTGGTCAAATGTTACTGTGACTTTGTCTCTCATTTGTGAATGCAATATCTCAAATTTGACACAAATGTCCACTTGGACGCAGCAGTGAATTGATAAGATTTTGGTGGTCATAGGTCAGTGTAACCTTGCATCCATCTTGTTCTCATGAATGTGATATCTCAAGAACACCTTGTGGTAACTTCTTCAAATTTGACACAAATGCCCACTTGGACTTAAGAATGAACTGATTACAATTTGGCGGTTTAAGGTCAAAGATCAAGGTCCCTGTGACCTTACAAAACATGTTTTTGGCCATAACTCATGTTTTCTTACGCCACTTACAACAAAATTTCACAGAAATGTCTAATAGGATAAAATAAAATCTAACAGTGATGACATTTTATGTACAAAAGGTCGAAGGACAACTTCACTATGACAACAGAATGTTCTGCAAAAACACTTTCCTTGCCATTATTCAGTGTCATATCTCAGGAACAGAAGGGGAGACATTTGGTCGGATACTGAATTGGTGACATTAACCTTGAAACTGTGCTGATTGCATAGACCTTCTGTGCTATCAGGGTTCATGGAGGCATACTTGTGCGAGGCAATAATTGTTTTTTTAGAATTGATTTTTGATTCTGTAATCAGACAATGGCACACTGTCCTCGAGCACTGCACAAAATAAATGACATTACCACCTTGATGTTGGAATGAACAGGCAAGTAGAAAAAAGATTGTGGAAGTACACAACTTTTTTTTTTTATTGTGAACATTGTGGCATATTTCCATTTTCCATCAATTTAGTGTGGAGGAACCCTAAAAGCTTAATTATGTACAATTATCAAATTTTTGATCACCTGATTTGATTCAGAATTGTGATTCTTTTGGATAATCTACCTGAACTGTTGGCTTGTTGACAACCAGTCAGCAATGGGCCAAATTTCACCCACTAAACCAGTGAGTACGATGTTACTATAACTGATGGAGATAATGGCCAAAACTACAAAACATAACACCCAAGTGGTAATAAACCGGAATTCTCCACAAAGCTTAATTATTGCATGCTAAAGGAGCAGAGAAAGTGGGCCGGTGATGAATTATTCCTTCAGTATCTCCTCCCTCCCTGTCCTTCTCCATCTTCCCTCCTCCTCATTTCCTGTTTTTCTGCTCTGTTCACCCTCCACTCTCTTTCTCATCCTCCCTCCATCCTCCTTCCTTCTCTCTCCATCCTCATCTGATGCAAGGCTTCTCTCTGTTTGGTAATACACATCTAAGAGTCAAATCTTCCCTCTCCTTTATGAAGCAAGAACTGCAATTGTCCAGGATGTCAATGGGATATGTAAACCTCATTGTAACAAGCAGTGATTGGTTGATTGTATCTACCAGGTGGGCAGTGTCCTCAGTGATGACCCGTCAGAACCAGATCCCTACTGAGGATGGCAGCCGAATCACTCTGGCTCTCATCCCCCTCTGGGACATGTGTAACCACATAAATGGACTGGTAAAGTTTTTGTCTCACACTCACACACTCTGACTTACATTATTATTGTTTTGGTAAACATCAAAATATATTTACTGAGTGCAGGTAAAGGTTGAATTAGTAAAAGTTGTTGATCTCCAGATTACCACTGGCTACAATCTGGAGGATGATCGCTGTGAATGCGTGGCACTGCAGGACTACAAAGAGAACGAACAGGTAAAGAAACTACCGTTCATATATTTTCATCTTTATTGTCTCTTTTGCTTAACTCACACACAAACCTTTACATACAGTACACTGTCTCTGCAGCAACCATGTGAGTCAGAAATCACACTCATTGTTCAGACACACAAGTCAGCCAAATTTCAACTTCCTGTTTACATCAGCTAAAGCATTATGGGAACTCAGATGGGACAAACTCAAACATATTCATCCTCCATAAAAATAAGGAATATAAAAAAGTAGGAGTGACAAAATCTATAACATTAAAAAAAAAATCCTTGTTTTACTTGACCACATTTCATGCCTCTGTGCCAGCGATAGCTGAGGCCAGAGGCATTTTGTTTTTGGGTTGCACATCCCAAATGCAATATCGGAAGAACACCTTGATGGAATTTCTTCAAATTTAGCACAAATGTCCACTTGGACTCAAGGATGACTGATTAGATTTTGCTGGTCAGAGGTCAAGGTCAGTGTGAACTTGTATCCATTTCATTGTCGTGAACGCAGTATCTCAAGAACACCTTAAGGGATTTTTTTTCCAAATTCCACACAAACATCCGCTTTGAGTTAAAGATGAAGTGACCAGAATTTGGTGGTCAAAGGTCACTGTGACCCAGGGGTCGCGTTAACCGGATATTCTCGGTCATTGACCGGTTTTTTACAACAATGACCGGAAAATCTGAAGACCGGAAAATCTGAAGACCGTCGGTCATTGGACCAGTTGCAATTACCACCCCTGCCCACTTGGTGGCGGAGTGCACAGTCCTGCACTGCAGAGAAAAAGTCATTCATCTGCTTCATGTAGCGTTGTTAACATAACCGCCTGGACACACCAGATGCGTTAGTGCCGCAGAAGTCCTGCGAGTATACTCGCAGGCGCTTGACTGTCCACACAGGCAGCGCATTTCTCCTGCGCTCTCCGCGCCAGTTAAACATCAACTCCACTCGTCTGTTCCCGTCAGTACTCGTTTTTTCACTTCAACAGGTCATTTTAAACATGGGTAAGTCCATATTTTAATCGTTTTTTATAATGTAATAAGTTAATGACAATTTGTCATTGGATGTCCATGTATTGAGCATGTTGGATTAACACTGAATGAACAGGGCTTATTGTTCTGACCATTTTATTTATGTAGTCTGTAGGCTCAGTGACACAAAATTAAAATTGTAATGAAGTGATCAGGGTATTGAAAAATGTGTTCGATTATGCACTGTTGTGTTATCTTAAATTATAAACATGGTATTCCCTCACGTTCCTCAGTGCATGCTGTTGTTATTTTATTTTGAAAATTGGCCGGATTCTCTCGTCTTTTCTGTATCCAACTTCCTGTTTGGTACGATCCGCTCTATCCAGCTTGACAGAAGCGCTCGTGGCTCGCGTGTAGACCAGATACTGAACTGAAGCACTGCGGTGTGGGTGTGTGGATGTCTGTTCATCTTTTCGTTCATCTCCTTATTAATGCACACTTTATAACTTGCTTGTTGGATTTATTAAAAACGAACGAATGAAAACTAAATGTCTTTGAATATCATTATTATCATTTAAAAACGAAAATTAAAATGACCGGTAAAAATAGATTATGACCGAATTTTTACGACCCTGTCGGTCAAAATGACCGGTGACGAAAAAGTCTAGTGCAACCTCTGCTGTGACCTCATCTCTCACTTGTGAATGCAATATCTCAAGAAGGCCTGGAGGGAATTTCCTCAAATTTGACACAAATGTCCACTTGAATTTAAGAATAAACTGATTAGAATTTGATAGTCAAAGGTCAATGTCAATATGACCTTACAAAACATATTTTTGGCCGTAACTCGTGAGTTCTTATGCCGCTTACAATAAAATTTCACAGAAATAGAATAAAATAATGAAGTGATGATATTTTATATCCAAAAGGTCAAAGGTCAACTTCACTGTGACATCATAATGTTCAGCATAAAACACTTTTCTGGCCATTATTCAACATCATATCTCAGGAAAAGAAGGGGAAACATTTGGTCAGATACTGAATTTGTTTGAATTCTAGTCTGACATGAGGTTTACAGTGTACCATCAAGATTGTCCATTATCCCTGGAATCATGGCCAAAGCCAGATTTAGGCCATGGCTCAAAGTCCCTGCTCCCCAAAATAAATTCTCTAAAATTATAAGTATTCGTGATATGTAGCTTAGCACATTTTTATTGAAAAGAAACAGGTTTTTCACAGTTTCAACAACTTTTCCTTTAACGGGACATTTCTTTCCAAGAAATCCCTCTGACAATAAACTACTGCCTATGAACTGTCTCAGAACTTTGTTTCTATTCTCCCTTGTATTTGTATTTATTTGTATCAGATTTTAGAGATCTTTCCAAAAGACTTTCTAAGAAATCATGGGCCCCTCAGAATAAAGTGTTATCATTTTATTTCCCAACTCCAAGATCTAAATGTTGTTTTAAAGCTCCCTCAGTGACATTCTGGTGAAGGAATACTGAATCCAGATGGAAAGATATTGAATCTAAAAATAAAGGAATCATCCAAAAAATGTGTTAAGTTTTTGAAATGTTACAACAATGTTAACTCCTCCAAGGTTGCTAAAAACCCTATAAAGAAGAGGATGTGACCTACAGCTGATGCTGCACACAGATGATATCCCCATCCATTCACATAGAGATATTTGTTGCATGACTAAAACACGTTCAGACATACACGCAAATTTCCACGTCCTGCATATGTGGGAAAAAGTGTCTCCAGAGGGAGCTGTGTAAAGTCTGATTGATGCCCTCAAGTGATGATACGTCGGGTGGGTCTGAAGACTACAAGTTTGAAAAAAATCTGGAGGTGTGGAGTTAGAAAGAAGTGAGTTTAACAAACCTCTGTAGCCTGCTGCTCATCTGTTGCTTCGGGTTACACTAGCCTAACACGCCAAATCTCAACCACCTGTTGACAGTCTTATTTATTGTGGCTAACGTAGGTGCCAGCTTGGACAAGGAAGAATGTGTGGAATAAAAAAGTCAATCTATCTGGTTCTGCTACATCCATTTTGATACTTTTTTAAATTTGTCCATCCTGAGTCTGACAGTGCTGTAGGAGTGACATGATAGATCAGTGGCATTCTCTGTCATTAAAAACAAAAACAAGATGAAGCATGTCTCACAACATATATCGTGCTACCTACATGATAACATTTTGCCAAATATATTCTGAAACTAACAACATACAGCATGCTCACACAAGTAGTGACAGTGCCACAAGCCTGTAAATAAAAGGCTTGAAAACTAAGTGAAGGCAGTCTATGGTTCAAAGCATTGAAATGGTATTATTTGGATCCTCCTTAAAAGAAACTGACATAGAGATAGGTGATGATTGTGGTGTAGCTGCTGCTGATTTTTTCTTCCTGTAGATCTACATCTTCTATGGCACGAGATCCAATGCTGAGTTTGTCATCCACAACGGCTTCTTCTTTCAAGACAACGTCCATGACCGAGTGAAGATCAAGCTGGGCGTCAGTAAGAGCGAACGCCTCTATGCCATGAAGGCCGAAGTGCTGGCACGAGCCGGCATCCCAGCGTATGTCCAACTGATCTTTTTCTCACAAGGGTGTCAAGGGCAAACATTCCTCCTCTTTTCTTTCTACATACCTACAAACACAGTGTCTGCTCTCATAAATGACTGAATGTGCAGTCTCTGCTTGAAGGGTTTTACTCTAAGGCTTTTAATATGGGTCAAGGAGAGCTTCAGGCTCATTACTAACTCCGTACACCTTTCATATAGCCGCAGTACACCTTTGTCTTTCAACAGGAGATATTTCAACCAATTAGGCCCCATCTGGCATAATTGAAATACATAATATAAATGTTGCAGCAAGTTTTTTTTTCCTCCCCCTCCCCACCAAGTGTCAATTTACCATCCACCCCAACACTTTTATCACCAAGAAGCTTAATCATTTTATCATTAGCCCCTTAATTGTATGCAGCATCCTCTGCTCGGCATTTTTAATCAGACGCCTTTTAATCTCTTATTGATGACAGTCTAAATCTCAACAGTGGAAATTAAATGAAACAATTCCTGTTGTTGTGGCAGTGCTCTATTAAACTGACAGATATGTTCGTAGATCACTTTCAGAGGAAACTGCAACAGATTCAGTGTCGGGTCTTGGTGAGACATTGAGCGGCTGCGATCATCAGACGTGGAAATCACTCCTTTTGCCTCTACTTCATTCCTGTCTGATAAGTGGAATAAAGTGAGCACATTTGACTATTAATTTGCAAATTTGTAATTAGCTCTTTTTCCCAAGTCTCCATAGACCCACAGCACATTTAGAGAAGAGAATTTCCACAGACAGTTTGCTCTCCTGAGCTGGATGCTCTGTTGATGGAGCAGTGGTCATAGGGATAATTTAATAGGTGTGGGGTGGTGTCTCTAATGTATTTGTGCAGTGTAATAATGTTGAGCCTGTGCTACTGATCACCACATCGATCACTTTGCTGGAATAGGTGGAAAATATGGTCCTCTTCCAAATTACCAATTTATAGTTTGTGGAATGGTATGATGCGGAATGGATTTTTGCTGAGTACTGGATGAAAATTGTTTGATATGCTTTTTTGTTACACTGCTGACTTTCACAATCCCGAGAAATACTTCAGACAGCAACATTAATTTTATGTTTAGAGAGATGAGAGAAAGACAAGAGTTTGATTTGATAGAAACAGTTGACATGCAGGCAGAGGTGGTGTCCTCAGTCAATTCTTACATGCTATTGTGAAAGTCAAGGTGATTTGTGTGTAAAAGCTCCAAATTTGTTCTTTCTTCTTTCTTTTAGAGATCCCTGTACCCCAAAGTAAAAGACAAACTAACTAAATAAATTAGGGATGCATGATATTGAATATGATATTTTGCCAATACCCGATATGCCAATATATAACAACTTAATTGGCCAATAACCAATAGTGATACCGATATATCCACGTTTCCCTCACCTAATTTTAATGATCAGGTCTCTTCTGTAGTGAAATTCACATCATATTATGCATGCATACTCTTATCATGATGGCCCACCAGCAGTTGGAGGCATGAAATAGTATACTTTTCAGTGTATGTAATAGTCATTTATTGTGCAAAAAATAAAAAGTAATTCTGATTCATTTTAAGACCAACATCGGCTGATACTGATGATGTGCTGATACTATCGTACATCCCTAAAATAAACCAAATCCATGTTCATCTCATTCCAGAGATCCTTTTTTTTTTTTTTTTTATAAGAAGAGAAGATTGTCAATCTCATGCTAAGGTCCGCCCAGCACTTGCTGTCAGTATTGTGTGTTTATTTATTTTAAGTGTGATCTGTTTTATAACTATTTGAACTTATCTAAAGTGTCTTTGAATACCATGAAAAGTGCTCTATAAATAAAATGTTATTATTGTTAGTAGTATTATTATTATTAATATTATCATCCATTGCAGCATCTCTAGATTGCCAAATTCACTCCATGAGCACAGGTTTTAGTAAGTAGGTAATGAACAATGCAGCCTCACTGTGCGTTCACACCAAAAGCTGCCAGAGCTGCAAAATAGCTGAATTCGCTCTAGCAGCGCTGCTGGTAAAATATTTGGGGCAGCGAAAGCAGCTCAAGTCACTCATGACGTCAAATTCTGAACGTTCGATTATGTTTCTCAATTTAAAGGAGCCGCAAAGCAGGTTACTGGCTGGAGCATAGAAATGTGACTTTGTGCATTTGCCTGAGTACAGAAACTTTGACGTTTGGACAATGAAAACCGAATAAAAAGTCTAAATAGGTCTGACATTAAACATTAAACACACACAGCCTATGTTGCGTTCAGGCGTTGTCACGTAAATAACAAATTCCAGCACTTGAATAAGCCATAGCACAACACAGCAGCATGTCAAGTGGGCCGAACCCGAACCGAATATGAGCAAAAAATTTTGATTTGTTACTCCCCCCCAAAGCTGTAAACACAGGAAACACTGTCAAAGGTTTGGGTTCGAGTGCCTACTGTGCGATTAGTTAAACTGGTAAGGAGAGCAAATTAATTACATTCTCGCTAATAACAAGCGTTCCACAACACAAAGAAATTGTTTAAGTATGTGTGCTTGTCCACATGTTGTCGATTCAACGTGGAAGAAGACACTCTTGTCATTTGTGCTGCCGTATGATACCTGTGTGGATGTAGCCGCCGTCTGGTTTGGGTTCACGATATCCTCCAGGGCCGTGAACAGCACAGGAAATATCATCAGCTGGTGCGGGAGGTGCGGCTAAATGGGGAGAGGTTCCAGCGCTACTTCAGGTTGAACATAGATCAGTTTGACAGCTTGATGCTTGTTTTGAAGTAGGAACAAATGTGTGGTAGGAAGTAAAGGTTTCCGAGGATGTACTCTGGGTTCCACACAAGTGATGGACATCTACATTCCGATTGGTTGCTGGTCATTTGCAGCACAAACGCGTCACAGTAATTTGCATAAAGTTAACCAGGCTTCAACTTTCATTTGCAGCTCAATTCGCCAAACTGCCACAGCTCATCGCTTTTGCATCTCAAAACGCCTCTAGTTGCCACATGTCCATTGAAAATGAATTAGACTTGTCCCCTTTGCAGCTCTGGCAGCTTTTGGTGTGAACGTACAGTCAGTGTGAAAGCAGGTCTCTGGGAAGCTGCATTACTGCACCAACCTGTTGTTCACCAAGAAGTAGTAGTAGCATGTGGGCAAATTTTGGAGCTTTAAACAAACCAGAATGTCTATGTGTCCAGTCTTCAAGTTTAGCTAGACTAACCACGCCCTGACTCCAGCTCTGTACTAAATACAGACATGAGACTCATATCAATCTTCTCATCTATAGGGGCGTCGGTAGTCTAGTAGATAGTGCTGGTGCCCCACGTACAGAGGCATTGCCTCGCTGCAGCATTTGCGGGTTCAAGTCTGGCCTACGACCCTTTTCTGCGTGTCATTCCCCATTCTCTCTCTGTCTCCCCATTTCACACACTGTCCTGTCAATTAAAGGCAAAAAGCACAGAAAAATAATCTTTAAAAAAAAAATCTTCTCATCTATCTCAGAAAAAAAGAAAGTTGGCCCATTTCCCAAAATGTTGAACTATTCCTTTAAAATCTGTCTGCAGTTTTATGCTGCTGTCAGTTCAGAATGTCAGAATCTATATTACAGGATTATTCTGCTATATGAGGAGTCTCTTTTAACACAATTTGTCACATATTAGTGTACATGTAAACCATACACATTCTTTTAATTTTTGGTTATGTTTATAGATTCATTACTAATATGTTGGTCTGTATGTTGTGCTTTCAGGTCCTGTATCTTTGCTCTGCACTGTAATGAACCCCCCATTTCAGCTCAGCTCCTAGCCTTTCTCAGAGTGTTCTGCATGACAGAGGGTAAGACACTGAAACATACACCAATACACACAAACAAACAAACAAACACAGCAACAGGGCATCCCCTATCTTGAAACCACAAACCTGGCAGCACATTCTAAAACAAAACATGCCACAGTATCCAACCTTCCTCGGAGACCGTCGTCAAGTGACCTCCACACATCGCCGGAGAGGAGGAAATGGAGAAAAGGTGGAGGTAGAGGAGAAAGAGAGAGTAGCAGAGCAAGACCTGTCCATTCCTGAGCTGGTCAATTGATCAAGGCAGGCCACCAGATATTTTGAGGGAGTAATCCAAAAGGGGATTTACAAAAGTCATTGTATGCAGAATGGCACTAGTGTCATAAACCCCCAGCCATGCCAAATCCTCCTCTGTCATAGGACTCATCGCTTGATATATTATGCACATTTTTTGTTGTATGTTCATTTTCATTTTTAAAACGGCTCCAATGCCTTTGAATGACTGTGTGTGGATGTTTTGCATGTGTTTTTGTGTATCAATATACACAGGTGATATAACAGGTGTGACATGATGGAATAGTGTGCTCACACAACTGGGATGCTGCAGTTTGGCTCTTTCACCTTCCCATGTAACAAAGCCATGTTTAAGTCCTCAGATTAAAAGCAGTAGGAAAAGAAGGAAGAAAATACTGTCAGTGACTTCCTTTACACATGACAGAAATGAATATAAAAAGGATATAAGCACAAAGTGTTGGAAAGTCAACACAAACTGTCTTAGCAATTGTTTTTCACAATAGGATTTGTCAAAAGAAGTCTAAATTAAAGGGTTAGTGCACACATTTCAATGTCTTCTTCACAGTTTATTGAGAAGATTATTAGTTTAATCTCTGTGTGTCCAAAACTAAGTCAGTTAAGTCTGCTTTGAGTGGGCTTGGAGAGAGCACATGAAAAAGCTAAATGCCTCATATTAGCCATTAAAGAATTGATTCTGTTAAGCTCAAGCTGACCTAATCTGCTGCTGGTGATGTTTGACATTTTAACCAGTAAAAGTAACTGTCGCCACCGACTAAAAATGTGAAGCCTGCAACCTGAATGTTGGCCATTTGCTAATATAAAAGAACAAAGAGAGATCAAACATTTGATAAGAGATTTGTTAGCAAAGGAGCATTTCTGCATTTCTGCATTTCTTGGTATTTGTCGAGTCAATTTGTCAAACCAGATCCAAAATGGAGAAAACACTGGAAGCAGGGGGAAACTAGTAGCCGGTATCTCTTTGAAAATATAAAATGACCCTGCCAACAACTCCGTAACTGTTATGCATGTTGCACTACATGGAGCGTCTCAAATATCTTGTCCTTGTATCTTGAAGGCTAGCAACTAAGGGTTTTCCTGTAATATAATTAATAACTACTATGGATTCATGGAAGATGTACTGTTACAAAATTGACACAGCCAAACCAGCAATTTCACCCTGCTATCAGTCGATGCTAAGCTAGACTTAATATGTCCAGAACCTCCCTGTCAGTCTGTGAGATATAGAGATGACATGAATATGAACTTATCATGTCATCTGACTGCAGGGTCCAATTATTTCTAATTGGGTCCAGGTAGGGTTCAAAGTATTAAGACAGCAAATTGATTATTATGAAAAATAATCATTACCTAGAAAATGCATTTCTTACAGAAAATGCGTGGGAATGCTGAAAGCTGGGATGAATTCAAAAGCATTGCTGAAAATGCAGAAATATAACAGGCTAAAAATATGCAGAAGTGGTAGTCAATCAAAAAATGTACAGAAGAAGTATAATTACATTGTGACCTCTTTAAAACTTAAATCAAGTCTGTAGATAAAAGTGTGGAGAGTAGTAGAATTTCACACTGCAGTATAACGGCATTTTTAAAAGCTTTATTTTAAAGTAAACTAATATTACCACCTGTGGGCTTTTATTTTGAAAATTCAGCCTTTTGTCTAGTTCCACCGATTGACACATTGGGGTGAAGTGGATGTGAATGAGTTGACATCCTGCATTAGACTAACTCCTCTTGATGTGGCTTTTTTTAGCAAGTTACCAGTGTTGGGCAGTAGCATCACTACAAGGAGCGATGTGACTAACTCATATTTCTTAGTAGCTTGATGATTATGTCACTACTTTTTGAGTCAAACAGCTTCTCAGTAGCAAGTTGATTAATTTACAGAGTAGCGCGGTAGCATCCACAAATGTTACAAACTCTTTTTTCAAGGAAAAGCTCTGAAGGTTAACTGACTTTTTTTTTCTGTGGAGGTCTGGATAAAAGTGAGGATAATAAAACTGATAAGTAATGTCACTGACGCCAGCACCACACTGAGGCATGTAGACGAGGGAGGCACTTCCACGTGACATCACATACTAATTCTTCAGTTTATTCTGCTTGCTGCGTCGCTATTGGCTTTCTTGGCAAGACCCGCCCTACTCTGCCTCTGATTGGCTGCATTGCACTTCTTGACATGTCTGTCAGTTGTCTTGCCCATAGACTGTATATATTTAGTGTATTTGCATTGGACACTAGAGAAATAGACATAAGGGTCAAGAATAGAGCTAGAGAGACAGAGAACAGTATTAGAACAGTTCAACTTCAGTTTTTCTGATCACTGAGATAACACTGATTTGACAGAGTCAAAAAATAAAAGTAGCTTTGCAAGTAGCAAGTTACTTGTGCCATTTTCATATAGTTTAGCTTGTTACATTTCTTTGGGGATAGCTTCAATGTACTGAAACTGTAACTGGTAGCCTATAGCTCACTACATTTTTATTTAGAGCATATCTAAGTATAACAGTAAAGGGGAACGATTATCAAGGTTCTGCTGTTTTCCAAGCTTGCTAAAACTAACTGGAGCACAAAGTGAAAAGGGGCGGGACTCAGGAAGGGGCAATTGTACTGATACTTTGCCCAGTTGTTACTTTGCCAGTCCATAAATGGAGGGAAGAGTTGCTTTGTTAGCCGGCTGTAGTCCATGGTGGATGAGCAAGGCTTGAAAGAATTGTGTTTTCAGTGCAGTCTTTGCTGTGCTGTATTTTGACTGTGTAGATCAGAGGAAACTGGTCACTCCTCATCCTCGCACAGTTAGCAGTTTGGTGCTAACCTGACTTTGTTAATCCTTTGCTTGTGAAGTTAATTTGCATATTCTGAGTTTAAAAGTTGGGGAAGGGTATAGCAGCTCCAGCTGCTCAACAGCCCACCTCTGTGGAGAGTCCCAGTATAAAGAAAGAGAAGACCAGAGCTTTTCCCTTGTATTGATCTGTTGATCTCACAGTTCAGATGCAACAGTAATCAGTGGTGAATGTGGACTGGCCCAGGTGTGAAATACATGGAGGATTGTGGGAAACTGACTTAATTTGGCTACCCTTTGTCCAAAGATCAAATGATGCTACAGCAGCCATTTTAAAGAGGGCTGAACTTATGCTTTATATGTCCAATTTAGAGTTGCACAAATGAACAAATCGTGTGGAGTCCAGTGATCCCAACATATTTATTCGTTCTTTTAGGCTAGAAGAAGCAGGTGCAGTGATATTTAAATGGTTTCTGACTGTCATGTCTTCAACACTATTCCAGATCGGGTCTATTTTGTTGGAAAGTAAATTATCTGTAAATCAATTTTGGGTTTGTTATTTATGGGTGTGTTTGCAAATCAGTCCAAGACTTTGGACCCAAGAAGACCTCCACTCTGACAGCTAAATGTTTTATCTGTTTTGTTTATTTCTTCCTGTAGTTTCAGATCTTACAAACCCATTACTGTTAATAAACCATGTCACCTTCAGTACTTTTCTCTAATGGCTGGCTATTGTGTTTTGGTTTCTTTTGAAGAAATTAGTCAATCAATCAATCAATCAAATATATGTCACATGGAATTATACAAGGTACAACTCCAATGACGTGATGCCATCTGCTCCTTTAATTTGTGCTGTGTAATTTAGTCCTTTTTTGCATTTTCCAAAATGCAGTCAGCTCTAATTAGAGACAACACCAACACTGGCAGCAGCATGATACTCCACCACTGAATAAGAAACCATGAATGAAAAGACTGCTAACATAAAGTTTGCTTACAGAGGAACTAAAGGACTATCTGCTCGGAGATCGGGCCATTAATAAGATCTTTACCCTGGGCAACAGCGAGTTTCCTGTCAGCTGGGAGAATGAGATTAAGTTGTGGACTTTCCTTGAGACCCGAGCTGCTCTGCTGCTCAAGACCTACAAGACCACCTCACAGGTCAGTCGGCTGAAGGTTATGTTGTGTAAATAGTGGACATGGACAAAGTGGCAAGTGTTCATTATGGTTCAAACCAACTTGACCTTACAAATATATTGAATATTCATTCATTTTCCATAACCATTTATCCTCTTGAGGGTCGTTGGGGGGCTAGAGCCTTTCCCAGCTGACACTAGACACTAATGCTAACCACTATACCACTGTGCCACCTATTTTGAATATGTGAAGTTTTATTTGTCATTTTTAAGTCTCTTTGCCAATAAGGCAGGCATTATGTTTTGTTGACAAGGGCTAAATGTAAAGATCTTCTGTGCTGCCTGGTTGAAGATTTGTGTGAAGCATCTATGTTTTAGAAGATGTAGCTTCTTTGCAGCAACATTTGAAGCATATTCAACTGTCATGGCTACATGTGACTCTGATTAGACACGGATGTAAACTGTAACTGCAACTTGACTGGTTCTCAGAGGCATACAAGTGCAAGGCAGTAATTCTATTACTTATCTTCTCCTGACCTTTTGTCATCTTTCCCTCACTCTTTCCTCCCATTTTTTTAACTCCTGGCCTGGTCTCTTTTAGGAGGACGTCTCTATGCTTGAGAAACCTGATCTATCGCTTCATTCTCGCATGGCGATCCAGCTCCGCCTAGCTGAGAAGCAGATCCTGGAGAAAGCCTCAGCCAGTGGACGGGCCAAACGTCTGCACTTCGAGAAGAAGCTGGAGGAGGGCGCTCCGTTGCCTCTGTACGAGGAAAGCGATATTGCTTTGCTGGAAAATACTGATGCAGATGAAAAGCTTCCTATCATCCTGCGCAAGCTGGAAGAGGTGGAAGAAGGTCAGGAGATCCAGGTGGAGGAGCACAGTCACTTCCTGAATGGGGAGAAGGCTGTGTATGGGATGGATATGGAGGCTAATGGAGAAGCCGTGCAGGAGAAGACTCAGGAGAAAGTCAGCAAAGATGATAATTCAGCTTTGGACTTGATTGGAAGTTCAACCCAGAAGACACAAAGGGAAATGGCTGACCTAAGCGCCAGTCGAACTGAAGATAATCCCAAAGACAACAGTGACTAAATATATTTCACTCACTGCCACAGCCAATGCTATTTATTTGTTTTTGAGTCTCCCAAATGACTAAAAAAATACAGAAACTGGAAAAAATTGAATTTAAAGTTGCAGGACTTTTCCGACTGTACATTCATCCAGCGTGGCTTTTCTTAGTTGTTCGCAGTTGAACTTGTTTGAAAATGCTTTTGATTGACATTAGCTTTTGTTTGATGTTGAAAACATAGGTTTACATCAAAACAGTTGGGGTCCTGCAGCATAAAAGAAAGTGAAGAGGGAACACCACAAAGTGGTTCCAGCAAATTGTTAGGTGAAGAGAAAAAAAACTAAATGGAGTTAGGTGAATGTTATTTCCACAAAGCCAAAACGTCTCTGATCTTGTGAATTGACTGGTTTATTACTGCAGTTTGTCTCCATCTATGTCTGGTATGCTTTGAGTTGACAATCATATTTTCTAGTTTATTTTGGGGTGTGCCACTGAGTTTAGACCGTCACTGCCCTCTATTCCCCTGTTTTGTTTTCCTGGTTAAAATCATTTCAAGCAAAACATAAAGTTATTAACCTATTAGTTCAGTATGACAAGCCAAAATGAAAGATAGTTTTTGCTTTTATAATAAAAAAAAAACATCATGTACCAAATGTACAATTTTTTTACTATCAACTTGTACATTTTCCGTCATCACGTGATTGCAGCCCTTATTACATAACAAAGAATTTGTTTTAATGTGTGTTTTAAAAAGAATGTTTATGTCACCAAAAGGGAGTGACTAGTGACCTAATGATCACTGAGAAAGCCATATGCAGCACTGAGGACTGGATCAAACAGAAGATGATTAAATAAAAAAAAAAAATCATGTGAGCATGTCAGTAGATTTTTATTCTCTTTAGTTTGTTGTAACTGTGAGGGTGGCCCCAGTAGACTCTGACTCTTTCGACTGATATAAAAAAGAACAACTCTGACTGAGTCCCTAGCAGTCAATACATTGTGGAGGTAAGCATGCAATTTTGGCCGAGACTCTCATCAGGACATTTGACCTTATTTTAGAAAATGTGAATGTAGGTACATCCAGTTTAATCCATTTACCCTAAATCACTTATTTGGTAGTGAATATGTGAAGTGAAATTCAAACATCATAACCTGATATGTCCATTACTTCACCCATTACTTTGTGTAGCTACTTCATGCTTCAACTCTACTACAGTTATGCAGGGACACATATTTGTTTATAGTGGTACTATGTTTGGCTCAATAATAATGCATGATTGACAAAATAATCACCAGTCAAGGTCCACCCACTACTTTTTGGAGCTTTTGAAAATGTTTCACAGTCTTTTATCAGAACATGTAATTGTTGGTTAAGGTGTCATCATGTAATATAACTATGGAACTTGGGTTAATGATAACAAGAGGTTGTATATACGGCGTCCCTCCTTACTCCTCATTTCCACTTACGTATATGTACACATAGACGAGTCAAATGGAAGTCCATTCATTCCAATGGGAATCTTCGTGATATCTGATGTGCCTGTGAAACTCCTCCCCTCCGTAATATTTCGGTCTGGAATTTGCCTCGAGTACGTTAAAAAAAAATTTACTTTTGTGGTGGATTTCAGAGAGACCATATGACAGTGTGCTAGCTTAGCTAACAGGCTGCTAACTAGGCCATTTCCTTCAATTCAGTTGCCTCTGTTGATTGTCAAGAGAGTTTGTATGATTAAAGAGAACTTGTTTATCCAGTTTAAACACATTGTAAATACAGAATAGAATAGAATATCGTTTATTTGTCATTGTCACATGTACTACGAAATTAAAGTGCCACCTTGTCAGTGCATCAACTCATAAAACTATATCATATAAAACCATAAGCAGCATTAAAGAAGACAGCTAGAAATAAATAAAAAGCAAACATACAACCATACATGCTCTTCTCGGTCATTTGCACAGTCCATTATTCCACTAAAAACCTGTTATTGCATTCTTGCTTTAAGTGTGGTTATTGCAGTTGGGTAGAAGCTGTTTCTGAATCTGTTTGTCCTTTTTTTAATTGGTCTATACCGTCCGCCTGATGGCAACAGTTCAAACAGGGAATGATCAAGGTGTGAAGTGTCCTTCATAATTTTCTGTGCAGTTCTTTCAGAGAGGGGAGAAGGCCGTATTTATGATCCTCTGGAGCTCTTTCCTCTGAGCCACTGTGCAGCTGGACACTAGCAGTCTCTGGGTGATGTTGTTCCTCCTGAGCACCCTCAGGAAGTACAGTCTCTGCTGGGCCTTTTTCAGCAGCTCAGAGGTGTTCACGCTCCAGGTCAAGTCCTCCTCAATGTGGACTCCCAGGAAGTGAAAGTCAGCCACCCTCTCCACACAGTCCCTGCTGATGAGTAGTGGTGGAATGTCCGTTTTCTTTTTCCTGAAGTCTATTACCAGCTCCTTGGTTTTTGAGGTGTTAAGGAGTAGGTTATTCTCCCTGCACCACACTCTCAGCTGCTCCACCTCGTGCCTGTAGGCGGACTCATCCCCCCCAGAGATGAGCCCCAAAACAGTGGTGTTGCTGAGGTGGGCGGGGGAGCAGTCGTTGGTGAAGAGGGTGTAGAGCAAGGGGCTCAGCGCACAGCCCTGTGTGGAACCGGTGCTGAGGCTGAGGGCCGTAGATGTATGGTGACTCATTCTAACTCTGGCTGCAACTGGACAGGAAGCTGCTTATCCACATGCAGATGGAATGTTGAAGTCCCAGGTACCCCAGTTTGTCCACCAGTTTGTGCGGGGCAATGGCGTTAAACGTGGAGCTATAGTCCACAAAGAGCAGCCACGCATACCTCCCCGGCCGTTCCAAGTGGAACAGTGCAGCATGAAGGGCTGTGGCTACGGCATCCTCTGTAGACCTTTTTGCTCTGTAAGCAAACTGGTGGGGGTCAAAACTATTGGGCAGGAGTGACATGATGTGACCTCAGACCAGTTTTTCGAAGCACTTCATCACCACCGGAGTGAGTGCAACTGGCCGGTAGTCATTGAGGCTGGAGATGTGGGGTTTCTTTGGCAGGGGGAATATGGTGGAGGACTTAAGACAAGGTGGAACAGTAGACTGTGACAGGGACCAGTTCAAAATCCTGGTGAAGACTTCAGCCAGCTGGTCCGTGCATTACTTCAGGACCCATCCTGGAATGCCGTCAGGTCCAGCAGTCTTCCTTGGGTTAATGGCCCGTAGAGCAGGCGCCTGACCAAAAATCTGAGTAATGTTATTCTGCTAAAATATGATTATACATTATATACAGTCAGATTGTCATTATGACGTGCTCAGCCGTTTCATACGTCTTTTTAATGAAATATTTCACAAATCATGCTACGTACATGGCAGGCCAACATCTTCATTTATTTGTTGCCATGCAATATTGATCCGGTTTTTGTCCTGGTAATGTTTCAGGTGAATATTCCAAACTTGTGGATGGTGAAAAATGGACAAAATTAATTTCTCCCCCATGGCTACAGGTAGTTTCTATGAGATTTCTATCCATCCATAAAGAAATGCACCTCCTGGACACTAGAGGCATCATCTGTATATTTACGGATCTATGGACACCAGTCACATGCGTAAGTGGAATTGAGGCGTTCATGACGATGATTCAATCATCACTCAAGAAGACCCCGAGTCCATTCACATTAAGACACATCACTGCATTTTCTTTTCTTTTTTTTTTTTAGCTGCATCATTGTTCACAGAGCAACACAGGATAACAGCATGGAAGGCTGTAAACTTTTGTAAACAGAGTTTGTCTAAAAATGACCTGAATACAAAGATGTGATGGCAGCAGAGAAGGCTGATAGGAAGAGAGGGCAGTGTGGCCTGTTTCTAATCACTGCTCTCACGCTCTTAGCTCCTGAGCTGGAAGTCAATTAAACCACTTTGGAACCAGATGCTAGTAGTATTGCTGCCAGTGTGACAACCAGAAGCCAACCAGGATATAGTATTCTTTAACTGAACTATGAGTAGAACTGTGTGTAAATGTGATGTTTTCACATTACAGATGACCAACAAAGGCATTAACATATGACTTTAATATGGGACTGTACCATAACTGGGCAGAGGTCATAAACTCAAGATTTCTCAGACTTGTATGTAAGGTGTATCAGTAATAATGTATGGGTGGGTAAATATATAACTATATAAAATGTCACCTGACTCTATGCATCGACCTGAAGTGCAAACCCTTAGTGGACTCTGAACATCCTGACTCTGGCAGGCCTTAGTTGTATATGAGGGGGAGGTGGTTATGTTTCTGGCATTGGATGATTCTGACTCCAGTCCTCTTCCCAATCAGGGTCAGAGTCAATGGACTACTGGGGAAAAATCAATGAGGAAATTTCTATCTGACACCAGAGGCCATCTCTGAACTAAGACAGATGTATTACCATCTTCCCCGTAAATAACCACCTGCTATCATGTGATCAAACTGCCTACTTACTGTAGGTCACGTGTCATCCAATCCACCTCAGGAAAACTGAGGAAACTCCATGTTAGGTCAATAAAAAAAATAAATAAATAAAAATAATAATGTTGGGATGTTTCACACTTGCCAAGGCATTAGACATTGCCCAACCCTACTCCATTTACTGATGAGGTCTTTGGGATGTGGTTATAAGCTCCAGTGATTACTAGTAGGTGTACCTTTAGTTAAGATTGTCTTGACAAACTGCTGTTCCCAGAGTCAAGAAAGAGTTTGCGAGCTTACTAGTCTTGATATATATATACTCTGGTAAATACTGCACCTCTAGTCCTAGACCTCGAGAGTTTTTCCTTATCCGCTGCGAGGGTCCTAAGGACAGAGGGATGTCGTATGCTGTAAAGCCCTCTGAGGCAAATTGTGATTTGTGATATTGGGCTTTATAAATAAAATTGATTGATTGATTGATTGATTGAGACAGCAGAATGAAATGTTACACTATAACTTCTGTAAAGGTGAGCTGTACTTAAGTAGTAAGTACATAGGCCAAACTCTCACCAGGGATTAGCTCTGGAACACAGTGGACTATCTTTTCTGATCATGCCTTCATCTTTACCTTAAGTAAGTTCCTTAGATAAACAGGTGAAATGTGCCTTGTCCGCTGTCTCTTACAGTGGAGCAGGTGGGTCAAATGTTGACGCTGAAAGAAAAGATAACCAAAACTATAAAAATGAAATATATGAGGGGACTGTAAGCAAAGCTGTTGCTCATGTCAGATCCGACTGTTTGGTTGTTTTAACATTAAAGTTTCTGTAGTCAGGTACACCATTTAAAACTGGTTGAACAGAGTTAACCATGCAGTACTGCTGGTAATATATAGAATCATATTCAATAGAAAGACTCATTCTCGGTGACCATGCAACACTTTCCAGAAATTTCATTTTCTGTGTTTTACATGCTGAAAAGGAACGAATAATCCTGACAGATTTAGCAGAATCCATCTAAATGTATCTTTAATTACAGCAAAATTATCATTTAAAAGATATTTTTTTTAAAAGTTATTATTTGCATCATGCTGTGTGGTAACAAATCTTAAGTGTGAAGAGGTCAGTTTTTGATTTTATATTTTGAGAATCATTAGTAGCAGTTAGTTAAATTGGTTTTAAAAAAACTCATTTTAAAATCTTGCTCTGTTCAAATGTTATTATTCAGGGTTTACATCTGCCCCAGTTAGCCATACTGTGTCAAAACGTATATTTGTTTCGTAACCTGTTTGTGATCAGTGTAAATATTTATGCACAATATTACAGTTATAGGCATACCTGAAAGAATAGTTCAACATGTTATGAAAAATACAGTACACTTATTCATTGTATTCCCAAGAGTGAGACAAGCTGATTATTATTCTTATGTCTGTGCATTAAGTCAAGAGAAAAAACTTACTAACACCTAAACAGCTCACTTATTGACACGCTGCAACTTGTTGAATTTGTATGTATGGATGAACTGACACATGTACAACTGAAACTTATTTTCATGATCAGTTAATCTGCCAAACACTCTCTCAATAATTCACTTGCTTCATAATAAATGTCAGAAAATAAATAGTAAATAATTCTGTCAGTTTCCCACAGCTCAAGGTAATGTTTAGAAATTGCTTGTTTCCTGTGTCCACTATGTGGCACTGGAGAGCGCACACTATAGGTCATGTTGCTTTTTAGAAATTCTTGACCACACCATATAAATTTCATATAAATGAAAAGGTGATTGTCCCACAAGGCTTAGTTTGTGTTGCTATTAGGTGACACAAGGACTCTCACACCTCATTGGCACTTGAATGTGTTACAGCCTAGTGTGTTATCAAACACGTTACATCAACTTCCTGTTTCATGGCAAATAATGAGTTGCTATGGCAATTTTATTAAATGTAAACTCACAATGTTCACGAGGAAGCATCATTATGGTCTTGCGGCTATGCTGACAACATTTAGGAGGAGTATACACAGTACAGGCCAAAAGTTTGGACACACCTTCTCATTCAATGCGTTTTCTTTATTTTCATGACTATTTACATTGTAGATTCTCACTGAAGGCATCACAACTATGAATGAACACATGTGGAGTTATGTACTTAACAAAAAAAGGTGAAATAACTGAAAACATGTTTTATATTCTACTTTCTTCAAAATAGCCACCCTTTGCTCTGATTACTGCTTTGCACACTCTTGGCATTCTCTCAATGAGCTTCAAGAGGTAGTCACCTGAAATGGTTTCCACTTCACAGGTGTGCCTTATCAGGGTTAATTAGTGGAATTTCTTGCTTTATCAATGGGGTTGGGACCATCAGTTGTGTTGTGCAGAAGTCAGGTTAATACACAGCCGACAGCGCTATTGGACAACTGTTAAAATTCATACTATGGCAAGAACCAATCAGCTAACTAAAGAAAAATGAGTGGCCATCATTACTTTAAGAAATGAAGGTCAGTCAGTCCGGAAAATTGCAAAAACTTTAAATGTGTCCCCAAGTGGAGTCGCAAAAACCATCAAGCGCTACAACGAAACTGGCACACATGAGGACCGACCCAGGAAAGGAAGACCAAGAATCACCTCTGCTTCTGAGGATAAGTTCATCCGAGTCACCAGCCTCAGAAATCGCAAGTTAACAGCAGCTCAGATCAGAGACCAGATGAATGCCACACAGAGTTCTAGCAGCAGACCCATCTCTAGAACAACTGTTAAGAGGAGACTGCGCGAATCAGGCCTTCATGGTCAAATAGCTGCTAGGAAACCACTGCTAAGGAGAGGCAACAAGCAGAAGAGATTTGTTTGGGCCAAGAAACACAAGGAATGGACATTAGACCAGTGGAAATCTGTGCTTTGGTCTGATGAGTCCAAATTTGAGATCTTTGGTTCCAACCGCCGTGTCTTTGTGAGACGCAGAAAAGGTGAACGGATGGATTCCACATGCCTGGTTCCCACTGTGAAGCATGGAGGAGGAGGTGTGATGGTGTGGGGGTGTTTTGCTGGTGACACTGTTGGGGATTTATTCAAAATTGAAGGCACACTGAACCAGCATGGCTACCACAGCATCCTGCAGCGACATGCCATCCCATCCGGTTTGCGTTTAGTTGGACGAACATTTATTTTTCAACAGGACAATGACCCCAAACACACCCCCAGGCTGTGTAAGGGCTATTTGACCAAGAAGGAGAGTGATGGAGTGCTGCGGCAGATGACCTGGCCTCCACAGTCACCGGACCTGAACCCAATCGAGATGGTTTGGGGTGAGCTGGACCGCAGAGTGAAGGCAAAGGGGCCAACAAGTGCTAAACACCTCTGGGAACTCCTTCAAGACTGTTGGAAAACCATTTCAGGTGACTACCTCTTGAAGCTCATCGAGAGAATGCCAAGAGTGTGCAAAGCAGTAATCAGAGCAAAGGGTGGCTATTTTGAAGAAACTACAATATAAAACATGTTTTCAGTTATTTCACCTTTTTTTAAGTACATAACTCCACATGTGTTCATTCATAGTTTTGATGCCTTCAGTGAGATTCTACAATGTAAATAGTCATGAAAATAAAGAAAACGCATTGAATGAGAAGGTGTGTCCAAACTTTTGGCCTGTACTGTAAACGTATAAAATATGTAATTTCCTGTTGCCAGTAGGCAGAGAAAACTCACGCTTTTAACAACTTTTCATGTCAAAGTTCTTTAGATGGTACAGAAGAAGTTTGAAGTCAATCAGATTAAATCTCTAGGAAGAGTATGATAAAATATAACCCCTAGAAATGGCCAAAAATGCAGAAAAATTGCACAGTAAATTCAGAATTGCCAACTTCCTGTTTGCTCTGGGATATGGCTGAAAAATAACTTTTTTTGTAAGTTTTCACATGTTACAAATGCCTTCTAATTTTCATGTAAGTAGGTGCAACACACTGCTGGAGTTACTTCATTGAAGTTCATTAGGGGACGCTACTGAGCCATTTTGTCATACTGCAGCATGAGACCCATGAAATCTAAAACTTTCCAGCAGGTGTCATATGTGCACAAAGTTTAGTGAGTTTTAGAGCACCTTGAGGCCCTCAAAAATGATGCATTGTGTGAAATAATAATTCCTTGCACCATTTGTTGCTTGGGCCCTAAAAATTAGAAAACAAAATTAGAATTTTGTTTGAGGGGAAATTACATGCTGGAACTTGCTCAGCTTTATGCTAAGCTAGGCTAATCATCTCTTGGTTCCAATGCACAGACATGAGAATGGTAGTGATCTTTTCATCTAATCTCAATAAGAAAGTAAATAAGTGTATTTACCAAAATGTTGAACTATTTTTTAAATGTATAGCCCTTGAAACTTGAATTCTGCTAAAAATGTTCTTGCAGTTTCTTGACAAATCAAAATCACCAACCACGTAAAATGTGAGTTGGGCTCACTCCTTGTTAACCTGTTATATAACAAAAGCTTGATGCTGGTAATGAACTGTCACTGCCTCAGTGTTCCCTCTCCCAGTGGTGTGCATTAATGTGATCGAGACTAGGTTTGGTCAAGACCAAGCCTAGTCTCGATCATATTAATGCACACCACAAACAAAAAGTTGAGCACAATTTTGACAGCGAGCAGATAAGGAAAAGTGTCTGTCTACATGGTCCTGATTCAGGGTCTCCAGATCTCTGATTATATCTGTAGACCCTGAATCAGGACCATGTAGACAGACACTTTTCCTTATCTGCTCGCTGTCAAAATTGTGCTCAACTTTTTGTTTGTAGTGTGCATTAATATGATCAAGACTAGGTTTGGTCAAGACTAGGTTTGGTAAGATGTTTAAGACCACTTTGTACCATATAATCTACTTGTTTTGTATCACAATTGATGTGTCACTTGTCTGTCTGTGGCTCTTATGCAGTCATGTACTTTAAAGCAAACTTATTGGAAACATCCAGTGTTTTTGCTGCTTTTCCAAAGACCTCTTACCCGTGTGTGTGTGTGTGTGTGTGTGTGATCCTAGCTTTAACAGTAGACCTACAGTAACAAATCCTGGGCAGTACATTGCTATCCAGTTTAAGTGGAATACTCACCATTTGACCATATGCAGAAATTGGGTTTCTGTCAACATGAACAGACCCAGAGTGTATGGTAAAGGTAGAGCTGACAGAGAAAATTGTCCTGAAGCTGACAGAGATTAAACTTCTCACTTCTCACCTCTTGTGTGTAGTGTTGTTTTTAAACCTTTTTTTGGGTCAAGCCATCTCTTCCTCCAAAGACACGAGGTCATTATCATCTATTATTTCTTTCCCTTCTCCTTTTGTTGAGCAGAAAAAAAACTTTATTTTCTGTTCCCCTTCTCTGTCCCTGGCCCTATATTAATTTATTAAAGAAACATTATCTTGAATCATTAAATTTGGGGTAATTAAAATTTGAAATGCCCCATTCATAATTCATGGGTGTCTAAGATAAAATCCCTTTAATCCTTGAATATATTATTATAATGGGCATTGGAGTGGGCAGCGGAGAGCGAAGCATGTCCAGTGTTGTTAGTACTCGCTGTGTCAGTGCTGGTCGCAGGCCTGGAACCAGCACTCCCAAGTAATTCTGCCCTATGAATTATAAACTGCCATCTATATTAATACACAATGGCAGCAACCACAGCCAGGCCCAGCTCATTGTGGAATGGCACCATTGTCTTGAAAGTGTTTACCAGTGTCATACTGGAGATGCTGTGTGATGGAGGGGTCCAGTTGAAGCCAAGCCATTAGCATTTTATGAGAGTGAATGTAGAATTCAAGGTGATGGACAGACAATGACATTGTTATCTTGCTGCTAGCCATCTGCTAGTTCACTGCATTAAGTCCAGTAACAATATTTTTTAAAGGTCCCATATTGTTAAAAGTCAGATTTCCATGTCTTTAAAACCAAAAAAAAGCTATTGTGAAAGTATGAAATTGCTCAGTCCACAGAGAAATGAAGACGAAGAAGAAGAAAGAAGATATACGTTTTTTTTCGTGTTGTCATATACACACAGGTAGAGTGCACCACGTCAGGGTAACCCACAAATATCTGTATACATATATATATATATATATATATATATACATATATATATTATGAGGGGGGCTTCAAACAAGCTGTCAGGATTTCTGTGAATTTATTCTGTGAATATATAGACCGACATTATAAATAAGTCCATTATATTTCTTGTTGCAATGTTTTTGCATTGTATATGAATGACATCAACTGACTCAAGTTGCCTAGCAATGTAATTCCAGTGAAACGGCCTAAAATGCTGGGTTCAGACTACATAATATCAGCCAAATTATAGCCCGATGCGGCGTCATACGGTGTTGGCTCAGATTGTGAACAACAACGAGTATCGTACACGATAATCCATTGTTTCATCTTGTGTAGGGTGTCATCGTAGATGACAACCGACGCCACAGCTGGAATGCCTCAGAAAGTCCCTACAAAGAGTCCAGCATGTTTGATTTTCTATTTGTCTTCTACGATTCCACGTTGTTCAGCAGTTGTGAATCACTGCAACCACAGGAGGTCCTTGAGCATAAAGTCATAAAGGTGCCCACAATATATAAGGCTGACGGGTCCAGTAGTTTGCGAGATTAGCTGCACACAGATACATACATTCACATACACAGTGACACATGCACACACAACCAAATGCATGATCCCCTCCAGGTTTTACGCCTGATGGAAATAATCAATATCTATCTGTCTGTCCATCTGTCTATCTTACCAACTATCTACCCAATCGTCATACCCTGTCTAAAACCATGCACTCTGTATATGATAGCTATAGATTATTTCTTGTCCACCAAGAATTCCACTTTTCAATTTTATATTGAGATTTGTGTTAAATGATCAATTTATCGGATTAGATGCATCAGTACAGTGCAGTGCAATACACTGAAAACATTAATCTGGCTAGGTCTACCACATTATAGAACCCTTATGTACATCCGTCCCGTGAAGGTCAGTCAAAAGTGGTGTGTAATCTTTTTTATCTCAAAGGTTTTCTCAAAATAAATTCAGATCACTGTTTTGACTGAATTTCATTCGCATACACAACCATCAACCTTCAAAAGAGGGCAATTATCGACTGCAATCAATCCAAACATCCATGTTTTTACAATCAAAGAGCATTCAGGGCAACTGTGGTACTGTAGCAATGGTTACTAGGGGGCTTAAGACATAGATCAACAGCCAGATTAGTCAATACTTTTCCTTGCACTCGTTTAAAAATTTCAAAACTGAATACAATATCCATATATCCTTGTCAAAAGATTCTAAATGCAGTTAAGAAATGCAACCAAATGTGGTCCAAATTTATCTTTAGCATTCCAACATCCACTATGAGTTTGGTCACTCATCTCTGAGAGATTTGAGGTGGAACTTGGAATTACACTATTATATGGGGAATCTCAGTTGATCACCTGGTTGTAGTAAGGCTAAGGGTGAAAACTAAAGGTGATCAAGCTTTTGCTGTTGCTGTTTAGACATTGGAATACCCTCACACAAAGTCTCAAGTCTCTATCACTTGAAATTGTGTCTCATCATGCTGTACTTATCATTCTCCCATGTTTTACTTTCTGTTTTCTTTCAACAGCACGTTGTAATGTCTGTTTTAAATGCTGGAGACAGAAAGCTTGCTCATTTTAGGAGGAGAAGTGGGTTCCTTTTGTCCACTGGGCGCAGGCCTGACTGTATTAATCAGGGGCCCAGCCCTGAAGTCTGTCAGGGAAATCTGAGGTTTAGAAAGTATTTCATGTATTCTCCACACTAGCTAAATTCTAACAAATTAAACTGAATTATCTGTCGAGCATTTTGTTGGGGAGGTAATAGACACCCTTCGCAGACCCTTGGACATAAAACCAAATTTTCCTACCCTCATTCATACCATACTTTTAAATAAAACTTTAATCATAAATGACCTGATTTTAGATAATAATATTGACAGTCTTCTCTTAACAGAAACATGGCTTGGCACTGACGCACCAGTTGTTCTCACCAAAGCTTGCCCACCAATTTTGAACATTTATTCTCTACCAGGGGGGGTAAAAAAGGAGGCGGAACTGCTTCCATCACTAAAAAGATGCTGAACTCAAATTAAGTTTCTTTTAACAGCTACACATCATTTGAGCATCATGTATTTGTTTTTAGCAGTCCTCCTATTCTTTGTATCACCGTTTATAGACCACCCCAACATTCTACCTCTTTTATCAGTGAATTTTCTGAACTATTATCAATCATAAACACCACTTACAATAGAATTTTAATAACTGGTGATTTTAATTTGCATGTAGATAATATGTCCGATACTATGTCCAGAGAATTTTTAAACCTTTTAACCTGCATGGATTTTAAACAACACGTCACACAGCCAACTCACAACAGAGGACACACCCTGGACCTGGTCATAACCTATGGTCTGTCCACTGGTGTGTCCTCTGTTGTTGACCTGGCTGCGTCTGACCACTACTGTGTGTATTTTAACATCACCAGCATCAGGACTGCAGAGACTGTTGATGTTTTAAAAAGGAGGCTCAAGACTCACCTTTTTAATTTGGCTTTTAACTGATTTCTTTTACTCCTTTAATTCTTCTATTATATGTTATTTTAATCTAAATGATTTATTTTAAAATCCTTATGCATTTTATTACTATTAAATTTCTAAATCTTCATTTTTTTAAATCTTTAAATCTTTAATTTTTCTAAATCCTTAAATTTTTATGCAATTTTATTTTATCTCATACCTGTTTTATCAATTCAATTCAATTTCAATTTTATTTATAAAGCCCAATATCACAAATCACAATTTGCCTCACAGGGCTTTACAGCATACAACATCCCTCTGTCCTTATGACCCTCGCAGCGGATAAGGAAAAACTCCCCAAAAAAACCCCTTTTCCGGGGAAAAAAAACGGTAGAAACCTCAGGAAGAGCAACTGAGGAGGGATCCCTCTTCCAGGACGGACAGACGTGCAATAGATGTCGTACAGAACAGATCAGCATAATAAATTAACAGTAATCCGCATGACACAATGAGACAGAGAGAGAGACAGAGAGAGAGATGCAGGTAATGACAATAGGTTACAACAACATTATTGAAAGTAATAATATTATAGTTATAGTTCTGGCTACTGTGGTACAATATGTTGAAAGTATGTATTAATATCTGGCAGTATACATGTGTGACAATAGTCATATGTGTATAATAACAGTAGAAGTATGACTAATGACTAATGATGGCAGCAGCAGCAGGAGGCATCTGGCAGGACCACGGCAGCAGCACAACCACACACGTCACGCTGTCCAGGCACCGCTGTGATATGAGTTAATCTGAGAGACAGTGGAGCACAAAGGCTCCGGAGAAAAAGCCGAGTTAGTGACATCCAGAATGGCCGAGTTAGCAAGATGCAGTAATAGAATACGAGAGAGAAGGAGAGAAGGTGCCCGGTGTATTATAGGGGGGTCCTCTGGCAGACTAGGCCTAAGTCAGCCTAACTAGGGGCTGGTACAGGGCAAGCCTGAGCCAGCCCTAACTATAAGCTTTATCAAAGAGGAAAGTCTTAAGTCTAGTCTTAAATGTGGAGACGGTGTCTGCCTCCCGGACCGTAACAGGAAGATGATTCCACAGGAGAGGAGCCTGATAGCTGAAGGCTCTAGCTCCTGATCTACTTTTGGAGACTTTAGGGACCACGAGTAACCCTGCGTTCTCCGAGCGCAGTGTTCTGGTGGGATAATATGGCACTATGAGCTCACTAAGATATGATGGAGCTTGACCATTTAGAGCTTTATAAGTTAACAGTAGGATTTTAAATTCAATTCTGGATTTTACAGGGAGCCAGTGCAGAGAAGCTAAAACAGGAGAAATATGATCTTGTTTCTTAGTTCCTGCTAGTACACGTGCTGCTGCATTCCGAATTAGCTGGAGAGTTTTTAAGGACTTACTAGAGTTACCTGATAATAGAGAGTTACAGTAGTCCAGCCTAGAGGTAACAAAAGTGTGGACCAATTTTTCTGCATCTTTTCGGGTCAGGATAGGCCTAATTTTCGCAATATTACGCAGATGAAAAAATGCAGTCCGTGAGGTTTGTTTTAAATGAGAATTAAAAGACAAATCTTGATCAAATATTACTCTGAGGTTTCTTACGGTAGTGCTAGAGGCCAGAGCAATGCCATCTAGAGAAACTATGTCATCAGATAAAGAGTCTCTGAGTTGTTTGGGGCCAAGAACAATAACTTCAGTTTTGTCTGAATTTATCCTATCCTATTGCTTTTTAGTCTTTTAGTTTTTAGCTCCAGTGTTTCCTCATGGGGGGGCTCCACACTGGGAGGTGTGTCCGGTCTGCCAGCGGGGACGTCGTCCTGGAGATCCCTCAGGCCCAGAGGACTGGGAGGCTCTGCACCATAGACTGGGGTAGACTCCACATCTGGGTCGGGGTGGTCTCTGTGGCGGCGCTCCTGTGGCCGTAGGCTGTAACGCCTCTCAGTATGGATGAGCTCTCCATACGTGGTTTTTTCCTCACCTGGTTCCTCAGTGCCCAGCCATGTTACTGTATTGACTGTGTGTGTGTGTGTGTGTGTGTGTGTGTGTGTTTATATGTGGGGGTGGGAGGGGCAGGTTTTTCAATATTTGTAGTATTTTTGTTGTTTATGTTTTTATTTTGTGAAGCACTTTGTATTCCATTTTTAATGTATGAAAAGCTATATAAAAAAGTTTGATTCGATAAAGTTTGATACAGTATTCTTATGTTTGGCTCGGCCTGTTGAAAAAAAACCAGACTCCTTAAACCAGACCGAGAGCTTTTTTAAAAATTTATTTTAAAAAGTCTTTTAAACATCATAAAACCACTCAGGAAGGCAGTTTTAGTAACAGGTGGATCCAGTATATATACATATTGACACAGAGCTTTACTGGAGCTCTATCACATCCATCTGTACTCTTGAAAAGACACCTGCAGTAGGCTAACTGTAGCCACATGTAGTGTAGTAACAGTGCATTCAGTGACTGTGGTTCAACATTTAGCACTTGTATGACAGGCCCAGCTGTCTACAAATAGGAGGTGTTAGCATAAAGGTTAACAGACAAAGTTTCATACTTGCAATTGAATGGCCTATGTGGTTAAAACCTCAGCTGATGGCCACCTCTACTGAAGAATGTTGTTATAAAGAGGAGACAGTCAGTACAGCCGCATGTAGCACTTGTATATCTTAACTTCTGTCCATTTCTGTAACACAGGTGCTACAGGTAGTGATACTGCTCTGATCACAGGTAGCCTTTCATTTAACAGCTACCTGGCCTTTTCTTATGTTGCCAAATTTACCAGTCTTGCTAATATTCTCACAGTTTACATAAATTCTAAAAACATTCAATATAGGTATCTGGAATTTACAAATATCCCCCATGAGCATTCATGTTACTTGCATTAGCATGTCAGTTTGACTTCTCTGCAGAAATGCCCCAATGCCACCCCAATCTGCACCCCTCTCTCCAGAGCGTGACTGACTGTGATTCAACACTCTAAGCCGCTCATAATGGAAATATAAATTTATTATTGAAGAGGTGGGTGGATGAGAGAGGGATGGAGAATTCTATGGTCTGGCATGAGAGGTCTTCATCATGGATGAAATAAGGAATGAAGGCACAAAAGATGACTGGCAGAGAAGACAGAGTGAATATAGATGGAAAGAGGACTGGGGGAGGAGAACAGTCCCCTCTTCAGGAAACTCCTTAAGTGGGTGTGATGGTTATGAAGTAAGCAGCTGGCATGGGTTGCTCTTTAACATTTAACCAGGAGAAATGATATATACAACAGCAGCAGCGCTGTCAGAGAAAGGTAAAATCAAGGTTACTAGGGCACCTTACTAGGGACGTTTGATGATTAACTTTACTAACTGTGATGATGATATGCAATGCAGTGCACAGGGGTGAAACATTTCTGGAGCCAGATGGGGCCACTGAAAATCTTGGGGTGGCACACCAAAACCAAAAGCCATTACACACTAATATCCTTTATCTTCTATTTTACAGTTAATGTAACTAATTATCTGATGTGCACAGGGTAACTCTTGTACAGTTAACATTTTGAATTCCACAACAATCTTTTTATAATGTGTTATGTGATAGAGGATTCATTGTTCTTCAAATCAGCTGGTTCTCCTTAGAAAAAAAAGGCAAATATACAGCTTTAACTTAAAGGAGTGCATCAATTGTAAGGAACAAAATTTGTACATGGTAACAAGCCCTTTCAAATGAACACCACACAGTGGCCTCCAGTTAATAGGGGTTTAAGCCCAAAGGAGTTTCCTGTATGACTGCTGCATTCACACAGAAGATTCAACCGCAAGGTAATGAAGTGAACATAACGCTGTCTGGTTACAAGTAGTAACGTGTTTTATTCTGTTGAAAAGTAGAAGTAAATAAAGGTGTCCAACTGTCTATTTCTGCTATTGACCAAAAGTTTTGCCAACAGTGTTGCAAAAAAACAGCATGGCTCAGCAAAGATTTGGATGTAAATGAATGAGCATCTGTCAGATTATATTATAAAAACAATAATTCTAAACAAATGCATGAGAATAAATTGTCAATAAATTTCCATTTGGAGCCTGTTTTTAGGCGAGTTCTTGTTTAGGAGTCCACGTCAAACATGTCAAACAGCATCTGTAGGGCCCTAAGGATGCCTCAGTAATGTAAGCCGACTTGAAGTGCAGCCAAATCATGGACAAGGAGAGGCTTTTTGAAGTCAATGAAGTCCAAAAACGATTTCTGATATATGACTGCAAACTAGAAAGTTATAAAAATAAGGAAAAGAGAGACAAGGCATGGCATAATATCTCTACAAGCCTATATATAAATAAACAACCAAAATACTGCTGGGTCTGTGGCATTGGGATTTCATGTACAATTACTTAAAAACAAATGTGTAGAAAATGAATGGGGGTAAAAGAGAGAAAAAGCAGAAATAAAGACATGATAGTAACTGAAGGAGGAATAGAAAGACAGAATAAAGCAGACAGGTTCAGGAATAGTGAATGGTACAAGCAGAAAGAGAGGGAAGATAAAGGGACATGTGCACAACCCAGCTGAGCACAGATGCAAATGGCATTATGATAAGGGAACATAAATCCTGTGTGTGTATGTGTGTGTGCATGCATATTATTATATATATATTAAACCAAAACTGGTTGATTTTCAGTGTGCTCTGGCAAACGTTTGCCAGAGCACACTGAAGAAGGGCCAGACCTGAAACGTCTGTGTGGCAAAATAAAATTTGATAAACTTGGAGTGCTGTTCCTCTCATCTTTTTGAACTTTACAATTTATTTGGAATTCAGCACCCAATTTTTTGTTTTTGTTTCTGTGAGTTGAGCGCATTGTCTCCTATTTTTGATCAACCATTACAGTGCCATTAAAAAAAAATTGTTTTTAATTTATTTATTTACTTATATTTTTACAGAGACATTTCTGCTTTTCCTGACAGGTTTGCGCCACTAAAGCAGCTGTTTTTTACTGAGACATCACTGAGTTTCTAGCTATGGTAGTGCCACGAAATGTGTGTTTGTGTGTGTGTTTTTTTTTAACCTAAAAGTCACTGTGTTTCCACCAGGGATTGTGCCACCAAAAGCAGGTATTCTAAGACAAAACATGATCTTGTCCTAATTATAGCCAAGAGGTTTTTGTGCCTAAACCTAATCACATATTAACCACAGAGTCGTTGAAGTATAACCTTTTAATGTATTTGTTACATAATAACATACAAATGTAACATCTGTGGTTTGCATACATAAATGCAAAATACCAACATTTATTCTGGCAATTGGGATGATCCTCCATCCTTCTCCTTGTCTTCTCTCCTCGTCCTTTCCTTTCTTCTTCACTCCTCTTTTTATCCGACCTAGAAACACAGAAAAGATGGATAGAGAAAACAAGATGGAAACAGAGAAATAGAAATAAAGAGAGTGGCCAGCATTGTTGCCCTATCTAAATCTGATTTAAACCCAATAGCATATTTCTTTCTTTTTCTTTCTTTCTTTCTTTCTTTCTTTCTTTCTTTCTTTTTTCTTTCTTTATTTATTTATCTCTCTTCTTATGGAGAGGGACCGTCATTCTTTATTCTCCAGCTCAGGGAGGGAACAATTAAGTGTAGAGGGCACTGAGAGTCCCCGACAGGTGATGAATGGCTGGGCCGGCTGCAACTGACAATATGCAGACAAGCCAGATCATTTGCAAATGGATGCAGGGAGATGGAGGATGGGTCGGGTGGATGGGGTGGGGGCTGTGGGGTGGGAGCAAAGTCAGGGGCAGCCAAAGTGGAAGAAGAGAGTAGGAGGAGGAGAGTGACATTGAGAAAGAGGTGGTGGGGGTGGTAAGAGTGGGTGTTAACCCTTTCCACGATCATTTCTCAGCAAGGAGAAGAAGGAGGAGGCGCAGGAGATTCAGCCACCTGCCCAGCAGAAAGGGGGCTGGATAAAAGCAAACCAGAGCTGTAAGCACTCTTAGCTGAATGCACTCAAACCTTTAAGGGCTATTAGTGTGAGTGTTCTGGTGTATTGTGGTACGTGTACATTAGTATATGTACTGTGGTATGTGTATAGTTGTATGTCTAATGTAGTAGATGTATTGTGGGATATGTTGTGATGTTTGTATTGTGGTATATTGAAATTGAATTTGAATTTGAATTTACTGAAGGATAGCCCCTTGAGATGTAGCATCTCATTTCGAGTAAGTACACAAGTAACATGTACATACATACATACATACATACATCAAAACAATATTACAAAACAAACAGTACACAAACAACAGAAAAAAAAAATACAATTAGATAAAAGCAGATGCTTGCTCACCCTCTCCCAACCACACCCCAGTCCTCAAATTATATACAAAAGAAATTGAATACAATGAACTGAATATTGTACATAAATTATACGCAAATTAGAAACATGAGCAGGTTGTTTTAATAAAATAAAATAAAGATGACCTAAAGCAGTGAAAGGAGGTAATGGATCTCAAATAAGGAGGAAGATTATTCCAGTCAGATGGAGCTTTATATTGGAAAGACCTGCGACCAATCTCTTTGAGAACTCTGGATACAAAAAAGAAGGGGTGTTGCATATGTCTGGATAAGAAGAACTATATGGAACAAGAAGCTGTCTTAAATAAGAGGGACAATTTGAGTGAATACAATTAAAGATGAACAAAACTAGGCATGCCCCGATCCGATCACGTGATCGGAAATCGGGGCCGATCACGTGGTTTCAGACTCGATCGGAATTGGAAGTTACATCCCGATCAGGGATCGGATATAGGCCTATGACATATCAGATACATGTCAGGGTTTTCCCTATTTGTCTAAAGCAAGACGGGCCGCATGGGGGGCGTTCAGATGTAGCTCTTTTGCACTCTCAAACCCATTACTTTTACTGTAGACGTGCGTCATGTGCGCTCATAACCCAAAGTGACGCCAGCGGCGCGCCTTCGGTGCAACGGGCTTGTTTTTTCGTGCACGTCCGTGTGTGTGTGTGGCTGCGTCGTCGCGGACATGTAACGATATGAAATGACGGCGCTTGCGAGAGTGTGAGAGACGATCGTCCATGTCACCGTGTCAGCTGACTGTTTAGTACGTGTGTGTGGCTGAATTGTTTCACTGCTGACTTCCAAGCAGCTGTTGTTGTTGATGTTTGAGCGCTACAGACCCCAGGGGGGGGGAGTGAGTGAGGTGGGGGCAGACAGGCAGGTGAGGGAGGGATAAAGGGAAAGAGGCTGGTGATTGAGAAAGGCATGATAAGCTATTTTATTTTTGACCAAATGTTCTTGTTGTTGACTAATGGATAATGGAATTAATATTATACCGTGGAGTTACTGTACTATTATCATACAGTGAGGTTTTGATATCATGACATGTCTTACAATACTGCAATAAATGTCATGGGCTTGTTATTGGGGTACAGTATTGTAATATTGTGAGATTGTGATATTGTTACATCCCTAGTAGAGCACAAAGAACAGAAAAATAGTGGGATGATACAGTTAATCTACAGTAAAAAATTTTACTGCATTGCCACAGTATCAGATTGGGACTCGGTATCGGCAGATACTCAAAATCAAATGACTCGGACTCGGACTCGGGGCAAAAAAATGTGATCGGGACATCCCTAAACAAAACCCAATGAAATGGTCTTCTAGATTTAAGCTGCAACCAATTAAGTGATTCGTACATGAAGCAGTGATGAGTTCTGTATGGACATTTCAAAAGAAATCTACATAGGAAATTATAAACAATATTAAGGGGCTTGAGGTAACTGTCAAATGTGTTTTGGTAAACAATGTCAGGGTAGTCAATGATAGGCAGAATAAGTTGAGAGATAATTCTTTTTCTAACATGAAAAGTAAAGCACTTGACAGAACAATATAGTTAAAGAGGCAACAGATGGGATTCGTGTTTTTTTAGCTTGGCGCCACCTAGCGTCAGCAGTGTTGCTTGCACTGTCGCAAAGACCAAATTGACCATGGGGATCAGAGATAATCAATAAAATGTAGGCTGTAAAGCCACCAGTATACCTCTATGTATATGCAGATTGAGAAGATGTGTGGACACTATCCTAAATAAATGAGTAAAGAGACTGAGCAATAATTGTCAGATTTATCTGAAGAAAAAACAAATAGTAATGCAAATAATTATATTGTGTGTGTGTGTGGGGGGGGGGGGGGGGGGGGGGTTGTATCACTGTCCAAGGGCTGCCGTAGAATGCCAACAAACACTCGCTAACCGGTCCCTGGTTGCGGCAATTTGCGATGCTGGCCAGCTAGGAATGAACTAGCAGCCAGTACAGTACAGTCCTCTCTCGGCTAGCTAACATTTAGCCGTGTTACTTACTGATCCATTAGAAAGAAAGCCAGCTGGACATTGGTTTTGAAGCCTCTTTGGTCACTGAGCTCCCTCCATCTGTTGAACGCCTGACTGAGGTTTACACTTGTTTTTCCTCTTATTTTATCACTCTCCTTTTTGCTCTTCTTTGCCACCTCAGACAGAGGAGCTCTTTTTCTTTTGGGAGGCCGTTTCTCACTTTTCTCCACACTTTGTCCGTCTGCCATTGTGCTCGTGATTCAACTATCTCATGCCCAGCTCCTCATAAGGACCAGCTCCAGTCCCTGATTGGCTGACCAACCAGTTTCGCAATACATGATGCATTTCCTGCCGTAAAGCAGATTTTTTTCTGCAAAAATTCGTCCCGGTGGCAGAAGCTTATTGCAAAGTCATTAAGTAACCTATGTAAATGCTGATAGTCTGATTTTACTGTGTATACTACCCTGTGCAACCCACATTATTTTCATAATGATATATTTAGGAGAAAATGCTGTCTGTTGCTTCTTTAACAGAGTTAACAGTTAACAGTCTTGAAAGGTGAGCCATCATCAAAATTAATTTGCAAATTGTGAAGATATGAGTGATTGTAAAGTGTGTGAAATAACATGCTACAAGACTTCTTCATGTTTAGTACAAGTTTGTTGTTGAGAAACCATATTTGGACCAAGCTGAAATCTGACTGTAGAGTATTCTGAATTTGTGACATATCAGTGTTAGATGTATAAATGACAGTATCATCAGCATAACAATGAACAGAACAATGAGAACATATACGTGGTAAATCATTGATAAAAATGGAAAAAAGAAGTGGTCCTAAGGTAGAACCTTGCAGAACACCCTTTTCAACAATCAAATGATCAGACTGATAACTCTGAATAGCAACACATTGACATCTGTTATGAAGATATAAATTAAACCAAAAGAGAGCATGTTGTGAGAAACCAATAGAATATAGCTTGTCAAGGGGTAGGTAGTAGTCGACCATATCAAATGCTTTGGAAAGATCAATAAAGACTGCACCGGTGAGTTGGCCTTTGTCAAAGGAGGAGAACACATCATTGGTGAATTTTAAAAGAGCTGTAGTGGTGGAATGCTTAGATCTAAAACCTAATTGGAATGGAGAAAGAATATTGAACAAGTTTATGTACTGTGATAATTGAATAAAAATAAGTTTCTAAAAAATTTTGGCAGTGGAACAAATAATAGAAATCGGGCGATAGTTATTTACGTCAGTTGGATCTCCAGCTTTGAAAAGGGGAGTAACTCTGGCACATTTCCATATGGAAGGAAGCAGGTAGACAAAGAAAGATTAAATAGGTCTGCAAGGGGATACATAAATACATCAGCAGCAATTTTAAGGAATTTGGCATCTAAACCATCAGGGACAGCACTGCAGCTGTTTTAGCTCATGAATGGCATGAAAAACAAAATAATGGGCAGATTTTTTCTAAAGGAAAAGAACTATTGGAAAAAACAGAGTTAACTCTATGGGCCCGAACGACGCATAGTGCGTCCAAATTCACATCTGTTTTTCTCTGTGGATTTTCTCCACGACCGTGCATCATAGTGAGAAGCCACACACATCACGTGAAACAGCGGAACTGTAGCTTTCTGACAAGGCCAAGCACTTGTCGGTATTCCAATGTTTTCACACCGAAAAAAATTGATAAAGTTACAATAAAATGATGTACAACAGAGCTTTCATACAGCTTTGCACACACATTACTGTTGGATGGATTACTCGCGAATGCAGGCTTCCACAGAAATGCCATGCATATCACATGAAAGTGCAGGACCAGAGCTTTCCAGTGATACCACACACATCATTGTGCTGTCATCCCATCACACTATAAATCCAGATCAGTTGTCTACAAAATAAAAACCTATCACTTAAACAGTCAACCATAACACCAGATTTGGTTATTTTTTCCGGCTTGGTAACAAGTATCCAGTCTAACAGAGAGGAAGAACGAATATCAACTCTGGTTGGTTCGTTAATTAACTGAATTAGCTTTACACTGCTAAATAAGTTTCGATGATTGGAAGAGGAATGATCAAGCCAATTAATGTTGAAGTCACCTAGGATTATCATTTCATTGTGTTTCTTGAGAGAATTAATAGTGGACAAAATGCACATTGTAGAGTCACTTGGAGCAGATAGATGCCTATAAATGTTACCAATAGTTAAATGTTTGTTTTCATGAAGACTAATGTTGATAAAAATACGTTCAAAATTAAGTGGTTCTACAGAAGGAGTAACACGCTCAGCAACAAGATTTGCAGCAACATATGTGGCCACCCCACTTCCTCTAGAAGCCCTATCAGCTCTATACAAAACAAAATTATCAATTTTAATTTCATCATTACCAATGTTGCTATGTAACCATGTTTCAGAGATTGTGATGATATTAGGTTTGTAAAGAGTAACCCAGGCGCTGAGGGAATCAATTTTAGAAGCGAGGCTTCTAATATTGAGATGAATAACTTTTAAACCTTTGATTCAATTATGCCAGTGGAAACAATGAAAACAACAGGTCAAGAAAAACAAAAACAAAAAAGTTGAGGGGAAAAGGTGATGGGGAGTGGGATAGCTGTAAATAACAGATGAAGAGACCACACAAACATGAAAGCACACACACAAAAGCACATACAGTAACTAGACACAGACAGGACAAGTTGGTAAGACACAAAACAAGCACACACACAATCAGAAACAAAGAAGAACAAAATGGCCAAACAACTGACCCAGGACCACATGGGCCCATAGGTTTTGGATAATAAGCCAAAACCACAGTCAATCAGAACTGCTGATCTGCTTCATTGAAAAGTTTTATAAATGTAGCTTAGAGAACTCAAAATTAAACAAACAAAATGCCAGAGCCTTATGAAATAAAGTAGGCTGCTGCTTATAAATAACTATGACGGCTGGATAACAAGACTCATCAGAAAACTTGTTTCAGCGCAATAACAGTTTTAATAAGAAGTGAAAGAAAAATCATCCCTCAGGGGGAACGCCAAAACAACTTTACAACACTTGATTTCAACTTTACAGCAGCTGGATATAAACAGAAAACAAACCGTTTTATGGAGAGAAAAATACTCATGAGTCTGCTGACTATAAACAATACAATCACAGCAGAAAAAAACAACAACAGAAGGCAGTATCACTGAACAATTTCAAAAGTCATTGACCGTAAAGCCAAAGAATGTCGAATTGGAGTTACACAGCGTATAACGGTATATGTGCGTTGTAGTGTGTGTGTGGATTGTGGTATATATTTTATTGTGCCTTCTGTGTTTATAGTGTATTGTGGTTGTATGATGTTTAAACTGTATATCTTTAATAACATTTTAGGTCTACATAAAAGCCAAACTAAGGACAAGAGATAAAAATTAGCAATAGCTTTAAACTCTCTGTGCAACATATCAGTCCCATACTCTGTATTGGAACTATCTAGAATCGTCCCTATCAAATAAAATGAAATAAAATTTAAAAAAAGGCTTTCAGACAGCACATTGCCCTCAGTGCTCTAGGGAATACGCTGCTGCCTGGCTAGCACTGTACCATCATTTTAGATTGTATAATATGCTGATGACATGGCCTTAGTTGTTTTTTTTACAACAAACAGACCCATTGGGTTTGACTCAATGGTCAATGTGTTGAAACTGTGGAAAATTTTAAACAGCGACTCTATCTTAGGAAACTCAGTGGCCTTGGTGTTAGTCAGCAGATTTTAGAATTAATTTACAAAACTATGGTTGAGAGTGTTTTAACTTTTCACCTTCCTGCCTGGTACAGTCACCATAACTGTACATGTAAGAATAAACTCTCTAGGATTGTGACATTGGCAAGTAAAATAGTTAGCAGGCCACAGAAGCCTTTGACCCAACTGTTTACAGAAAGGACAAGGAAGAAAGCAAGGCTTATCATGGAAGATAGCTCTCATCCTCTCCTTAGCCAGTTTTAACTCTTGAGCTGGGTGGTGCTATAGAGCCCCTCTGGCAAACAAAAATGTATTTAAGAAGTCCTTCATCCCGAGTGCCATCAGTATCCTTAACTCAACCAAATGATTGATGTGTTTTAAACAGACAGACAATGTACTAGTTCAATGGTGTTCATTATGTCTTTAGTTTATGATAATGACTTTAGTTGTTCTTTTATCTCAATTGATCAATCAATTTTATTTATAAAGCCCAATATCACAAATCACAATTTACCTCACAGGGCTTTACAGCATACAACATCCCTCTGTCCTTTGGACCCTCGCAGCGGATAAGGAAAAACTCCCCCAAAAAAACCCTTTAACAGGGGAAAAAAAAAGGTAGAAACCTCAGGAAGAGCAACTGAGGAGGGATCCCTCTTCTAGGACGGACAGACGTGCAATAGATGTCGTACAGAACAGATCAGCGTAATAAATTAACAGTAATCCATAGGCTATGACACAATGAGACAGAAGAGAGAGAGAGAGAGAGAGAGAGAGAGAGAGAGAGAGAGAGAGAGAGAGATGCAGGACAGACGGTGATGACAGTAGCTTACAGCAACATTATTGAAAGTAATAATATTATAGTTATAGTTCTGGCTACTGTGGTACAATATGTTGAAAGTATATATTAATATCTGGGAGTACACATGTGTGACAATAATCATATGTGTATAATAACAGTAGAAGTATGACTAATGACTAATGATGGCAGCAGCAGCAGGAGGCATCTGGCAGGACCACGGCAGCAGCACAACCAAACACGTCTCGCTATCCAGGCACCGCTGCGATATGAGTTAATCTGAGAGACAGTGGAGCACAAAGGCTCCGGAGAAGAAGCCGAGTTAGTGACATCCAGAATGGCCGAGTTAGCAAGATGCAGTAATAGAATACGAGAGAGAGAGAGAGAGAGAGAGAGAGAGAGAGAGAGAGAGAGAGAGAGAGAAGGAGCCCGGTGTATTATAGGGGGGTCCTCCGGCAGACTAGGCCTAAGTCAGCCTAACTAGGGGCTGGTAGTTAGCCAGCCCTAACTATAAGCTTTATCACAGAGGAAAGTCTTAAGTCTAGTCTTAAATGTGGAGACGGTGTCTGCCTCCCTGACCGTAACAGGAAGATGATTCCACAGGAGAGGAGCCTGATAGCTGAAGGCTCTGGCTCCTGATCTACTTTTGGAGACTTTAGGGACCACGAGTAACCCTGCATTCTCCGAGCGCAGTGTTCTGGTGGGATAATAAGGCACTATGAGCTCTCTAAGATCTATAAGATATTTAACATCAGGAAATTGGTGCTCATCCAGGTTTTTATGTCTTTAAGGCAGTTATGGAGTTTAGTTAATTGATTACTTTCTTCTGGCTTCATCGATAAATACAACTGAGTATCATCCGCATAACAATGGAAATTTATAGAGTGATTTCTAATGATGTTACCTAAAGGAAGCATATATAGAGTAAATAGGATTGGTCCGAGGACAGAACCTTGCGGAACTCCAAAACAAACTTTAGTACGTAAGGATGATTCATTATGAACGTTAACAAACTGAAAACGATCAAATAAATAAGATTTAAACCAGCTTAGTGCAGAACCTTTTAGGCCAATTAAGTGATCCAGTCTCTGCAGTAGAATTTGATGGTCAATAGTATCAAACGCCGCACTAAGATCTAATAAAACAAGTACAGAGACGAGTCCTTTGTCTGAAGCAATCAGAAGGTCATTTGTAATTTTAACTAGTGCTGTCTCAGTGCTATGATGCACTCTAAATCCTGACTGAAATTCCTCAAATAAATGATTATCATGGAGAAAATCACACAGCTGGTCTGCGACTACTTTCTCAAGGATCTTTGACATAAAGGGAAGATTAGATATTGGTTTATAGTTGGCTAACACCTCTGGATCCAGGGTGGGCTTTTTTAGTAGAGGTTTAATTACAGCTACATTAAAAGACTGTGGTACATAGCCTGTTAATAAGGATATATTGATCATATCTAATATATGAGTGTTAACTAAAGGTAAGACCTCCTTAAGTAGCCTAGTTGGGATGGGGTCTAAGAGACACATTGATGATTTAGATGAAGAAATCACTGCGGTCAATTCTTGAAGAGAAATTGGGGAGAAGCAATCTAAATATATATAAGGTCTTACAGCTGTGTTTGAGGTTAGATAGGTAGGCCTACTAGCTGAGGACAGGAGGTCATGAATTTTGCCTCTAATAGTTAGAATTTTGTCATTAAAAAAGCTCATAAAATCATTACTGCTAAGGGCTAAAGGAATACAAGGCTCAATAGAGCTTTGACTCTCAGTCAGCCTGGCTACAGTGCTGAAAAGAAACCTGGGGTTATTCTTGTTTTCTTCTATTAATGCTGAGTAATAGTTTGCTCTGGCATTGCAGAGGCCCCTCTTATACGTTTTGAGACTGTCTGCCCAGATTAAACGAGATTCTTCCAGTTTGGTTAATCGCCAATTCCTTTCAAATTTTTGCGATATTTGTTTTAACTTACGGGTTTGAGAGTTATACCAAGGAATGAATTTTCTTTGCTTTGTTAACTTCTTCTTAAGAGGAGCTACAGAGTCGAGTGTTGTTCGCAGCGAGCCTATGGCGCTATCGACAAAATGATCAATTTGGGAGAGGTTAAAGTTGGTACGGGAAACCTCTGTTACTGAAGGACTTGGTATTGAATTTAACGACGGAGTAATCTTTTCCTTAAATTTTGCGACAGCACTATCTGATAAACATCTAGTATAGTAACTGTTGCTTAGTGGCGTGTAATCGAGTAAAAAGAAATCAAAAGTAATCAGATAATGTTCCGATAGCGAGGGATTCTGTGGAAAGACTGTTAGGTCATCAATTTCAATTCCATACGTCAGAACTAGATTGAGGGTATGGTTAAAACAATGAGTGGGTTCATGTACACCCTGACTGAAGCCAGTGGAGTCTAATAATGAGATAAACGCGGTAGCCAGGGAGTCATTATCAACGTCGACATGAATGTTAAAATCGCCTACAATAATAACTTTATCTGATTTAAGAACTAAACTGGATAAAAATTCTGAGAATTCAGATACAAATTCAGAATACGGGCCAGGAGCACGGTACACTATAACAAATAAAAGTGGCTGCGAGGTTTTCCAGGTCGGATGTAATGTATCTCAGACATGTATAATATTGGCTGATTGACAGATCAGCTGATAAAGATGAGTCACAACCACCACCAAGTGACACTTCTGAGGAAGGCGGAATTTCCACCGAAACATGTCAAGGTATGTAATATCCTAACATGTCTGAGATAAAAAAACAATTGAAGTAATTAAGACAAGCTGCTAATTTAATGTGTTAAGTGTTTTTGTAATAACTGTTTGTTTTACTAACTATTTATACTCTTTTACAATGTTGTCTTTTGTGTTTTGTGAGCCGAGGACAAATTTCCACCCACGGTGGACAATAAAGATAATTTGTATTGTATTGTATTGTATTGTATTCTGTTCTATTCTATCACAACACTGTGACCAACAGCCTCATACACAATTCACTGTGTCAGAATCAAAGTTGTTCCACATGCTCACGCGCTTTCAGTTCAGCTTATTATAACAGAGCTCCCCTCAATATGAAATCTGATTAGTGAGTTATACAATCTGTGGAAATTTTCTTAATCAATTTATTTATTTTAATCAAAAAAGTTTATTAGCTGATCAGAGGTTGAATACATAAGGAAAATTTGTGGTTATATTCTGTATGCTGTTCTGTAGCTAATCCCAGTTATATTGTCCTCCACAGCAAATTTGAAATTTAAAGCTATAGTGCGTAACTTCTACAGGTCCATAAATGTCCGTTTCACCCAAGCCACTAGAGGAGATGACACAATGCTGATTAAGCCAATAGGCTCCTCTAACATCTAGAGTCGTAGTCAGTTGTCTAGTCAGTAAGTTATCATTTAGTCAGTAAGTAGTCAGTGTCAGTCAGTATTCAGTGACATTAGGTCAGTCAGACTCAGTAATGTTAGCAAGTCGGTCGGTCGGCTGGCAGTTCTTAGCTAACGTTAGTGTGTTAACTAGCTAGCTCTCCATTTGCTTCTCATTAGCTAGTTTTGTCTGCCTTTTCACATAATGGTGAAAAACTGCGTTTGTGGAGGCTGCACAAACTCTAGTCTATCTGGACATAGAGTTCATACTTTTCCCACGAATAGGAAAAGTGACTCTTTTTGTGCGTCGGTGCGTTTTGTCCAAGTGAGAAAATGGGACTTCACTGCGGCATCAGCAATTTAGAATGTGGTTATTTGTGGAGAGCACTTCACACCGGAGGATTATATTCCCGGGGACATGATGGAGTGTGAAATGGGATTTCGCCACCAGAACCGGGTGAGACTGAGAGTTAGAGTTGCCACCTGTCCCGTTTTTCCCAGAATTGTTCTCTTTTTTCATCAGCTGTCCTGGGAAAAAAAATCTCTCCCGGGACACAATTTGTCCCGTTTTTTGGGGAAAATGCAGCAGCAGCAGGCCAAGGAGTCCATCCAGAATCAGTGCAACAGGCTCCAGAACATCTGTGTCAGAAAGACAGCAAAGAGGTAAGAGGAGCTGTGGGAAGTCCTAACAGTTCACTTAGTATATTTGCACATCCAATCATGTTTTAATTTGTATTTTTTCCATTTATATTTAACCCTACGGGCCCCAACTACACATAGTGCGTCCAAATTCACACCTGTTCTTCTCTATGGTTTTTCTCCGCGACCGTGCGTCATAGCGAGAAGCCACGCATATCACGTGAAACAGCGGAATCCTAGCTTTCCGAATGTTTTCACAGCGAAAAAAAAATGATAAAGTTACACTAAAATGATGTATAACAGAGCTTTCTTGCAGCTCTGCACACACATTACTCTTGGATGGATTACTCGCGAATGCAGGGTTGCACAGAAATGCCACGCATATCACATGAAAGCGCAGGAGCAGAGCTTTCCAGTGATACCACACACATCACTGTGCTGTCATCCCATCACACTATAAATACAGATCAATTGCCTACCAAATAAAATCCTGACGAATTTCTTTACAATCCATTATACAGATCTTGTTATCAGTCACTTCATATAGTGAGGAATATCGTATCTTACCACGTCTTAGGCTTGCGTGTGTTTCTCCCTGTCTATCCATATTTGTAGTCCAGCTTTCAAGATGCAAATATCTCCATATTGTCCAGTTGACACAAACTTTGTATGACAAGACCAGCCACTTCACCTTTGCGCACCCAGACAACTGCAGCCTAATTATGCATGCATGACAGGGCCTTAGTCACCATATACATTGAGGGGGACACGTGCCCTCCCCCAATGCCCGATTTTTTTTTTTACTGCAATCAAAGTGGCAAATATTATCTTGGAGGACATCATTGCACTTGGTTCACTATTTTTCTGTTATCTTAGATGTAAATATTGCATATTTCTTTCAAATAAAACACATTTTTGACTTGTGAATGAGTCAATGGAATTTCTTGTAATAATGAAAAAATACTGGCAATCATGTCCACCTGGCACAAACCACATGTTTTGGACAACTGTGAAGTGACAGAATGTCCCACCATCATGGTTCTTATATTGCCAGATTCCAGAGAGTCTCCCCTCTTCATATATGGCAGAATATGTCAACTTCCAACTTGCTATGGTGAGATACATGTAAAAATGTAAGAATTTAGTAACACAGATTTGTTTTTTTCATTTATATAAAAATTAATATAAAATACAGGCACATAGAAGGACATGGAATGATGGCAAATCTGGTCTCCTATGTCCGAATTTCATGTTCACTGGTCAGTCTGAACTGGTAATAATGGCCGAGCCCTCCGCCTCAAACATTTGGTCGAGTGTCCCTTTTTTTCACAAATCCAAGGTGGCAACCCTACTGAGAGTGGGTGCAGTTCCATCTCTACACACAGCAGCATTGTCAGCTCCACCATCAGCAGCACTGCCGACCCTGCCTCGGCCAGGACACAGCTCAGCTCGATGAAAGCGGGATCTGCGCAGAATGAGTCATTTTCTAACAATTGCCAACTTCCAAACTGCCAGCATAATCTAACATTAATTGTTGTAAGGCATAATTGGTAAACATAATTTGCTAACATTGTTGCAGACTGGTAAATGCCTGTAGCCTATACATTTCATCCCCTCGGGCATGCCCTTAGCCTATAGGGCAATGACATGACACCCCGTTGGACTAGGAAGCTTGCGAAAATATCGTAGCTGGCTAGCTATATGAGACAACGTGTGCGAGCGAACCCTCCTCTGTCTGTCAATGGTGAAAAGGCGGTGCTACGAATGTGCATGAAGGGCAGGCTCGTGTTTGCTGCAGAGACTAGCGGGTTGCACGGGGCTTTATTTCACTCGCCCGGTGACCAGTGACCACTATCAGGGAAACAAGCTGTGTCATCAGAGGACTGGCAAAATGACGCATTTACCAGTCTCTTGCAATTATAAGCACTCTGAAGTGTACAACTTCGTTGGACTTTGTGAGCACAGCTAACTAATACATTTGTCATGTATTTCATGTGGTGTCATGTTAGTGTGCTATAAGGTTTTGGGAGATGCTGCAAGTGGAGATGCACCACCTGCAGTCCTTGATGATTCAGACCAAGAGGCCTTTCCAATGGCTCCTCGGCCATCTGTTCTGCACTGTATAACTCAGTGTAACATCAGACCCTTGCATCGTTCATCAGGTAATGAAACTATACTCTTACCTACAATGAGCTATAGCCTACATGCCACACTCCATTAAATTGCATCATGTAGGAAGACAATTTATTACACATCTTAGTATGATGCAGGTGGGTACAACTTTGATTGGTTTAGGCTAGACTCTACATGTGTATCTGTTGTGGCTACTAAATATCATGTTGCATATTATTAAGGTAGACCTCTTTATCTTACTGTAGCAACCCAGGTACAGCCCAAGATGGTCAGTGTGGGGACTCAGACAAGTTTTGAGAAAAAGACCTCCACTCCAATGCCCAGCCCAATAAGCAGCGATGATGAATCATCCCGTTTTCATGGATGAACGTGGAGATAGGACATGGAGCCCAGAGGAAGAAATGATGAGTAGGTCATCTGATGATGATGAACCATCAAAAGAGCCACTTCAGGAATCTCACTCTGACTTCAGGTATGACATATTCTTTATACCAAATACACATCAGCGCTAAAGATACGATTGTAGGGCTATGCCGATATTGGGAATTGAAAATAAAGAAATATAAGTCTATTTGGTGTCTTTCTTCCTTTCTTTAGTGCTGCTGACAAGTTCATAGTGTGTAAATGCGAGCTGATGTCCTTGTTCAGCATTTGCCCTGCTTGTTGTGGGGAACCCCAGGGACATGTAGAGGAGCAAGAGGGTACGTTTATAAAAATAGAACAAGTAAGAGGATATTTCTGAATTCTGATAGCTTATGAAAAAATAGCTTGTATCATAACCTGTATGTTCATTTTTGTTTTGTAATTTATTTATATTCATCTCTTTTAGTTTGTTTTCTTTTGTTATAATTTATAGATTAAGTGGTTATTTTCTGCCTTTCCTATACATCTCCTAGGTCTGTGCCTGTGGGTACCAGCATTCTTGGCAGAACCAGCCAATGCTGAACCGAAACATGCCTGTCTGCAACCTCCTACTGAGTGGAGCCATCCACTTTCAGGGTGCATGGCTACACAGACTCTGCGGGGGAACTGCCCATTAGTTCGACAGCCCATTGTTCCGACCATATTAAACTCATTGTTCCTAAGTCTGTTCCGAAATCATCATGATGCCCTGTGGTTAAGGTCTGGTTAGGTTTAGGCACAAAAAAAGACTTGGTTAGGGTCAGGAAAAGATCATGGTGTGGGTTAAAATGAAAAAGAAAGTGACAAACACATAAGCCGTGAGCCTGCTCCGCCTCAAGCTGGTCGTGGCGCACCATACGCCCGCCACGAGCCGTTCAGCACCGCGGACAGTCGGACTAATGCGATGTCGAACCAACGGGCTGTCGAACCAATGACATGGACCCCTCTGCGGATGCTGAAGCTGTTTGGGCTGCAATGCATCAGTGCCGGGACCTTCTTCCGCCATCAGCGCCTGTACACTATCCCCACCATTGTGGATACCTGGCAGACTCAGCAGGCAGAGCTCGTCAGAGAGCTGAAAGAGATGTGTGGAGGACTAATCCTCTCTGGTGACTGTAGGTAGGTAGTATACTTTGGCTAGTGTCATTGATATACAAAAGGCCAAAAACGTATTTTCAGATAGAATATAGCTTAATATGTCAGTTTTTGTGCCTCACCATCTGATTTAAACTGTGTGTGTGTGTGTGTTTTTTTAATACATATATAGGTCAGACTCTCCTGGCCACTGTGCCAAGTATGGCACCTACTCTCTGATTGAGGACAGAGGCTGCAGTCGAAAAGTCCCTCCTATCGTCTTTTCCTAACCACTTTTCCTTGACCTCAATGGAAAATGTCACGAGGTCAAGGGAAGATGTGAAGGAGAATTCATAAGGACTTAGGAAAAGACAACTGCGGTACTAAGAGAATCCGACTGCACGTTCGTTTTGTACTCAGAGGTCGGAAATTCTGAGTTCCCAGTTGGAAGTTTAAACTCAAACGCACCCTGAGGTCAGATCTCCAACTCGGAAACTCGGAGCAAACGCATCAACCAAAACTTACGAATTCATGATGGCTGCCGGTCACATACATAGTGAGTAAACACTCTGCTAAAGTACTGTTTATAGCAATTCTATCTTATTTGTTTTACATTAGGTCAGCCATACCCATAGTACTGTTAAATTTTTATCCATGGGCATGTTGCTATGCTGTCTGTATGTGCAAAATACCACATAGAGTGTTGTTATCAACTGATATTGCTAACAGTGGCTACGGCTAGCCCAACGGTAGAACAGTAAGGTCCATGTTTTTTTCCGACTTGTCCACCATTGTCAACTAGAATGCAAAAACTGTTGTCAACTCGGAGTTGACGTCATTCCCACTTCAGACTTCCGACATCCGAGTAAAAAACAAACGCACCATTACACCGGGCTATGTAATTATGCAACGGCGGATGTTGTTGATGTGGGTCTGCTGTGGTTAAACTACAATGTTCTGAAGATGGACTACAAAAAGCACATCTTAGATAATGCGCCCCGTGTGTTCTCATCATGTTGTTTCATGCAGGATATATAAATGTGGACAACACGGTGAAAAATATTATTTAATTACTAGGGTTGGAATTGAATTAAAAAAAGGAATATAGGATACCAGCCACGAACTGAAACGAAAATGCTTTAAAAGAGGGCACTGAGTTTGCTAACCTAAGTAGTAAAATTAATTAATGATATTACTAAAGGCTGGCAATACAACAATGTTCAAATGAATAAATGATTGATGCAATTTTTTTTCCTTTTTTTTTTTTATTCAGTGTTCAGTTATGGGTTTATTTTGCATTTTCTGTGTTAATTTGGTGATTTGTCCGTTTGTGTTGTCTGTGTTTAAAATTTGTAATAAAAAATATTGATAGCAAAAAAAAGAAGAAATGACGCAAACTGAGCATATGTTACGGGTGCGTGTCCCCTCCGTCCACAGCTGTGTTCAACTTGTTTGTTATATAACAGGATAAACAAATATTAAATGCATTGTTTAGTTTTTCCCATGTGAATTAAAAAAACATGGAAAGCCACATGCTTTTTCCATTTTCTTCTTCTTCTTTACTGTTATATCAATATGATGTGCCCCTACTGCATAGATAGACAGATAAATGATAAATAATAATATTAATAAAAAAAGTGAAAAATAATAATAAAAGTGATGCTGCTGTGCCTTGTGTGTAAATGCGCACAGCGTCTCTCTTTATGGGGAGAGCGCTTATTGTTTCTGCTGCGGGGTGGGGGGTGGGGTGGGGTGCTCGCTGCAAGTATTTAATAACCTCAAGCAGATATCTGTTAACGTTACAGTCTTCTGTATTTTTTGTTATGATCCTTCCACTGTAGCTCTGCAGGGAAACATTGTACAGGGGAATAAAAAGTGGGAAGCTGCGCATTTACGCACGAGGCACAGCACCGTACTTCACTGATTATCTATCTATTATTTTCAATTCAATTTTATTTATATAGCGCCAAATCACAACAAAAGTCATCTCAGGGCACTTTACACACAGAGCAGGTCTAGATAATACTCTTGAATCTATCTATCTATCTATCTATCTATCTATCTATCTATCTATCCCATCCGCATAGCCAATGCCAATGTTTTGAGATGCAGTAGGGGCAGATAATAAAGATATAACGACAAAGGCGAAAAACCAGTAGGTTTCTGGTTTTGGTTTAATTTCTATTTCAATTAGCCATTTGAAGATGAAAACGGGAAAAGCACGTGGATTTCCGTTATTTCTCATTCACACAAAAATCAGAAAATTAAAATAATGCATTGTATATTTGTTTATCCTGTTATAAAACAAGTTAAACAAACATGTGGATGGAGGGTACGAAACGTTCATAGTTCGCGTCTAAGTTAAACATAATTTTGAAAATTCAAAACAAATAGCCTAGCGTATGAACAAGTTATGGCATGAGATGTATAATGCTTCATAAACAACGGTAACTTACATGGTGATCTCCTTCCTTTCTCGGTCATGTTGAACTTTTTCTTTCCTAATCATCTGAGTTTGTGAATGGTGTGGCGCTTGGTCGCTTTAAATATTACTGCCACAAGGACTTGTGGGACGGAATTATCTCCTTTCCTTTCGTAAAGGATGGTCCAGTGTACCCTATGCTAAAGGAGATTATAAAGGAAGCATTGAAGCACCTTTCCTTAAAATTTAGAGAATTCGACCAGCTCTTATCATGGCTGCCACTAAGATACTTCCGGGTCATTTCACTCAGTTGGGAACCTTCCTAAGCAAAAAAGACTATTCGACAGCAGCCAGAGTTTTGAAACAACCTTTCCGCTGGTCTGAACGAATTTGCACACGTACAGTACAGGCCAAAAGTTTGGACACACCTTCTCATTCAATGCGTTTTCTTTATTTTCATGACTATTTACATTGTAGATTCTCACTGAAGGCATCAAAACTATGAATGAACACATGTGGAGTTATGTACTTAACAAAAAAAGGTGAAATAACTGAAAACATGTTTTATATTGTAGTTTCTTCAAAATAGCCACCCTTTGCTCTGATTACTGCTTTGCACACTCTTGGCATTCTCTCCATGAGCTTCAAGAGGTAGTCACCTGAAATGGTTTTCCAACAGTCTTGAAGGAGTTCCCAGAGGTGTTTAGCACTTGTTGGCCCCTTTGCCTTCACTCTGCGGTCCAGCTCACCCCAAACCATCTCGATTGGGTTCAGGTCCGGTGACTGTGGAGGCCAGGTCATCTGCTGCAGCACTCCATCACTCTCCTTCTTGGTCAAATAGCCCTTACACAGCCTGGAGGTGTGTTTGGGGTCATTGTCCTGTTGAAAAATAAATGATCGTCCAACTAAACGCAAACCGGATGGGATGGCATGTCGCTGCAGGATGCTGTGGTAGCCATGCTAGTTCAGTGTGCCTTCAATTTTGAATAAATCCCCAACAGTGTCACCAGCAAAACACCCCCACACCATCACACCTCCTCTTCCATGCTTCACAGTGGGAACCAGGCATGTGGGAACCAGGCATGTGGAATCCATCCGTTCACCTTTTCTGCGTCTCACAAAGACACGGCGGTTGGAACCAAAGATCTCAAATTTGGACTCATCAGACCAAAGCACAGATTTCCACTGGTCTAATGTCCATTCCTTGTGTTTCTTGGCCCAAACAAATCTCTTCTGCTTGTTGCCTCTCCTTAGCAGTGGTTTCCTAGCAGCTATTTGACCATGAAGGCCTGATTGGCGCAGTCTCCTCTTAACAGTTGTTCTAGAGATGGGTCTGCTGCTAGAACTCTGTGTGGCATTCATCTGGTCTCTGATCTGAGCTGCTGTTAACTTGCGATTTCTGAGGCTGGTGACTCGGATGAACTTATCCTCAGAAGCAGAGGTGACTCTTGGTCTTCCTTTCCTGGGTCGGTCCTCATGTGTGCCAGTTTTGTTGTAGCGCTTGATGGTTTTTGCGACTCCACTTGGGGACACATTTAAAGTTTTTGCAATTTTCCGGACTGACTGACCTTCATTTCTTAAAGTAATGATGGCCACTCGTTTTTCTTTAGTTAGCTGATTGGTTCTTGCCATAATATGAATTTTAACAGTTGTCCAATAGGGCTGTCGGCTGTGTATTAACCTGACTTCTGCACAACACAACTGATGGTCCCAACCCCATTGATAAAGCAAGAAATTCCACTAATTAACCCTGATAAGGCACACCTGTGAAGTGGAAACCATTTCAGGTGACTACCTCTTGAAGCTCATTGAGAGAATGCCAAGAGTGTGCAAAGCAGTAATCAGAGCAAAGGGTGGCTATTTTGAAGAAACTACAATATAAAACATGTTTTCAGTTATTTCACCTTTTTTTGTTAAGTACATAACTCCACATGTGTTCATTCATAGTTTTGATGCCTTCAGTGAGAATCTACAATGTAAATAGTCATGAAAATAAAGAAAACGCATTGAATGAGAAGGTGTGTCCAAACTTTTGGCCTGTACTGTATCACTCGGCCATTTTCGGATAGCACGTGATTGCCGGCTGATGACGTCATTTCCGCATTTCAAAGTAAGAGCATGCAGTCTAGTAAGTAACATGCATTCATTGTTTAATGTTAATGTCATACAGTGAGTATTAGTGTGTGTTTATTTGTTCTGTGTATATTATCTGGCTTTTTGGCTGGTGGACAAAAAAGTTAAGTTTGCACGCTGGATATAAATGTTGTTTACAGTTTCAAGTGCTACAGAAATGTTTTATACAGTTTCAGGTGCTATAGAAATGTTGTGTTATACAGTTTTTGTACATCAGATGTTTAATATGAGAAAGTTCAGTGACTGTGCATATAACATAGTGAAAATATTAGTTCAGTGCCAATTATATGTAAGATCTCGGTATTTGAATGACAGAAGAAGTTAGAGGTCAGAGGTTATGACAACCAGTGTGCCGTGAAAATATTGAACCGTCACTTATGTGTTGTATATGTATTTCTACACAGGACCTCATATGAAGACCCACAATAAATGTGTTGCACCTGGAAGACGTCATTCTTTTAAGAAATGTAACACATAGTCTGATATTACAGTGGGACTGTAAAAACATGATGTGACAGACGGAAGTAATTTATTATCGATAAGAAAGAAATCAATTCGAGAGAAGGTACCATGAACAGGGGAAAAAAAGAGAACTGTTTACTGCTTGAATTAAAAAAACGGCAGACATCTGAAATCGCATATTGTTCCATAAACAGTTGAATGATTTTAGATGATTTCAACTGAGTAAGCGGCTTGTTAGATGACTGATCTAGTACAGGGTCAAGGCAACATTTAAAATCGCCTCCGAGGATGCGTTGAGAGGAGTTTAGATCAGGGATCAAGAAAAGAAAATTCTTGAAAAAACTTTCATTGTCCCAGTTTGGACCGTACACATTAGCTAATATCAAATTAGTATGTGAGATTTTCCCTGTAATAATAATAAAATGACCATTAGGGTCAGATATGACTTTAGACACAGAAAGTGGGACTGATAGATGAATAAGAATTGCAGTCCCCTGGGCCTTACTTGAGAATGAAGAGTGATATAGCTGGACTACCCATCCTCTGTGGAGTTTAAGGTAATCTGATGGCTTGAGGTGGGTTTCCTGTGTTTAAATGTTTTAAATGGTTAATCATCTTACTGCATTTTATAGGTGAATTCAGCCCCTTAACGTTCCAACTAGTAAATCTTAGAGCACCACTTGGTGCTGTTAATGTATTAGAGCTCGACATGAGTTAATATACTAAGATTTGGGTGGGTGATGAGCTTGGACACCTCTTCCCCCGTGACTGGCACCCGCTGCCTGTTAGCTAGCATCACATGAAGAGAAAATAAAGCACCTAGCCGAGTTACGCATTTGTATTTAACTATAGCACTCAAGTGAGAACAACACAATAAAAAAATGAAACAAAATAAGAAACCTAACTGATAAAACAAACATATAATCTTCACCCCACCCAACCCCTCCCCTTAAAGGGATAGTTCGACATTTTGGCAAATTCGCCTATTGCCGTAATCCCTATAGTCATATGAGTAGGTACATTACCTTTAATTGTCAGTGCCTGCTGTTCTGAGATCAGTGGGGCAGACCTGCCTGCTGCTCAGTGCACAAAATGGAGGTGATACAGCCCCCTCTCACTCTCAAAACTAATCAAATACAAAACGCTCTAGTGGAAAACACATGGCTTGCGCATTCCCCACGCTATGAAATAACGATATATAATTAATTAACATTACGACACATGAAGCAAATACTCGGAACTACTTTCTTGAGTAAACCACGGGGCGGAGTGACAGTGCGCACCTGAGACAGTGCCGTAGTTATTGCTTGCAGCCTTGCATTTGCAGTATCATCAGCTGGATGCACCAGAAAGTTTGAGAAAAGTTTGTTGTTGAAAGTAGTGTTGTAAATCATGGTTTACACATGTATTGTAAAAGGTTGCGGTAACAAGCTGAAGACATGGAGCAGAGTGAAGTTTCACTTAGTACCAACCAAAAATACGGACAGGATGAAACAATGGCTATTTCTGCTGGACATCGACCCCAACACGCCTGTGGAAATGGTCCGGAAAATGTTTGTTTGCTCCAACCATATCGGAGGACTACGGTGAAAGGATGGAGCGCAGAAGCTCAGAAATGGTTCAAACGCTTTTCTTGAAAGATACTGCCACACCATCTGTCGGCACACAAAACGAGCAGACGTGGTAAGTGATCATTGTGTATTTTGCTCAGCAATCTCTCTGCTGTAACGTTACCTCCATGTTGAGTAACATTAGCCTACAACCCAAGCATGGTAAATAGGGCTAAAATACAAATGTTGTTGTGGTTATGTTATGGATAAGTGCTTGCCCAGAGCATATAGTGAAGGGACCATTCTCGGAACCCATCGGCTGTATTCGGCGTCTGACTTCCGGTAGATGGCGATACACTGAATGTAGAGTCTGTATATAGAGACTATGAAGTGACTGGCATTACTTCTCATTGCTGGGAATAAACAGACTGCTAGGGAATATTTTATGTTGTTGTTCCCTCAGGAGTTGTGGTGATTTATGAGTGTGGAGTTGGCATGTTCTCCCCCGTGTTCCGGTGATTATTTTGAGGCGTACTCTAGTCCCATCCCACCATCAACATATGTATGTAACATACAGTCACTGGCCACTTTGTTAGCGGCCACTCCCCTCAGTCCCTGGTTGCTCGGCAGCCTCAGCCTCTCTTCTTGCTCTCTCTTCTTCCAACACCTGTAACACTTCCTCTGTATATTCTGGCTTAAATAAATAAGGTTCTGGGTCTTGGTTAATATAAAAGAAGTCATCATCATCATCCGCCATGATCAGCAGTCGGCTTCTTCTCAACAAACTTGTTGTTTTGATGACGGGAGTAACTGCACTAAACATATGCTGTTTGAAATCACTCCGCCCAGCAAGTACTGTATGTCTGGAATGTAGTTCCGGCTGTGCATTTGGCTTCAAAACAACTCTGTCTCCTAATATTACATTATTATTTCATAGCGTGGTGAATGTGTAAGCTACAAGTTGTCCACAAGAGCGTTTTGGAGTCATTTGATGGTGTATTTGATTAGTTTTGAGGGAGAGAGGGGATGTACCGTTCACCTCCGTTTTGTGCGCTGAGCAGCAGGTAGCTCTGCCCCACCGATCTCAGAATAACAGGCACTGATAATTAAAGGTAATGTACCTATCCATATGACTATAGGGATTACGGCAATAGGCGAATTGCCAAAATGTCTAACTATCCCTTTAACCTAAGCCCTAGCCCAGTTCCTGCCAAGAAAAACAGCAGCAGACACTCTGATACAATGATCAGCATATGTTTATACTTCCCACTCCCTAACCCCCTTCTCCCACAACATCATGTTGATAGGTTTGGTGGTAAAGAAAAGAAAAAAAAAAAAAAAAAAAGGGGAAAAGAAAAATGAAAAAAGGGTAATAATTAATAAATAAACATCCCCCCCCCCCCCTCTTTTTCCCTCATTAATAAACCAAGATAAATGTCTAGAGTTGACTATGCTTATACTATACTTACAATAAGAGCCAGAGGCCCCTCTACACATTTTACCAAAATATATATATATATATATAAAGTAATAAATGAGTAAAAAAATAAATAAATCACAGAGTGGCATGTATAACACCCAAGAAAAACTTCATTAAACCAAAACCAAAATCCTTTTCTTTAAACTTCATTTTTTTTATCTGTGATGTTAATTACCCTCAAGAAATATATAAAAAAAGAGCTGTCAGACTCTAATATATACCCCATATATATACTTTTGGCCTGTACTGTATATATACATATATATATATATATACAGTACAGGCCAAAAGTTTGGACACACCTTCTCATTCAATGCGTTTTCTTTATTTTCATGACTATTTACATTGTAGATTCTCACTGAAGGCATCAAAACTATGAATGAACACGTGGAGTTATGTACTTAACAAAAAAAGGTGAAATAACTGAATACATGTTTTATATTGTAGTTTCTTCAAAATAGCCACCCTTTGCTCTGATTACTGCTTTGCACACTCTTGGCATTCTCTCCATGAGCTTCAAGAGGTAGTCACCTGAAATGGTTTCCACTTCACAGGTGTGCCTTATCAGGGTTAATTAGTGGAATTTCTTGCTTTATCAATGAGGTTGGGACCATCAGTTGTGTTGTGCAGAAGTCAGGTTAATACACAGCCGACAGCCCTATTGGACAACTGTTAAAATCCATATTATGGCAAGAACCAATCAGCTAACTAAAGAAAAACGAGTGGCCATCATTACTTTAAGAAATGAAGGTCAGTCAGTCCGGAAAATTGCAAAAACTTTAAATGTGTCCCCAAGTGGAGTCGCAAAAACCATCAAGCGCTACAACAAAACTGGCACACATGAGGACCGACCCAGGAAAGGAAGACCAAGAGTCACCTCTGCTTCTGAGGATAAGTTCATCCGAGTCACCAGCCTCAGAAATCGCAAGTTAACAGCAGCTCAGATCAGAGACCAGATGAATGCCACACAGAGTTCTAGCAGCAGACCCATCTCTAGAACAACTGTTAAGAGGAGACTGCGCCAATCAGGCCTTCATGGTCAAATAGCTGCTAGGAAACCACTGCTAAGGAGAGGCAACAAGCAGAAGAGATTTGTTTGGGCCAAGAAACACAAGGAATGGACATTAGACCAGTGGAAATCTGTGCTTTGGTCTGATGAGTCCAAATTTGAGATCTTTGGTTCCAACCGCCGTGTCTTTGTGAGACGCAGAAAAGGTGAACGGATGGATTCCACATGCCTGGTTCCCACTGTGAAGCATGGAGGAGGAGGTGTGATGGTGTGGGGGTGTTTTGCTGGTGACACTGTTGGGGATTTATTCAAAATTGAAGGCACACTGAACTAGCATGGCTACCACAGCATCCTGCAGCGACATGCCATCCCATCCGGTTTGCGTTTAGTTGGACGATCATTTATTTTTCAACAGGACAATGACCCCAAACACACCTCCAGGCTGTGTAAGGGCTATTTGACCAAGAAGGAGAGAGATGGAGTGCTGCGGCAGATGACCTGGCCTCCACAGCCACCGGACCTGAACCCAATCGAGATGGTTTGGGGTGAGCTGGACCACAGAGTAAAGGCAAAGGGACCAACAAGTGCTAAACACCTCTGGGAACTCCTTCAAGACTGTTGGAAAACCATTTCAGGTGACTACCTCTTGAAGCTCATCGAGAGAATGCCAAGAGTGTGCAAAGCAGTAATCAGAGCAAAGGGTGGCTATTTTGAAGAAACTAGAATATAAAACATGTTTTCAGTTATTTCACCTTTTTTTGTTAAGTACATAACTCCACATGTGTTCATTCATAGTTTTGATGCCTTCAGTGAGAATCTACAATGTAAATAGTCATGAAAATAAAGAAAACGCATTGAATGAGAAGGTGTGTCCAAACTTTTGGCCTGTACTGTATATATATATATATATATATATATATATAAACATATACTGTATACACATTCTATATTTTTTAATCTTTAATTTTCTTTTATTCAAACAGCACTGTCACCCTCCCTTTTTCTGTCTGTGCTTTGAGCTGCTGTGACATGTAAATTTCCCAAGAGAGGGATTATTAAGTTTTATCTTATCTTAAAAAAAAAAAAAATGCAGTTACACATCAGATTTGCAGTTACACATCAATCTGTGGTTGAAAGTTCACACAGAACTCAATTAAATGTGTGAATCCTAGGTTTACAGCTACGAATCAGTTCTACAAGCACAAATCATACCCATATGTACAAATACTTTTGTACTTTCTAAACAATTCATGGGGATGCTCAGATGAACACATCATTTCACTATCCAATCAGATGAATTTACTGTTTACCACACCAAAAATGTGACAAGAATTAGCTAGCTGGTGCACCCTGCAATCTCTTCCTTCACCCCACCGCTACACTAATGATACCTTGCTGGAAGAAGAGCGCACAGCAGCTCTGGAGACGGACCTTCAGTTAGCAACCCCTAGTTAGGCTGACTTAGGCCTAGTCTGCCAGAGGACCCCCTATAATACACCGGGCGCCTTCTCTCCTCCTCTCTCTCTCGTGTCCTATTACTGCATCTTGCCAACTCGGCCATTCTGGATGTCACTAACTCGGCTTCTTCTCCGGAGCCTTTGTGCTCCACTGTCTCTCAGGTTAACTCGTATTGCAGCGGTGCCTGGATAGTGTGACGTGTGTGATTGTGCTGCTGCCGTGATCCTGCCAGATGCCTCCTGCTGCTGCTGTTGTTATCATTAGTCATACTTCTACTGTTATTATACACATATGATTATTGTCACATATGTATACTATCAGATATTAATATATACTTCCAACATATTGTACCACAGTAGCCAGAACTATAATTATAATATAATAATTATAATATAATATTACTTTCATTAATGTTGTTGTAAGCTACTGTCATTACCGTCTGTCCTGCATCTCTCTCTGTCTCTGTCTCTGTCTCTCTCTCTCTCTCTTTCTGTCTCATTGTGTCATACGGATTATTGTTAAAGAGCTTTTTGGGGAGTTTTTCCTTATCCGCTGTGAGGGTCCTAAGGACAGAGAGATGTCGTATGCTGTAAAGCCCTGTGAGGCAAACTGTGATTTGTGATATTGGGCTTTATAAATAAAAATTGATTGATTGATTGATTGGATATGATCCCTGATCACCCTGACTCCCTACCAGATCAGCAAAGTCTCTGTTGCTGCTATTACACAGGTGCTGTTGCTGGCCACCAGCCTGCTGTAATCCCCAGCAACAGCTGAGTTTGAGTTGCTGCAGCTGCTATCTGAGAGTCCTTTTGACCATCTCTGAATTAATGAAATAATTTTGTATGAATACATTCAAATGTGTGAAAACACGAGCCAAATGCAAAGTACCAGTTCTTGTCTCATTTGTGGTCTGATAAACAGTAAATTCATCAAATTCACTTACCCTACATTATAAATTCAGTGCAGTCACAGACTCACAGCAAAGAAGGCTTGGCCCCCAGCTTCATGTAGTGAAATGATATGTTAACCTGAGCGTCCCCATTGGCTAATCAGCAGGGAATGACAAATGTGGGACAAAAGAGGGCTAGTTGTATTTGCAGGAATGATTTGTACTCATGGATTTGATGCATACAAAACGTTTTTACACATTCAGATATGGTCATACACAGCTACAAAAATGACCCTAATTTGACTCCATAAAAATCACACTGCAAGCTGAACTGACAATTGGCACAGAAAATTAAATATTTTATATCAATCTATCAATTTATTCATCAAAAAAAATTGCCTCCTACTGTACCAATGACTTAGACCCAAAAGCAGACTCAGACAAGGCAATCAGTCCATTTAATGAAAGCAAGGTGGGTACACAGGTAGTAACAGCACTCAGACAGTTGTATGTCTATATAAACAGGACAGCCTGCAAGACTGGATCGTGGGTGGCACAGATGTGATGTTTTCATGACATGTTACGCCTGCCTTACCACAGAGGATTTAAAAAGTAGCTGTTAGCAGTTAGCAGCTCACTCAAAGAAAAAGAACAGCAGCCGCAAATGTTCGCAAATTGGGAAATCAATGACGTCCAGGAGCTCCTTACCTCTGAGCAGAAGATGAGATCAGCCGTCATATAGCCTAACAGTATACTTCCAAGAATACCTTTCACCAGCCACCAGTCACTGGGTCATAGGTTTTTTCAGCTTGATTTCATCTTGAAATAGAAGGTTTAAAACTTAAACCTTAACGTCCTACTGCTGTCAGAAATGTGCTTTGCCCACTGTTCCTTTACTGTGATGTTCACTGTGCAGAATGTCTATGCAGTCTGTTTTCATATCCAACTGCTTAAAGAGGAAATTTTCTCTTAAATCTCAGTTTATTACCAGGATATATGAGATTTGTGCCAATATAACTAATTAGGAAGGCAGTTGTGCTCCAATATGCAAATCACACAAGTGTGATGGGGAAACGAGTGTCTGTGCACAGAGTCTGGAATAGAAGAAACCTTGAGCCCAGCTGTTAAACTTTTTAAAATGAACATAGATTGTGAATTTTTCCAAAAGGAAGGAGTGGGTGTAATTTTAGAACAAGATTCACGAGATAAAAAAAATAAATAAAAAATCTTAGATACAAATAATAAAACAGAGTGCTCTTATGCATCTTAAAACATGCCTGACAGGCATCTTAAAGCTCACTTAAACTTGTGATTAATAATATTTTCAAAAAAAAAAAAAAATCCACAGTTGCTCATGTTAGTGCTAAAGGTCCAGTGTGTATGATTTGACTGATTTGAATCTGTAATTTGGATTTAGTGGCATCTAGCTGTTGGGATTACAGTTTGCAGTATAGCCATAGCTGCTAGCTACTGACATTTCTGATCCAGACATTCAGGAAATTTTTATCGCCAGCTGAATTATCTGCAGAGGTCTCCTCTCCAGCTCAAACGGACTTGGTGATTTAAGATGGCAAAAAACACAGAATAAAGCAGTTTCAAAGTTCAAAAAGTTCAAAGTTCAAAAGTTTTTTATTGTCAATTTGCTATATGTTTAGGACATACAGAAGAGTTGAAATGTTGTTTCCTTCTCGCCTAGTATTAATGCCATACAATTTAAGAGCTAAAAGAAAGCTAAATTTGAATAATAATAATACAATTTAAACAATATATACAAGTAAAAATAAAAATAAAACTAAGCAGTATAACTAATAGACAAGACACTAGAAGATACTCTAAACCTATGAACAATCAAGGTGATCAAGATACATGTTAGAGCTTATGGGGTGCACGAGATGTACATGTGGTGCAAATGACCAGTAGCAGCAGATAAGGAGTGGTGGATAAAGCTGTTTATGAGTCTTGTGGAGTGGGCCCGGCGGCTCCGGTACCTTCTACCCAAAGGCAGGAGGCTGAAGTGGGAGTGTGAGGGGTGGGAGGTGTCACCGGCAATGCTGAGAGCTCTGCGGGTGAGGCGGGTGTTTAAGATGTCTGTGAGGGAGGGCAGTGGGGTGCCAGTGATCTTGCTGGCTGTATTCACTATGCGTTGCAGATTCTTCCGGCAGGAGGCAGTGCAGCCTCCGTGCCACACAGTGATGCAGCCAATGATGACACTCTCAATGGTGTCTTGGTAGAAAGAGCACATGATGGGGGGTGGGACTCTTGCTCTCCTCAGTTTGCGGAGAGAGTAGAGCCTTCTTGGCCAGCGATATGGTGTTGTTGGTCCAGGAGATGTCCTCAGAGATGTGCATCCCCAGGAACTTGGTGCTGCTCACCCTCTCCACAGCAGCATTGTCGATGGTCAGTGTGGGATGCTGTGGAATTCTGCTCCTGCAGTCCACAACAATCTCTTTGGTCTTTGGCCCACATTGAAGAAGATTGCTGTCCTTACACCACTAGACCAGTCTGCTCATCTCACTCCTGTAGTTGGCTTCATCATTGTTGGAAATGAGGCCCACCACAATCGTGTCATCCACAAACTTGACAATGTGGTTGGTGCTGTGGCTTGGCACACAGTTGTGGGTCAGCAGTGTGAAGAGCAGTGGGCTGAGCACACACCCCTCTGGAGCCCCTGTGCTCAGCGTGATGGCCTTGGAGATGTTGCTGCCAACCCGCACACTTTGTGTCCTTCCTGTTAGAAAGTCCAGCACACAGTTACAGAGAGAGGTTTTGAATCCCAAGTGTCTGAGTTTTTGTATAAACTGCTGGGGAATGATTGTTGTGAATGCTTAGCATTCGCATGTGTTCTTTGAGTCCAGGGGGCTGGGTGAGGGCTGGATGGAGGGCAGCAGAAATGGCGTCCTCTATGGACCTGTTTAAGAATAAGAATAACTTTATTCATCCCCAAGGGGAAATTCAATTATCTGTCAGCTCATCTATTATATGTCGAAGAATGATAAAGCCTGATGGCTGTTGGTATATACACTGAACAAAAATATAAACCCAACACTTTTGTTTTTGCACCCATTTTTCATGAGCTGAACTCAAAGACCTAAAACATTTTCTATACACACAAAAGACTATTTCCCTCAAATATTGTTCACAAATCTGTCTAAATCTGTGTTAGTGAGCACTTCTCCTTTGCCAAGATAATCCATCCCACCTCACAGGTGTGGCATATCAAGATGCTGATTAGACAGCATGAATATTGCACAGGTGTGCCTTAGGCTGGCCACAATAAAATGCCACTCTAAAATGTTCAGTTTTATCACACAGCACAATGCCACAGATGTCGCAAGTTTTGAGGGAGCGTGCAATTGGCATGCTGACTGCAGGAATGTCCACCAGAGTTGTTGCCCGTGAATTGAATGTTCATTTCTCTACCATAAGCCATCTCCAAAGGCGTCTCAGACAATTTGGCAGTACATCCAACCGGCCTCACAACCGCAGACCACGTGTAACCACACCAGCCCAGGACCTCCACATCCAGCATGTTCACCTCCAAGATCGTCTGAGACCAGCCACCCGGACAGCTGCTGCAACAACCGCTTTGCATAACCAAAGAATTTCTGCACAAACTGTCAGAAACTGTCTCAGGGAAGCTCATCTGCATGCTCGTTGTCTTCATCGGGGTCTCGACCTGACTGCAGTTCGTCGTTGTAACCGACTTGAGTGGGCAAATGCTCACATTCAATGGCGTCTGGCACGTTGGAGAGGTGTTCTCTTCACGGATGAATCCCGGTTTTCACTGTTCAGGGCAGATGGCAGACAGCGTGTGTGGCGTCGTGTGGGTGAGCGGTTTGCTGATGTCAATGTTGTTGATTGAGTGGCCCACGGTGGCGGTGGGGTTATGGTATGGGCAGGTGTATGTTATGGACAGCGAACACAGGTGCATTTTATTGATGGCATTTTGAATGCACAGAGATACCGTGACGAGATCCTGAGGCCCATTGTTGTGCTATTCATCCACGACCATCACCTCATGTTGCAGCATGATAATGCACGGCCCCATGTTGCAAGGATCTGTACACAATTCCTGGAAGCTGAAAACATCCCAGTTCTTGCATGGCCAGCATACTCACCGGTCGTGTCACCCATTGAGCATGTTTGGGATGCTCTGGATCGGCGTATACGACAGCGTGTTCCAGTTCCTGCCAATATCCAGTAACTTTGCACAGCTATTGAAGAGGAGTGGACCAACATTCCACAGGCCACAATCAACAACCTGGTCAACTCTATGCGAAGGAGATGTGTTGCACTGTGTGAGGCAAATGGTGGTCACACCAGATACTGACTGTTTTTCTGACCCTCCCAGACCCTCCCCAATAAAGCAAAACTGCACATTTTAGAGTGGCCTTTTATTGTGGCCAGCCTAAGGCACACCTGTGCAATATTCATGCTGTCTGATCAGCATCTTGATATGCCACACCTGTGAGGAGGATGGATTATCTCGGCAAAGGAGAAGTGCTCACTAACACAGATTTGTGAACAATATTTGTGGGAAATGGTCTTTTGTGTGTATAGAAAATGTTTTAGATCTTTGAGTTCAGCTCATGAAAAATGGGAGCAAAAACAAAAGTGTTGCGTTTATATTTTTGTTCAGTGTAGGATCTTCTGTATCTTTCTGTCCTGCATCGAAGAGAGAGGAGCCGTCCACCACAGTTTTTTTGGTCCATCAAGGTGTTGTGGAGTGGATGATCGGGGTTGTTCATGATGGCCTCGAACATCTTCAGTGTGCATCTCTCCACTACCTCCTCCAGTGTGTCCAACCTGACTCCAATCACAGAGCCAGCTCTTTTGACTAGTTTGTCCAGCCGCCTTGCAACTTTGTGTCTGATGCTTCCTTCCCAGCAGACTGCAGCATAAAACAATACACTTGCCACCACAGACTGATAAAACATCTGCAGCATCTTACTACAGATGTCAAGAGATCTGAGCTTCCTCAAGAAAAAGAGGCGGCTCTGCCCCTTTTGTAGAGAGTGTCTGTGTTTAGGGACCAGTCCAACTTATTATCCAGGTGTACTTATAGCTTGGCACCACCTCAGTGTCCACCCCACAGGTATTCACTGGCTGAAGAGGGGGCTTGGACCTGCGGAAATCTATGATCATTTCCTTGGTCTTTGAGGTGTTCAGGAGGAGACAGTTCTTGTGACTCCAGCCACTGAAGGCTTTTATCAGGTCCCTGTATTCAGACTCTTGCCCATTCCTGATACACACCACAATAGCAGTGTCATCCGAGTATTTCTGGATGTGGCAGGACTCAGAGTTGTATTTGAAGTCTGCCGTGTACAGTGTGAACAGGAATGGAGCCAGGACAGTCCCTTGTGGAGCCCCCGTGCTGCTCATTAATGTCCCAGAAACACAGTTCCCCAACCTGACATACTGTGGTCCAAGGGCGTAGGTTTGATTTTCACATTGGTAGGGACATAAAAGTGCTCCATGGCGGCGACCTGTACGTTGATGATTTTTTAATGCAATTTCACGTCATGCGAAACTGATCACTGCTTTATAATGCATATTTAGATATCTACACTAAATATAACAATGTCTTGGTTAATGGCAAATGGCACAGATATCAGGCACTGTGGGCCAGGACTGTGGGTGCACTTTGGTGCACCATCCTACTCTTAATACTCTCTCTATATTCCTGCTACTGTGTCATCTTACAACCTAGCCGTCAACCATTCAATGATTCACAATCCATCCGCCCCAAATACCAACTTAATGCATGTCATATAGCTGTGTGGTTGTCCAACAACTGCCGGCCTGTGTGCACACATTCAACCCACTCATTGTGTTTCAACATTTTTATTGGTGGTGTTTGTGCAAAACAGACCAGAGTATCACAGATAATAGTTACAAGGAGCACATCACCAAAGTTTTCAAAATTTATAATACAACCCACCAAACCACCCCCCACCCCCGCCTGTCTACCCTAAGAGAAATAAATGAAAAAAATAAAAAATAAAAATAGAAATAAGTGAGTAAAAAATTAAAAAAAAAATATAAAAGAGCAAAAAAAAAAAAAACAGCAGACCATTGAAAAAAGGAATATAGGGATATTGTAGAACTGGCCAACCGTCAGAGTTTACACCTACATTCCACATTAGCAGTGCACATAGTAGTTACAGAATTCAGTCTTAACCAGGGGTCGCGTTAACCAGATATTCTCGGTCATTGACCGTTTTTTTACAACAATGACCGGAAAAACTGAAGGCCGCGGGTCATTTGACCGGTTGCAATTACCACCCCTGCCCACTTGGCGGCGCAGTGCACAGTCAGTGGTTTAAGTGGCTGCCGTTTTCACACTGCAGAGAAAAAGTCATTCATCTGCTTCATGCAGCGTTGTTAACATAACGGCCTGGACACACCAGATGCGTTAGTGCCGCAGAAGTCCTGCGAGTATACTTGCAGGTGCTTGACTGTCCACACAGGCAGCGCATTTCTCCTGCGCTCTCCGCGCCGGTTAAACAAAGACTCCACTCGTCTGTTCCCGTCAGTACTCGTTTTTTCACTTCAACAGGTCATTTTAAACATGGGTAAGTCCATATTTTAATCGTTTTATATAATGTAATAAGTTAACGACAATTTGTCATTGCATGTCCACGTATTGAGCGTGTTGGATTAACACTGAATGAATAGGACATATTGTTCTGACCATTTTATTTATGTAGTCTGTAGGCTCAGTGACACAAAATTAAAATTGTAATGAAGTGATTAGGGTATTGAAAAATGTGTTCGATTATGCACTGTTGTGTTATTTTAAATTATAAACATAGTATTCCCTCACGTTCCTCAGTGCATGCTGTTTTATTTTATTTTGAAAATTGGCCGGATTCTCTCGTCTTTTCTGTGTCTGACTTCCTGTTTGGTACAATCCGCTCTATCCAGCTTGACAGAAGCGCTTGCGGCTCGCGTGTAGACCAGACGCCGAACTGAAGCACTGCGGTGTGTGGATGTCTGTTCATCTTTTCGTTCATGTCCTTATTAATGCACACTTTATAACTTGGATTTATTAAAAACGAACGAATGAAAACTAAATGTCTTTGAATAGGCTATCTTTATTATCATTTAAAAACGAAAATTAAAATGACCGGTAAAAATAGACTATGACCGGATTTTTACGACCCTGTCGGTCAAAATGACCGGCAACGAAAAAGTCTAGCGCAACCTCTGGTCTTAACCTATCCTAATCTTGTGGAATTACGGGTAAATTTCTGAAATAAATTAAAAATGGCTGCCACCTTTTATAAAATAGGTCTGTTGACCCTTTGAGAGTGAATTTAATTTTTTCCAACTGGAGAAAAAACATGGTGTCACTAAGCCACACAGAGTGTCTGGGTGGAGTGGAAGATTTCCATTCTAAAAGTATCCTCCTTCTTGCCAGGAGCAATAGAAAAGCAATCATGTGTTATCATCATGAAACATGTGTGTTACAAGGGAGTTGAACTCTGGGCACACTAAACATGGCGAGCAAAGGGCAACCTTAAGGAGTGGTGGATAAAGCGAGCAAAGGGCAACCTTCGATTCGAAAATGTACCCAGTCTGAGATAGTATTGAAAATGGCTGACCAGAACCCACTGAGCTTTGGGCAAGACCAGAACATATGAAAAAGGGTTGCGAGACCAGTGAAGCAACGAGGACACACTGGACTCACATTTTGATAGATTTCTGCCAGCCGAGCATTGCAAAGGTAAGTTTTATGTACCAGTTTGAGCTGGATCAGACTCAGGCGTGCACAAGAGGAAGAGTGGTTAATGTAGATGCAGATGATGTAGAGCATCAGACCACCATTCATCGGTCAGTTCAACTCCCAGTTCTGACTCCCATTTTCTCTTGATCTTGGGAGCAGAGTCACTAGTTAGCGATAAAACATTATCATAAATTTTGGAAATTAATTTTTGAGAAGTGTGTGGTAGTTTAAGAATGTCCTCCCAGACCATATCGGGTGGGCAACGTGGGAAAGAGGTCAGCTGGAACTGTAAAAAATGACGAATCTCAGTCAGAACGAGATAAATCATATTTGAACCTTAGCTGGGAGAAGCTACAGAGCACATCGTCCTCAAATAAATCTTTAAAAGTGTTTATTCCGAGCCTGCCCCAGTTCCTGAAAGTCGAGTCTAATAATGAGGGAGTAAACATATGGTTATCACTTACAGGCCCTAGCATGGATGCTGAACGAAGATTAAAATGCCGCCAAAATTGGAGCCAAATCTTTAAGGTAGATTGCACAAGGGCATTAGAGGAGTATCTAGAGGAAGATACCGGAAGTGAGGAGTGGACTAAGGCAGAGAGTGGCAGGAATGGTGTTCCAGAGTACACCAGTCTGTACTAGGGGAGTGTAGCCAGTACAGGATTTTTTGAATGTTAGTGGACCAGTAGTAGAACATCAGATTGGGCAGGGCTAGGCCTCCAGTAGACCTTGATCTTTGCAAGACGGATCTACTAATTCTTGGGTTCTTGCCGGCCCAGATGAAAGATGAAATTGCGCTATCTATTTTCTGAAAAAAGACTTTGGGATGAAAACAGGTAGAGACTGGAAAATATAAAGAAATTTGGGGAGAACATTCATTTTCACGCATTGGTGTCGTACATGAGCCAATGAGCAGGTAACAGAAATACCAAGATATTTAATGCCAGACATGTTTAAGTGAAAAGGAATGTCTGATTGGTTTATCTGGGAGGCAGGATCATTGATAGAATAAAATTCACTTTTCTGAAATTTCAATTTGTAACCTGAAAAAGAGCCGCATTCTTCCAGGATGGACACCACTTTGTGGGCGGAGGATCCTGGGTGACTAAGGTATAGTAGAAGGTCGTCTGCATATAACGACACCCTATGCTCAACACCAAAGCGAACAATGCCCTTTAAGTCTGGAGTTGACTTGAGGGCAACTGACAGAGGTTCTATTGCTAAGGCAAAGAGCAAGGCTGACAATGGGCACCCTTGACGCGTTCCTCTGGACAAGGGAAAGTAAGAGGAAAGAAGAGAGTTAGATCAAACACATGCCTGGGGGGATGTATACAGAAGTTTAATCCACGAGACCACCGTGTCACCAAATCCAAATTTAACAAGAACAGAAAATAAGTAGTCCCACTCAATACGGTCAAAGGCCTTTTCGGCGTTCATGGACACCACCGCCTCTGGCACATGAGAAATGTTAGATGTAAGTATGATATTTAGAAGTCGCCTGACGTTAGAAAAAGAATGGCGGCCTTTGACAAAGCCCGTCTGATCCTCAGATATGATCAGAGGGAGAACACTTTCCATCTGTCTCGCAAGAACCTTAGCCAAAATTTTATGTTCATTACAAAGCAAACTAATGGGTCGATACGACGTGCAGAGTGTGGGATCCTTATCTTTTTTCAAAGTGAGGGAAATGGTGGTCTGGGTAAGTGAAGGTGGAAGAGAGCCGTGTCTGAAGGATTCAGTAAACATGTTGAGAAGGAGGGGAGCTAATTTATTAGAAAATGTTTTATAGAACTCTACCCCATACCTGTCAGGGCCAGGAGTCTTCCCGCTATTCATAGAGTTAATAGCAGTTGTAAATTCCTCCCAGGTGATTGGTTTGTCTAGGTCTGTAGCGGTCTCCAAGTCTACAGGGGGGAAATTTAGTTTCTTTAAAAAATGATGCATGTTGCTTTGATCAGCTGGGCCCTCAGAGGTGTACAAAGAGGAGTAAAAAGCCTTAAAGACTTCATTGATGTCCCTGGGGTCTGAGACAATATTATTGGAGCTGTCTTTGATCTGAGAAATCAGTCTTGAGGCCTCCTGCCATTTTAACTGATGTGCGAGCAGACAACTGCATTTATCCCCATATTCATAGACAAGACCGCGGGTTTTAAGAAGCAACTCTTCTGCATTTCTTGTAGAAAGCAGATTGAGTTTGAAATGTAAGTTAAGTCTTTTTTTTACAAAGCTCAGGACAGGGATTTAAAGCCAGCTGTAAGTCTATTTCCTTAATTGAATCAGTGAGGGTCTGTAGTTTCTCCCGTGTTATTTTATTCTTATTTGAGGTAAACGAGATACTAATTTTGCTCGGAAGAAAGGCTTTTAAAGTTTCCCATAGTAATGAATCGGAAGTTTTGTTGGTGCCGATAAAAAAGTCTATAGAGCATTTTCTCACAAAAACCTACGTCAGCTAACAGCAGGGGATTGAGTCACCACTGTGGACGGTCTTTGGGATAAAAAGTGAAATGATCATCCATTTGGACAGGAGCATGGTCAGAGATAACTATGGGTAAGTAGTCAACGGATGAAACGTGGCTTAAGAGGTTCTTATCTATGACAAAATAATCGATTCGTGAGTATGTGTGGTGAGCATGTGAGAAAGAAAACGACTTTAAGGAAGGGTTCAAAAACTGCAAAGGATCAATACATCCATTGTCTTCCATAAAATAGGACAAGGATCTAGCCATTTTAGAAATGGCAATATGTTTGGGACTGGATCTGTCTAAAGTTGGATTAATAATGGTGTTTAAATTGCCACCGAATATAAGTTTGTGTGTGTCAAGATTGGTAAGGGAGGACAAAAGTTTATTTATAAAAGTTATATCGTCCCAGTTGGGAGCATAAACATTGACCAGCAAGACAGGTTGTTGAAAGAGGTGTCCAGATACAAAGACATATCTACCGTTGGGGTCAGAGGTGATGTTATTTGGGATAAATTGAATTTTTTTATTTACTAGGATGGCGACCCCTCAGGCTCTAGAGTTAAAGTCTGAATGGAACACCTGGTTTATCCAGCCCTTATGCAGCCTCAAATGATCCCGCTTGAGTAGATGGGTTTCTTGGAGAAATATGATATCTGCTTTCAAATTTTTCAAGTGGGAAAAGACTCTCGTTCTCTTCACAAACAAAAGAATATGACCACCAATGCATACATCGTTTAAGTCTAGCTCCGATTGTAGCTCTAACCCACAGGCGAAGAAGAAGAGAGAAAAAAAAAGTAAAATAAAAATAGTAATACTTATATATGTTGTTTTTCCACCTTTAAATTTAAAAATAAATAAAAATAATAATAATTAAATACGTTTATAGTATAATCAAATCAGTATGATGCTCTTTGAAGAAAATGCCCTTAACCAAGTTGTAGAACAGCGTGTGTGGAAAACATAAAGAAGAGGGAGAGAAAAAAAAGAAGGTTCTAGAAGGGTTGCACCTTTAATATAAATTGAATTGAATTCCCATATGACCCACTGCAATCTCCAAGTCACAAGGAGGACAACACTGATCAAAGTTCAAATATGTCAGTCTTCCAAATCAAATATTGGTAAGCTGCATGGGTTGTCCTGGTTGCATATCATATTCTGCACACTTACCCAAAAAACAGAAAAACAAAAAACACAAGATAAAGGCAACAACAACAAGCAAATCAGGAATTAAAACAAAAAGAAAAAAAAAAGGGAAAAAAAGGGAAAACGCACTCTTATCTGGCACGTATCTCAACCGAAATCACACCATGACCATGAAGACATACCGTTCAACAAGGACCAAGAACCTTATCTCATTTTTAATTTCAAAAACATGACAAAATTGCAACACCTGTCAGACTAATTGCTTTTAAACACATATGCAGCCCTAGAATTCATGTTAATATAACCTACTAAATAGTGTCATTCAGTTAAGTTGCTCTATGGGCTTGCTTATAATAGTTCAGCTCAATGCTCAAAAAAAATTGGTGTCTGTTCTCTAGGAGCGAACATCAGGCAAACCACGGCTTAAATTATGAAAAGAGAGAGAGAGAGAAAGAAAGAAAGAAAAAAGGTCAAAACAGTCTCACCTACTAGTAGTGTCATTTATTCCAGTTGCTTTGTGAGCTTACACATATCAAATCAGTTCAGTCCTCGTTCTGTGCGTTACTGAGGCACACAGTCACTTGTTTATGAAGAGAAACTTCAAAAACAAAGTCACTTACTAGTATGGCTTGTAACGACAGCTCCTGGAGTGGTTTCACATTCACATTGGTCACCGGGCTAATCTCACCTCAGTCCTCGAAGTGACGGTCGTAAAATGCCTGGGCCTCTTTGGGTGTGTTGAAGAAATGTGTTTCTCCGTTGAACTTCACCTGGAGCCGGGCGGGATAACGGAGGCCGAAGCGTATCTTCCTCCTGTAGAGAGATGATTTAACGGTGTTGAATGCTGCGCGCTGCCGGGCCAGGCTTGCACTGAGGTCGGAATAGATATTAATCCGGTGGCCCTGGAAAATCAGCTCCTCACGCCGCCTCGCCAAGATTCGTTCTTTATCCCGGTGGTAGTGGAAGCAGACGATGAAGGCTCTGGGCTTGGATGAGGGTTTCCCACCGGCGTCCGTTGCTCTTTCGAGCTGATGTGCCCGGTCCAAGACAGGGGGATGGGGAAACACCTCTGCGCCGAGGACCTCTTGGAAAAGCGAGGACATAAACTTAACAGGGTCTGAGCCCTCCATCCTCTCTGGTACCCCGGTTACTCTCAGGTTCGACCTCCGCGAGCGGTTCTCCAGGTCATCCAGCTTGGCTGTCATGTCATTTTTGGCGAGAAGCTCCTTGTAGGCAGACTCCAACTCGGTAACCTTGTCACTGTACGCCGACAAGCTGGTTTCAATTGTCTTAATTGTATTGGCGTGTGAAACAAGCGTCTCCTTAAAAGAGTCCAGAGAGTCGGTTACTGGTTTTAAAGCAGTTTTCAAAAGAGAGTTTACCGACACAGTGAGGTCCACTAACAGGGCTGAGCAGAGGGTTTCCAAGTCGTCTGGTAGTTTCTTCGGGCCAGTGTTAGAGCTAACATTAGCCGCTTCAGCTAGCTCATGTGCTGCCTGCTGAGTGGAGACCATGGTGCTCCTCGGATTTTTAGTTTGCGTGCTTCTCAATGATCTATGAGTCATGCCTTCACTGGTGCGACTAAATAAAGAGACATTTGACATGCAGAGTAGTACGGAAAACCCCCCAAAGAAAGATAAAAAACTCTCCAGCAACCCACTCATGATGCTCTTACAACGGGCAGAGTAAGACCATGCTCCCAGAGGAGGACTTTACTCTCTGCTGTCGCCATGTATTCTCTTATCATAAACTTTTTAGTAACTACCGGAGGACAGAGAAACACCACCACCAAATAAAACGGTTAGACAAAAGATGTGATACAAATCAGATTTTTTCTCTTTGCACTCCTTGGATGTGTGTGACTGAACTGCTGCATTAATCATTATTATAAACAACATAACAACCAGATCCATTACTTTTCTTTAACATTTCCCACATAGTTATAAATAGTATCACAGTTCTCATCACTGCTTGCCACACAGAGGACAACACATCTCGACTGGCTTAGATCTAGTTTTATTAATTTAGTTTTAGTAAACTATTCTCCATTGATAAATGACATGTTTAAAACAAATATATTTTGTTTTATATTTATATTTATTTTATATTACTGTGAAATTAAAATCATTAAGTGCATTTTATTGTCAGTTTTATTTTTTAACTACACATATTGAGAAAGAGAGATAGAGGGGGAGGGTGTGTTTGAGCTTATCAAAGTGAAAGTAAGCTGGAATACACATGGCCGCTTTTTGTCTTACATTTCCGTAAAGTTTGGGGTCTACAAGTGGTGGTCGTATACTGACTACTGTGGAGAGAATATGAGGATTAAGTTACAGAAAGTTTTTATTGTTTCCCAACCAAGGGGAATAGTGTCAAGGGCTAGTGCTAAGGGGAGGAATTGGAACGTAGCATAAGAGTGATATAATATGTACTGACTACAGTATGTAGTTATGTATTTAACAGAAAGTAGTTATTGTTGCCATGGTATATCTCCAGTATGTATGAATGAATATATGAATTATGAATGAATGAATTATGCACGAATCAATATTTTTACTTACCCCTAGTCACAATGCTGAATCTCACTATCAACATATATCCTTCACGATCTCACCTGTGAGGCTCCTGTCTCTCCTCTATCTCCTCCTGTCTCTCAACCATTTCCTTCTGTCTCTCTTCCTGCCTCTCCTCTTCCATCTCCTCCATCTCCTCCAGTCTCTCTACTACTTGTCATCTGACAAAAATCTGTTGATGCAAGACATGTGAACAGTGGGACAATTTGAGATGCAACAGTCATAGATTTTGATTGTTGTAGCCTGAGGAATACATACTGTATGTTTTACAATTGTGTAATTCATTAAACAACATCTGAATGTATATAGGCTAAAGAACAGCCATAATGTCAACACAAGTTAGTCAGCTTCATCATGTTAAACATAAATAAAATCAACAAAAATGTAATTGCTCCAAAATCATTATAATACAACTGTGTGCAAAATGTTGCACTTACACCCAATATCTATTACATAAATATGACTCAGTTTTGGTGTTTTTACTGGGAGCAGTGGATCTCTATTCTCCTAAGTCTCTCCTTCACACACCATGGATGCTAAAGACTGTCACTGAAGGAGCTATTATTTATAGTGTTTACACTTTATTTATTCAGACTGTTTCTATCATGTCATCTTACTACAAACATTAATTTGAACTGTGTCATCACTACATGACATCTATGATTGCTGATGGAGCATGTGAAGTGGAATTTCATGTTCTCTGGCATATAATATTGATCTAATAGTTGCCAAACTTAGCTCAGCTAGTATTAGCTCGTTAGCATCTCATTATCTAGCAAAGAGTTGCCAAGGAACGCCATTCAGTTAGCCTACCATCAACAGGTATTTTTTTTTAGATTATTTACTGAACCAACTGACTCACATCTTTTTTCTTTCTTTTCATCCAGTTCATCAACAACTGTTGTTGGTGCTGGGCCTGCTGGCATTTCATTTTTCAGCTGCCAAATCTGCACGTGTTTGTTTGTAGAATGCAAATTTGAAAAGTACGCTGTGCGTGCGACATATCAGGACCATAGACAGTCACACATCACTGGCGCGTGTTCACACGCGGTGCTCCAGTGTATGTGTTGTTCCCTCACGAACTGCCGTGAACTGTATGGTGACCCGCACAGGCGGGACATATAGCAGACACCAACGATTGTTAACCCTTTGTGTACCATATTGAGCGGACGCCGACAACCAGTGTTTATATTGGTAGGGACAATACAGAAGGGCTGAATATTGGTAGGGAAGTGTCCCTACCGTCCCTACCCAATCCTACGCCTATGCTGTGGCCTTCCTGTCAGGTAATCTGTGATCCAGGAGATAAAGGAAGGATCCACTGCCATCTCTGTGAGCTTGTCTTTGAGTATGTTGGGTTGGATGGTGTTGAATGCGCTTGAAAAATCAAAGAACACAATTCTCACATAAGTGCCATGTTCCTCCAGATGAGCTAGGGCACGGTGAAGCATGTAGAGGACAGCATCTTTCACTCCAATGAGTTTGTACGCAAACTGCAGGGGGTCGAGTTTGTCTTTGACCTCAAATCTCAGTAGGTGTAGAATCAGCCGCTCCAAGGTCTTCATGATGTGCGAAGTGAGGGCTACTGGTCTGAAGTCATTAAGTTCAGATGGACATTTAATTTTTGGTATCGGCACAACACAGGAAGTCTTCCACAGTGCCGGCACCCGCCCCAACTGTAGACTGAGGTTGAAGATCTTGTGGAGAGGTTGACACAGTTGGGCAGCACAGTCTTTGAGGAGCCTTGGACACACACCATCTGGGCCAGCAGCCTTCCCAGAGCAAAGTCTTCCCAGCTCCAACCTCACCCCCATCTCTGTGACAGACAAGAGTGGAGGCACAGGTGTAAGAGGGGGGGTGGCTGCCACATTGGAGTTGTACACAAGTTGTGGAGGTGATGGAGGAGGAGCAGCATTGGAAGTGGGAGTGGCTGCCGTATTGAATCTATTGATCTGATTGAGTTCATCAGCTCTTTCTGCATCACCCACCACTGGCTGTCTTTTCTTGTTGTTGTAACCAGAGATGGTGTTGACTCTTCTCCACATTTCACGGATGTTGCTGTGTTGTAGATTCCTCTCCAGTTTCTTTTTGTATTCCACCTTTGCCATCTTAAGTCTCTTCTTCAACTCATGTTGCACTTGTTTGAGCCGTGCTTTGTCACCATCTCTAAAAGCTGCCTTCTTCTCATTGAGGATTGCCTTTATGTCACTGGTAATCCAAGGTTTGTTATTGTGGAAACAGTGTACAGTCTTTGTAGGTATGACTGTGTCTACAGAAGTTGATGTAATCAGTAAAACAGTCAACCATGTCAATGTCCATGATGTTCTCCTCTGTTTCCAGCAGCACATCCCAGTCTGTGCATTCTAAGCAGTCTTTTAGAGCCTCAGTAGCCTCTGGTGTCCATTTCCTGACTATTAGTTTAGTTGCAGGCTGCCTCCACACACGGGGTTTGTAACATGTCTGCAGAAGAACCAAGTTGTGATCTGACCTGCCCAGTGGTGGAAAGGCAGTGGCTCTGTAAGCTTCTTTGACATTGGCATACAGCAGATCAAGGGTTTTATTTTCTCTGGTTGGACAGTTAACAAACTGTGTAAATCCAGTCAGGTGAGAGGACAGGGAAACATGGTTGAAGTCTCCTGATATTATCAATAGTGCCTCAGGATGTTTAGTCTGTATCTTAGCAATGAGTTCGTGGAGAACTTCACATGGAACTTCAGCAGTTGCCTTGGGTGGGATGTACACAAGTATTGTTATGATATGACTGATTTCTCTTGGTACATAATATGGCCTTATACCAACTGCCAAAAGTTCAATATCTGGACAACACATCTTCTCCTTAACAGTAATATGTGCAGGACTGCACCACCTCTGGTTCACAAATAAAGCCAGGCCCCCACCTTTTTTCTTGCCACTAGCTTTAGAGTCTCTGTCCAATTGTATGAGAGTGAAGCCAGGTAGATCCACCTTGGAGTCTGAGATGTTTTGATTCAACCGCGTTTCCGTAAAACACATGAGACTGCACTCACGGTATACTTTCTGAGTCTTGACCAATATCTCCAGTTCATCCAACAGAAATCCAACTCACTCTACTGTACAGTATGTTTAGCGTATGCAAAGCCATCTCCAAATGACAGCGCATTCATCAAAGGAGGAATGATAGCTTGGCGGCATGTACACCAAAGAATAGAAGAGCACGAAAGAAACCAAGTCCACAGAGAAAGTGCAGAGGAATATTTTATGAAGGCTAATAAAGCAGATGTAGCAAGCCTACTCAGTAGCGCACAAATCTCTCTAAACAGAGACCAGGTCAGAAAGAAACTGCAGGTCATGGAACGTGTCGTAGAAGTAGTCAAAGTTATTGGAAAGCATGGTCTAAGCGTTAGAGGCAGACTATTTGAAGCTGCATACACATGGGAGAACAGTGCTGTTGACCATGGCAACTTCTTGGAATTAATCATCATACTCAGCAAATATGATATGTGCCTGCAGGAATATGTAACCCAGTGTGTAGAAAAAAGCAGGAGGCTGTATGAGACGGGAGCTAAAGGCAGAGGGTCCTTTGTCACTCTGCTCTCCAAAACTACAGTGAACAAAGTGATCAGTGTTATCAGCCACATAATACTTAATAAAAGAAAGTATTTCTAGGGAAGTAAGGGAGGCAGGCATGTTTTCTGTCCAGATCGACACCACACAGGATGTTAGGTCCACAGACCAGTGTGTTATTATCCTCAGGTACGTGGCAGATGTGGTCCACGAGAGGCTTATCGCTGTGGTCGGCTGTCAGTCATCAGCTGGACATATTTAGTAGAGCTACTTAAGAAAACTCTGGCAAAGGTGGATATTGATCTTCAGACTTGTGTGGGGAACTCAACCGATGGTGCAGCAAACATGCAGAGCCAGTACAAGGGGTTCTCCACCTTGCTGTCTGCAGAGTCTCCCAACCAAGTGCATATCTGGTGCTATGCACATGTCCTAAATCTTGTGCTAGGAGACACCACAGGCATTGTGGTAGCCAGTGCATCACTGTTCTCACTTCTGAATGATGTTGCTGTGTTCATCAGAGAGTCATACAGGCGTATGAACATGTGGAAGGAAGTGAGTGAGGTCACACAACACAGATGGCTGTCTCCCATCGGAGAGACTAGGTGGTGGGCCAAGGACCAGGCTCTCAGCAAGATATTTGGCTGTTTTAGCAATCCTGACTGTGCCCTGTTTGTCGACTTAGTGTCAACATTAAGAAGGATTGAAGAAGATGACGCCATGACGCCACCTGTCAGAGCAAAAGCCAGGGGGTACACAGAGTCCCCCCTAAGGTTCGAGACAATCCTGACTGCTCAGATCTTCCTCTGCATATTTGAAATCACATCACCCCTCTCCAAGTATCTCCAAACCAGCAGCATGGACTTACTGACTGCCCATAGGTTAGTAATGGGGACCCAAGAGAGCCTCAACAAGTGTGTCAGGGGTTTTCATGGGGTGAAAAGAGCAGCAGTTGTATTTGTGGAGTGGGCCAGTGCCAAGCTGCAGGAGGAGAATTGTGAGGTTGAGGTCCAGACTGCGCTCCCAGAGAAACGGGTCAGGAGAAAGAAGGCCATGCCAGGAGCGTTGGCTGAAGATGAGCCTGTATCAGATGCTGAGGCAAACTACAGGATCAAGGTCCACAATGTCATTCTGGACACAGTGACAGAGAGCATTTAGAGTCGCTTTGCAGCAAATGGACCACTTTGTGAAGACTTGGTATGTCTTGATCCTCGGAATTTCCCTAACATAGGGGAAAAGGGCCTTCCAACCGAAGCATTGCAAGAGCTGAGCAAATGCTTGCAGAAGTATGTTGAAAGAGCCACTGCTGGAAGACTGCAGGCTGAACTGTCAAGCCTAGCCAACCATTGGAAAAGACTTAAAACGCCCCATTTGGATGCATACAATGTCAGGACAACCAGTGGGGAGGATGGAAGAGAAGAAGACGACCTGGAGCTAGAGAACAAGAGTTGCAACTCCTGTAAAAACTGTCCTGTTTGTGTGTATCATATCTTGTCACAGTACAACTTGCTGACTGATGCCTATCATGTCATCAGATTGGGCGACAAGGTCCTCCTAACATTGTCATTCAGTCAAGTAAGAGGACCTTCTCAACTCTAAAATATGTGAAAAATTGACTGAGGAGCACCCTGACCCAGGAGCATCTGGAGGCATTCATGCTCATGTGCACAGAGAAAGAGATTCTAATGCCTCTGGACACTGATGAAGTGATTGACCGGTTTGCAGAGACAAGTGACCAGCTGTGATGCCTGCTGGAGATGTAAGGTAGGACACCCTGTAGTTGGTTGTTCAATTAGCATTGATTTTACTGATGTCTTTGTATAATAATTAGTCAGTGTGTTTGTGTAGTGTGTACAAGCATATAGAGGATTTAAGGTAGAAACCTGTGTGAGGTGGGTTTAACTGTTTGGCGGTGTGTATGTGGATTTGATTGTATGGTTGAAAGATTACTGCCAGATTTGTTTGATATATCAGGGTGAGAGCAACACTGACAAGTGACCAAGGAGACTACTGACCACAGAAAAAGTTTTACTGTTAAAACTTTAGTATATATAAAACACCAAATTGGCCCACAGACAACAGACTAAAACAATGGGCTAAAAACAATGTTAAAAATCTAATAAAAGACAAGGGAGATTAAAAGTCTGATTAAAAATAAAGGGGCTAAGAATAATAAAAATGCTGGGCTTCTTTTCCGGATGCAGGACCTCCACCTGCTTGGTATAGTTTCAGCCGTTGTTGGAGGTTACCCACAGGCTCTGGCCAGCACCTAAAACATAGAGAACGCCGCCAGTATCCAAAGCATATAAACACAGTTCTATTCAGCATTTAGCTTTGCTTCACCCGCAGGCAGAGTTTCTCACTGTAGTCCACGTAACACTCGGGTCTCCTGTACTCGGCTGGCATCTGATCGTCCTCTCAGCACACCTTCCTGGTCCAGTCCTGTGTGGTTCCCGTCTCCCCCGTCCATCAGTCTGCCCTTCTCCCTTTGTTCGTCTGCCTGTGTTTGTCCCCCGTTGTCAGATGCCAATCTCTCAATAAAAGCAATCCTCCTTCCGCTGTGCCGCCCTCTCCTTCGTCGCCCATTGGTTGTCTGCCACCTGCTGCAGCTGATTTGATGCTAAAACTATCAATTAAAAACTGCACAGGTGCGCTTAATCTGGGTAAAAAGTCTGTCACTTAGGCCGGAAGTCAAAGTAAAAATCCTTCACAATAAAAGCATTAAAAGTTATTTCGCAATAAAAGCATGCAATAAAAACCTATAAAAACACAGCAAACAAGGTAGAATAAAAGCATAACTTAAATAAAATTCAAGTAAAAAAGAAAAAAACATGCAATATAAAAACCCTAAAACAGACTTCCGCCTTGTGACACGCGTGGGCCAGTGTGTTAGCGGTGTTAGCGGTGGGAGGGATGTAAACAGTTACCAGCAGGATTGCTGTAAACTCCCTTGGTAGATAGAGAGGCCGGCATTTAATAATAATGTAAACAACAGCAGCATTCCGGCACCAGGGGTCCGTTTCACAAAGCAGGTTTAGTGAAAACTCAGAGTCTTTTAACCCTGAAATGAGGGAAACTCTGAGTTTTCCGTTTCAAAAAGGGAGGTAACTCAAACTCGAGAAAGAGGGGCAACTCTAGCCTGTTTCAGAGAGAGAGGTAACTTAAGCTCTCGGTCAGTTACTGTAGTAACAGACTCTATGAACCTAACCTGGTCGGGACCAGGTTTTTCTCAATGAACCTCGAGTCTCTCTCTGTCTCCGCCCTCTTTCAGAGCCACACACTCCATTTGATTTCCTCATTCATTCAGTCAGCAGGCGAGTTTTGGCGTAGCCTAGTTCTGCCGTCTGTCATTTTAAAAAATCATTAAAAAAATCAGAGTCAGTATATTAGAAGTCCATTAGGCACAGTAGGTGGCGACTTTTTTTCACTAACATGGCATGTCCTTTTGATAACGATCCCGTGGATGAAGGTGCAGCATTACTGCGCAGAGAATTAAATATTCGGAGATGGTTATCAGACCGCGCATAGATGTTTTAGCATTTCCAGACAATTATCTTTTTGAGCTGTACCGTTTCACGTCACAGTCCATCATCTACATACGCAACCTAATCCGTCCTTACGTTTGCAACATTACCAATCCTAGTCATGCTCTCACATCCCAGCAGATATTGTGTGTTGCGCTGCGTTTCTTTGCAAATGGATGTTTTTTGTACTATGTCAGAGATGCTGAGCACTTGAGTAAGGCAACTGTATGCAGGGCGATCAGAAAAGTGTGCTCGTTTTACGGGCATCTGCCTTCTTTCTGTTGGCTGAGTAGAAGTCTGTGTTAGTTTAAATAAGCTTAATTATTTAACAGAACATGATATAGATGAGAAGACATTTATGTGTGTGAAAACAGCATTATGTTGGGGATAAAACAACTGCACAGTCAAACAGCCACTTAATATTTACTTTACAATGTAAAACATGATCAAAATGAGGTACCCCCATGAGATTATGCCGAGGTCTTACCTGTTTGAACAATGTTTTTATATTTCATCCTAAACTGCTGCCAAGTGCGCTTCTCCCCCGCGGGATTGCACCTAAATGAAATAAATTAATAGGCTACCATTCAAGCAGTTTTCCCCTGTAATATTATTGTGATTGCAAAGGACTACATTTAAACTTAATCACTGACCCGAGCAGCAATGTTCTCCCACGCCGTCTCCCTCTCTTTTGCAGCTGCAGCGGTGTTGCACTTCTTTTTGAAAACGTGTGCAACCTCGCCGTATGAGTGCATTAAGATTTCTAATTCTAGTGGGGTGAAAAACGCAGCCCTCCTCTTCCCCGTTGCCATGGTGACTCATCGAATCAGGGCTCCATTGATGCTGGATTTTTATAGTTGTGGTGCACGCGCTTAACTCCAGGTGAAACTACACTGAGTTGATTAAACTGATTCAAATCAGCTGTTCTGGAACCGGAAACTCAGAGTTTACTATCTCAGAGTAGATCAACTCAGAGTTCAGGATTAGACTCAGAGTTTGTTGAACCTGCTTTGTGAAATGGACCCCAGGTGTCGCTGATGTACACACAAACTCCCCCGCCGTAAGTCTCACCTCCCTCCACGAAGACCCGATTGGCTCGGTAGCATGTTAGGCCAGCTAGCTGGAGTCCGGGATCTTGTCATTAAGCAATGTCTCTGTAAAAATTAAAACACAGCAGTCACTTACATCACTGTCAGGGACCAAGCAGTAAGGCAAGAGGAAACAGCAGAATTTTGGTTGAAAAAAACTAGGTTTGTTTATTTACCCACCCAACAATGAAACAATATAAACCAAGAACTTAATAACTAGGCCTATAAAAGATGTCAACGAAATATAACTATACTCAAGATTGCAAATTAACAAAGTGTTAACTGAACAAACAGACCTGAGACAATGACACATGAGGGGAATATATATATAGAGGCTTGGCAAAACCAAATAGCACACAAGGGGTAGACAAGATGGACGCTAATTACAACAAAATACAAAGCAAAAACTAACTAAGCCCAAATCCCCCCCTGACATAGCAGCACATGATTTTGTCCAGTCAGCTGGCTCCAGCATTTAAGTGTCCTCAGCCCTCAGCCACGCCTTTTGCCAACCCAGGAAGTGACCTCCAACAACCATGGTAACTCAGACACAAAGAAACAAAGGATTAATACAACAGACAATTACCTTAATAAAGATTACAAAAAAATGTGTAATTTTAATTATTTGAATATGCTGATTGCAAATGAAACTAACCTGTGTAGCAAACTGAAATGAGAAAATGAACAGAAACCAACTTATGTAGGCCACAAACTAATGAGGTGAGTGAATGTGCTTTGGAATCATATTACCATGTATAGCTGTGGCCATCACACACTCCCCCCCCTTCAGGACTCTCGCTGGAACAGCGAGATAGGTAGTCAGCTGTGACATTGTCCTTTCCTGGGATGTGCTGGATGCTGAAGCAGAAGGGTTGCAGTGCCAGATGTAACAATAGTATTGTTATCTGGTTTATGTTTCTACACGGACATGTTAGAATGAGGCACACAACAGGAAGCTGGCAAAGGAATTGTACTTCTGACTGAGTTAATGAGTTGTGTTAATAAATAGTGTAAGCTGCTACAAGTGCTTCAACCGTTCATTCTGTGGTACCTAGAGAAAAGGCAGAATGAAACATGGTGGCAGTGGGAAAAACTGCGTGAAGAGCAGGAAAAACTGGCTAGCGTACCGTATGCTGATTAGCTGATTAGCATACGGGCTAACACGCAAATCGTGGGAGCTGCAGCAGTCAGAAGGGAGAAATAGAAGGTTTGAAACCTCCGCCAACATTATGTTTAGACTTTGGGAACCTTGCCAAGTCGTGGAAATCCTGGAAAGAGAAGTTTACTCTTTATGTCGAGCTTTCCTTACCTGAAGCAGAGGAAGAGGTGAAGGTGAAACTGTTTTACTACCTAATTGGGGAGACGGGCAGAGAGTTGTGTGAAACACTGATGAGCGACGCGACTTCTGCCAGCAGGAAACTCAGTGACTTGATAAAAAGATTTGATGAACACTGTAACCCCAAGGTGAATGAGACAGTTGAAAGATACCGTTTCTTCATGAGAAATCAAGGTAATGACGAAAGCACTGACTCATATGTGACGGATCTCAGAGCGTTAGCCAGCACATGCAGCCTTGGAGAAATAAAGGACTCACTTATACGTAACAGAATAGTATGTGGCAACAACAGCTCAGGTCTGAGAGAGAGATTACTGATGGAGAACAAGCTAACATTGGACAAGTGTTTACAACTGTGCAGAGCTACAGAGTTATCTCGTGAAAATAGCAGGACCATCGAAGGTAACGCAGTGGAAGACGTGCATATGGTGAAACATAAGGCAGGACAGGATAAAAGCTTGAATACTGTGTCATGCATGTTCTGTGGGAATACACATGAAAGAGATAAACATAAATGCCCAGCTTTTGGAAAGCACTGTAAAAAATGTGGCAAAGAAAATGACTTCACTGTGAGATGCAAATCCAAAATAGAAAAATGGAAAAAGGGAAAACAGGTGCACACTGTGACAGAACAGGACAGTGATGACTATGAGGACATTTTGAGTGTTACCACGAGAGACATACAGACAGAGATTGATAAGGGGGCTAAAGAAGAGCCAGCCAAGAATAGCCACCTTTTCGCAGGGATGGTGGACAAAGAGCTAGTGCAGTTCCAAATAGATTGTGGCCACATGTAATGTCATCCCCATAAATCTAGTGAACCTGGATATAAGACTGGAACCCACCAAGAAAGTACTATTAATGTACAACAAGACCAAGCTATATCCACTGGGAAAGTGCAAGGTGAAGGTGAGAAATCCGAGAAACCAGAAACTATAGGCTTGAGTTTGTGGTGGTCGATAAGGACTGTAACCAGTCACTACTCGGTCTGAAGGCAAGTGAGGCAATAAAACTTATCAAAGTTCAGTATGAAAACATACTAGCTATCGACAGCATGGTGACAGAAGTAAAACCATCACACAGTGACTTAAACATGGAACAGATAAAGGGAGAGTATGCGGATGTATTCAGTGGTGATGACTGTTTTGAAGGGGAGTACAGGATTGAGATCGATGAGAAGGTGGAGCCAGTAAAATTTCCTAAACGGAGAGTCCCTGTTGCGATGATGTATCCTCTAAAAGAGGAAATGAAGGATCTGGAAAAGAGAGGAATCATTACACCTGTGGAGAAAAGCACAGAGTGGATCAGCTGTCTCATCACTGTACAGAAACCAAACGGAAAGCCGAGGATATGTATTGACCCGAGACCATTAAACAGAGCACTAAGGTGCAGTCATTTCCCCCTTCCCACCATCAGCGACATTCTCCCAGACCTCTCAAGAGCAAAAGTGTTCACAGTCTGTGATGTCAAGCATGGCTTTTGGCACGTTAAACTGGAGGAGGAGTCAAGTTATTTGACTACATTTGCTACACCATCTGGCAGATTTTGGTGGCTCAGGATACCCATGGGAATAAGTCCGGCTCCAGAGATTTTCCAGCAAAAGTTAACCCAGGCGCTGGAGGGACTGCAAGGCATATACATCATAGCCGATGATGTGTTGATAACAGGAGAAGGTGACACACGAGATAGCCAACAAGGACCACGATGAGAAACTGACACAGTTCCTTGACAGAGAAAAGAACATAAAACTGAATGTGGACAAATTCAGGCTGAGACAACAACAGATTCCATACATTGGTCATCTTCTGACAGCTGAGGGTCTGAAAATCGATCCAGACAAGGTACAAGCGGTGAGAGACATGCCAAGACCGATGTGAAAGGTGTACAAAGACTTGTGGGCATGATGAATTATCTCTCTAAATTCTACCCACACTTATCAGATGATTGTGAGATACTCAGACAGCTCACACATAGAGAAAACGTGGGAATGGACAGAAATGCATGATGAAGCATTCAGCAGGCTTAAAGACAACATAGCCAGTGCCCCAGTACTCAAGTACTACAACCGCAAGGAGGAACTGACATTACAATACGACACATCAGACACAGGGCTGGGACCAGGGCTGACACAAAAAGGGGAGCCAGTGGCATTTGAGAGCAGAGCACTAACACAGACGGAGAGGGGCTATGCCCAAATCGAAAAAGAATGTTTAGCTATTGTGTTTGGCATGGAAAAATTCCATCAATATACTTATGGCCGAAAAGTGACTGTTCAGAGTGACCATAAGCATTTAGAGAATATTGTCAAGAAGTCACTGTTGAGCGCACCAAAGCGACTCCAAAGAATGTTGCTCAGGCTTCAAAGATATGATATTGATGTAACCTATGTTCCCGAACGTGACATGTTGTTGGCAGATACCCTGAGCAGAGCGTACCTGCTGGAGAGCTCAACTACAGGGTCGGGGGAAGCTGAGATTGAGACAATCAACATGCTAGACTACCTGCCCATCTCAGGGGAAAGGCCAAACTCAATCTGCTCTGCTACCCATGATGACAAAACGCTACAGACATAAAGCATGACCATTCAAAAGGGATGGCCCAAATATAAAAAAGACACACCGATGGACATCAGACACTACTACTCGTTTCAGGAGGAACTGAGTGTCCAGGATGAAGTCATCTTCAGAGGTGAGAGAGCTGTTATTCCACACAAACTCCAGTGTGAGATCACCTGCCGTATTCACTCTAGTCACCTGGGGGTGGAGGGATGTCTCCGGCGTGCGAGAGAATGTGTGTACTGGCCAGGAATGAACGAACAGCTTAAGTCATACATAAGTAAATGTGATGTTTGTAGATCAGTCGACAGAAACCAACAAAAAGAGACACTGCATCCACACGAGGTACCAGGCAGACCTTGGGCCAAAGTTGGTACAGACTTGTTTACTTATGACAACAAAGACTACCTCATTACAGTTGATATCAGCTGATTCTAACTTCTGGGAGGTTGATTACTTACCAGACACAAAATTGAGCACTGTAATAAAAAAAAGCTAAAGGCTCACTTTGCCCGTCAGGGTATCCCAGACATTGTCTTTTCAGATAATGGGTCGCAGTACACTTCCCAGGAGTTCCGACGGTTCTGTCAGCTGTGGGAGTTCCAACACAAAACCTCATCTCCTGGATACCTACAAAGAAATGGGATGGCAGAGTCTGCTGTGAAAACAGCAAAAAGACTGATGATGAAAGCCAAGGCAGCAGGTGAGGATCCATATTTGTCAATGTTGGATCACCGTAACACACCCACTCAAGGACTGACAACATGTCTAGCTCAGAGGCTGCTGTGTAGGAGAACCAGAACTCTATTACCAACAAAGGACAGTCTCCTGCAGCCTGCATTGCACCATAACACACAAGCACGGAGCAACAGACAGATGAGACAAGCAAAATATTTCAACAGCACAGCCAAGGACATGGACACACTCAAACAGGGTGACCATGTTAGGATTCAACCTCTTGGACCACACAAGATCTGGAACAAGGCCACGGTTGTAAATCCTGTGGGCCACAGGTCCTACGCAGTTCATCTGGATACTGGTGGTGTTCTTCGCAGGAATCAACTTCACCTTAGACTGGACCAGGGCACAGTACCTGATGTAACACACTGAACAAAGACAGGGGAAACTCACAAAACTCAAGGGACTGCTGTGACCCCTGATGGTGTTGCTGCGGCGACACACCAGCCTGTAACCACAAGGTCAGGGCGAGCTGGTGTGAGGCCAGCGTATTTGAAGGACTATTCAGTGAACTTTCCTTGAAAAAGAGGGAAAAATAAGAGAGAGGAAAAAATGAATGTTATAGTGTTGAAAATATGTTTATTAAATATGTTTATTTTTATGGAATGTTCTGAAAATATATTTTGAAAGTGGTTGACATATTGAAAATAATTGTAAAACTGTTCAGATTAAGGGATATACTTTATATTAAGCAGTGAGAATTGACACATTTTTTGATGATAATATTTTGTTAATTTAAGCAGTGAGAATTAACACATTTTTTTGTTTATAATATTTTGTTAATATGGTTAAGTTGAGAAAAGGGAGTACACTTAAAGAACAAAAGAAAAAGGATGTAACAATAGTATTGTTATCTGGTTTATGTTTCCACATGGACATGTTAGAATGAGGCACAAAACAGGAAGCTTTCAAAGGAATTGTACTTGACTTCTGGCTGAGTTAATGAGTTGTATTAATAAACAGTGTAAGCCGCTACAAGTGCTTTAACTGTTCATTCTGTGGTACCTAGAGAAAAGGCAGAATGACACACCAGATACTATCGGGTGATCCTTCCGTTGGTATCCTTCATCCTTATCATCCACTGAAGCGCCTTGTGGTCCGTCTCCAGGGTGAACTCTCTACCCAGGAGTACCGGAAAGAGTTGAGGGCCCACTTAATGGCCAGTGGCTCTTTTTCCACTGTTGAATACTGAATCTCCCTCAGGAACAGTTTTCAGCTGATGTAGGCAACTGGATGGCGGTCCCCTGGCAGTCCCTGAAGAAGAACAGCCCCCAGACTCCTGTCGGAAGCATCGGTTTACAGAATGAAATGTTCATCAAAGTTTGGACTGTACAGAATGGGTCCCTTACTCAATGATTACTGGATGTTGTGGAAAGCTGCCACTGCCTCCTCTGTCCACTGGACCTGATTTGGACACCGGGATCCAGCCCGGTCTGTGAGTAGAGCTGTCCTGGCAGAGAACTGTGGTATAAAGCGGTGATAGAAGCCTGCCATGCCCAGAAAGGACCGGAGCTGCTTCCTTGTTTTGTGGCAAAGGATATGACTCAATGGCCTGGATTTTGTTTACCCGTGGCCGTATCACCCCGTTTCTGATGACGTAACCCAAGTACTCTGTCTCCGCAGCGGCAAAGAAGCACTTGGATGGGTTGACGGTCAGCCCGGCAGAGTGGAGATGCTCCAAGAAAGCACGCAGATGTACCAGGTGCTCCTCCCAGGTGGTACTGTAAATGACAATGTCATCCAGATATGCTGCAGCAAAACCAGAGAAATCACATAGTACCGGGTCCATGAGTCTCTGGAAGGTTGCTGGAGCATCATGCAACCCAAATGGCAGGACCCTAAACTGGAAGAGACCCTATGGTGTTCTGAAGGCTGTCAGCTCCTTGGACTGCTCAGTGAGTGGAACCTGCCAGTAACCCTTGCACAGATCTATTGTAGTCAAGTATTTGGCTTTTCCCAGCCATTCAAGCAGGTCATCAATTCTTGATGTTGGATAAGAATCAAACTGAGAAATTGAATTCAGGTACCTGAAGTCAATGCAAAACCTGATGCTGCCATCCTTCTTTAGCACCAGGACCACTGAGTTACACCACTCACTTTTTGAAGCCTTGATGATTCCCAGAGACAGCATCAGGTCAATCTCCTTTTCCAGTGAGGACAGCAGGCGTTCAGGGATCCTGTAACTCATTTGTCTCACAGAGGCACCTTCTCTCACAACAATGTCATGTTCAACAATATTTGTCCTCCCAGGATTCTCTTGAAACACTTTTGAATTACAGATTGATCTCACCTGAAGCTGTTTATCTTCTGGGAGGTGACTGAGGTCACAATCCAGCACCAGCAGGTGGTAAGTATTGCTCGTCCACTTCCTCGTCCTCCAACACACTTCTGATGAGCATCACTTCTGCCTTTCTTTCAGGCCGCTGCACCCACTCCTTCAAGAGATTTATATGCAGTACCTTACTAGGGCGTGGCTGCCCTGGGGTTGATACCTGGTATGTAGTGGGCCCGAGTTTCTTTAGGACCTCAAATGGTCCTTGCCACTTTGCCAAAAGCTTGTTGTTATCACTGGGGAGGAGCACCAGCACTTTTTGTCCAGGGTTGAAGGATCTCTGCCGGGCTGCCGGGCTGCCCATACCAGAACTTCTGCTGTCACTGGGCCTCTGCCATGTGTGATTGGGCAAGCTCACTCATTTTCTCCAGTCGGTCTCTCATCTGGACAACATAGGATACAATGTTAACAGATTCCACTTTCCTCCTGTCTCCCTCCCAAATCTTCCTCAGCAGCGAGAGAGGTCCTTGTACTTCATGCCCGTACAAAAGTTCAAATGGAGAGAAGCCAGTAGAGGCTTGGGGTACTTCCCTTTATGTAAAGAGGAGGTATGGCAGCCACTGATCCCAGTCTGTACCACTGTCATTGACAAACTTCCGAAGCATCTGCTTCAGGGTCTGGTTAAAGCGCTCTGTGAGTCCATCATTTTGGGGACGATATGGCGTGGTCCTCAGGCTCCTAATATCAAGTAACTGATACACCTGTTTCAGCAGGGTAGACATGAAGTTAGTTCCTTAATCAGTCAATATTTCATGAGGGAAGCCTACTCTGGAGAAGGACTGCACCAAACAGAAAGCAACTGACTTTGCTTTTATGGATTTCAAGGGAAAAACTTCTGGGTACTTCGTAGCATAATCAATAATAACCAGCATGTAACAGTTCCCTGACTTGCTCCTCTCAACAGGACCAACAATGTCCATCCCAAGGCGCTCAAATGGGGTGCCAATGATGGGTAGTGGCTGGAGTGGAGCTCTGGAGGGAGTTTTAGCAGTTGTTATTTGGCACTGAGGGCAACTTTTGCAGAACTGAGCAACATCTTTGCGCAGGCCAGGCCAGTGGAAATGGTTTTGGATGTGAGCTGTGGTTTTATGCTTACCTAGGTGGCCAGCCCAGGGAAAAGAATGCCCCAAGGCAAGTGTGGTGTCTCTAGCTGCTTGGGGAACCACTAGCTACAACACTGACCCCTGTTGGCGGTAGAGCATACCATTTTGTAGAACATACTCCTCTCCATTGCAGTCCAGTTCAGCTCCTGGCTCCTTCACTCTCTGAAAAAGAGACACTAAAGATGAATCGGTTTTCTGCATCTCACTGATATTGGCTGGCAATTAAAACGCTAGAGGCAACTATGGCTCAGTGTTGGTTGGTGGTTTCACAACTGTATGTTGGAATTTCTTCTGCCTTCTGTGTCTGCGGGTTTTCCGAGACTTTCCTGGTGTCGTCTCCAACTCCTCATTATAGAAAGGCAGGGCACTGAGAACCTCAGAGTGGTCATTGGATGTTTTTGCCTGCGCTCTGGTAACAGCAACATTACATTTTTGGCTTTGGTCGGCCTCCAATAAATCAAAAAGTATTGGCAGGTCTCGTCCTAGCACAGCAGAATAAGGCAATTTATCAGCAACACCAACATTCATAAGGAAAATTTGGCCCTCTACTTTTATGTACATGTCAGCTGTTGAATAGTCTTTCTCATCTCCATGTACACAACAGATAGGAATGGTGTCTTGGGCCCTCACAATGTTGGGTAGCACAAACCGTCTATGCACAAGAGTCTGATCACTCCCAGAATCAAGCAGGGCTTTGAGAGTCGTTCCATTAACTTCAATGTGTGTCATTATAACAGGTTGGTCTTGCTTAAGCTCAGGTTCAATATGCGGGTGTGGAACAAAGCACATTTGTGTCATCTTGGCTGAATTTTTAGGGCACATGGGTTTTGTATAGCCTTCTAGTCCACAGAGGTAACAAATTAGCTTTTTACCAGAGAGTTTGAATGGTTTGTTAGCTGGCTGGTTCTCCCTCATGGGAGGCTTACCCACATCGGTTTATGGCCCCTGTTGGTACGGTTTGCGGCTGTCTTTTGTTGTTCTCCATGCATTGTAGCTCCATGGTTGTCCCTTCTTCCGGGCAGCAACAAAGACATCAGCCAGCTTAGCAGCCTCCATTGCCAACTCTGGGTCATGCTCTCGGATCCAGACCTGGAACTCAGGGGACAACATTCTCAATTATTGCTCCAATATGATCATTTCACCAATATCCTGGATTGTTTTACCTTTTGGCTGGATCCATTTCCCATAAAGCTCCTTGAGCCTTGCATACAACTCCTTTGGGCTCTCATCAGGGTTGACCTCTAGGGAGCGAAATCTTTGCCTGTAGGTCTCAGGGTTAATGTCATATTTAGAAAGAATGGCAGATTTTACCTGGTCATACTCAAGGGAGTCATCAATGTTCATATGCACATAAGCACCTCTAGCTTTGCCAGTTAGCAGTGGTATTAGATGAAAAACCCAATCTGGCTTCTGCCACTGGCATGCTACAGCAATGCACTCAAATGTGATGAGAAAATGTTCAATGTCATCATTATCAGTTAACTTTTCCAATCTGGGCCCAGGGTGTGAATGAAACTGACCTGCTGGGGCTTTAGTTGGATTGGTGAACATGACAATGGGCTCAGCTTGAGCCCGAGGATGGTACATGGTGGATGGTGGAGTCTCCAAATCTGATGGATTAGAGTCTGCTGACAGAGGATCTGGTATTGGAGATGATCGGGCCTGGACCTCTAACTGCAAAAGCTGAAACTGATGTTGAAGTGCTTTAAAACTCCTCCTTACCTTCACCCTCAGTGCTCCCTACCACTCCAGAAGCTCCATTTTCTTCCTCCTCACCATTGTCTTGCTTCTCCTGCATTGCAAGTCCTCCTGGTCTTCTCCCACTTTTTGCTCCACGCTGCATTTTCTCTCTCTTTTTTTTTTCTTTCTTTTTTTGTTTTGTTTTGGGGGAGCAGCAAAAAAACAGAAAAGGGAAAAATCCAAAAATTGAAAAGAGAAAAGGAAAGGAAAAAAATCCTGTGTCTTCCACTGGATGATCCCACCACTGCCACCAATTGTCAGGGACCAAGCAGTAAGGCAAGAGGAAACAGCAGAATTTTGGTTGAAAAAAATTGCGTTTGTTTATTTACCCACCCAACAACGAAACAATATAAACCAAGAACTTAACAACTAGGCCTATAAAAGAGGTCAACAAAATATAACTATACTCAAGATCGCAAATTAACAAAGTGTTAACTGAACAAACAGACCTGAGACAATGACACATGAGGGGACTATATATAGAGGCTTGGCAAAACCAAATAGCACACAAGGGGTAGACAAGATGGACGCTACTTACAACTAAATACAAAGCAAAAACTAACTAAACCCAAATCCCCCCCTGACATAGCAGCACATGGTTTTGTCCAACCAGCATTTAAGTGTCCTCAGCCCTCAGCCACGCCTTTTGCCAACCCAGGAAGTGACCTCCAACAACCATGGTAACTCAGAGACAAAGAAACAATGGATTAATACAACAGACAATTACCTTAATAAATATTACAAAAAAACTAACTGTGTAATGTTAATTATTTGAATATGCTGATTGCAAATGAAATTAACCTGTGTAGCAAACTGAAATGAGAAAATGAACAGAAACCAACTTATGTAGGCCGCAAACTAATGAAGTGAGTGAATGTGCTTTGGAATCATATTACCATGTGTGGCTGTGGCCATCACAATCACGTTGCGCAGATCTCAGGAGCTGTATGTGGTCTGTTTTGTTGTCTAGTGAGCATACATTGGCCATAATGAGGGATGGTATTCCTGGTCTGTGTAGGCTAGCTGCTAGCCTAGCCCGGATGCCTCCACGCTTGCCTTGCTTCTGCTTCCTTTCACACCGCTTCTGGCGCCTCCTCTCTGGGTGTGATGAAGCAGGCGGGTCCAGTGATGTAGTAGTCCGGCAGAGAAGTCCCAGGCCCCAAAGTTCCTCTGTGACTTTCTGGTCAAAGTTGTGATGTTTTGGGGCGTCGGTATCGTAGTGGATAGTGCCGGCGCCCCATGTACAGAGGCATTGCCTCGCTGCAGTGGCCGCGGGTTCGAATCAGGCTTGCAGCCCTTTGCTGCATGTCAGTCCCCACTCTCTCTCTGTCTCCCCGTTTCACACGCTGTCCTGTCATTAAAGGCAAAAAGCCCACAAAAATAATCTTTAAAAAAAATAAAATAAATAAAAGTTGTGACTAGTGATGTTACGTGGTGTGCCGATGCTTCGAAGCCTGTGTCGAGTAATCCAGGAAGAGTTTCCGCGATGCGCGTATCAAGGCTTGTAGCGTTTCAGACGAGTGACGTCATTGATGACGTCCGAAGCCTCGTTGCCCGGCTGTACCATGTGACTGGTTCGGGAAGCGGTTCAGATCTTGGTGTGAGGTTTGCACAGAAGTGACCATAGATATATATACATAGATGCCGCACCCTGGCTTGTGGGCTGCGTCAATACCGCTGCCATCTTGCCTAGGTGCTCTGACCGGTTCAGACCCGTGTCAGACTCAGCAAAAATGCCACATTTTTGCCCTGCATTTGGGTGTACGAACAAGAGAAGTGTTAAAACCAAGCAGAAGGGAATGACATTCCACAGGTAAGAAGTTGTTTTACAATATTTTACTGTTACAAACATGTTGAATGAGATATATATCTCAAAAAGTGATCCTTCTTTTAAGCTAATCAAGTAAAGTAACTGTCTTGATCTGGTCCTAATGCCAAATTAAGCTAGCGCTATGTCACACAACTTAAAGGAAAAAGGTTAACATTTATAACGTTATAATATTACTTATAAAATTATTATGCTTTGTCAAACAGCTATGTCGGTGTATGTGTTATTCCAAATTGTCCACTATCTGTTTCATGCCACCAACGTGACATAACGCAGTATAACATTAGTAGTTAACTTGTGGCATGAATTGTAACTACAAATGATGTGGAACTACATTTTTCTTACACACTTTTTTTGTGTGTAGTTTCCCAAAAAACACAGGTAGGAGACGGGCATGGGTAGCAGCAGTGAGGAGAAAGGACTTTGTCCCGAGTGACTCCTCAGTCATCTGTAGCTGTCACTTAAGACCTGAGGACTTTGACAGGACTTGGCAGACTGTCCGTTTAAGGGACGGAGTGACTCCCTCTGTATTATATTTTTGTAAATATGACCTAATAATGTAAACAGTTCTGTGTCCAGGCTCCCATGAGCACTGTGGTGTTATACATATGAGATTAAAGCAAAATTTTGTGTAAACATGCAGCTCTGAGTCATTTATTTTCACTTGTACAAAACCAACATTTGTTAATCAGAATGTTTAACTACACTGCAGCTCAGCACAACCCTGCTGATACACTATTTTTTGCACATTGTGTGACTTAAAATGTGAATAAACATTTATAATCAAAATTAATAATTAAATGACATCGTGGTGGGCATTGTACATCTAGTAAGAAAAAAAGAATATTTATTACATGGGGAAAGTTTAGTTTAAATGTGTTGTAGAACGATTACTGTTACTTTATCTACATAAGATCAAATATTTTGGTATGAAAAGCTGCATTTTATATTTAACCAAGTATCCTGTATCATAAATGACATCGTGGTGGGCATTGTCCATCTAGTAAGAAAAAAAGAATATTGATTACATGAGGAAAGTTTAGTTTAAATGTGTTGTAGAACGATTACTGTTACTTTATCTACATAAGATCAAATATTTTGGTATGAAAAGCTGCATTTTTTATTTAACCAAGTATCCTGTATCATAACTACTGTCTAACGATTGTAACAAACCAAACCGCATGAAAATTGGTTGAGAATTCAGCGAGTAATGATGATTTTAATCATAAATAGTCTCCTGCCTCAATAGACATACATGCATTAGGCAGCGCGGCTCCACCTGGGCAAGATGGCGGCCGCGTTGACGTATCGCTCCAATGACGAGCGCCGTTGAATGCGGCATCTATGTATATATATCTATGACAAGTGACACAGAACACGAATATTACCCCTTTTGCCATTATTATATTATATGACACTACACCACAATACAATTTTTGACCAAATTATTGGTTTATACACATAGGATGCGTTCACAAAACAATAACAGTTTATTGTACATGTATTTGATACAGTATAGTCCTAATATACTCACTAGAAAATACACTATATTGATAAAAATAAAGTTATATGGTCATATATTTTATTATATTTATTATTATTATTATTATTATTATTATTGTTATTATTATCATTATCATCGTCATCATCATTATTATTATTAATAGTCATTCCCAACACCCATTACTGACACAAAGTACCGTGTATCACAGATTACATGGTTAAGATCACAGCTGCCTGTCTTACACACTTTGGCCAGCAGGTGGTTTTGTGTGCACATGAAGCCTCGAGAAATGAACCCTTTTCTAAACCAATTTGCTGGAAAGCTTCAATGCCTCATGAGGCTTCATCTCACCATCACTAATTTTTACCTTGGGGTCTCTTGGTGCATGATCAGCAGGATTTTTTTTCTCTTTTTGGCCATTTTTGCCTTTAATGGACAGGACAGGTAAGCTTGAAGGGCGGAGAGAGAGAGGGGGGGATGACATGCAGCAAAGGGCCACAGGCTGGATTCGAACCCGGGCCACTGCCTTGTACATGGGGAGCCTGCTCTGCCACTAAGCCACCGACGCCCCGATCAGCAGGATTTTCTTCAAGGTCACATGTCTCCATTGACTTGGGCTCTTGTTGATTTCCTCCTCTGGAACCATCAATCATTTTCAGTTTTCATTTCAGTTTCATTTTCTTATCCTGTTAGGGGTCGCGGAGGGGCTGGCAGACTCTCAGGGATAACACATATACTGTAGATAAACAACCATTCACACTTACATTCATACCTACAGGCAATTTAGAATCACCAATTAACCTAGCCTCCATGTCTTTGGACTGTGAGAGGAAGCTGGAGTACCCAGAGAAAACCCACGCTGACATGGGAAGAACATGCAAACTCCGCACAGAAGGGCTCCCGACCCCGGTTCATACCAGGACCCCTCTTGCTGTGAGGCGACAATGCTAACCACTGCACCACCACGTCGCCTACTTCTTTTGGAACCTTCTCAGCATTTTTGCGAGTTATTGTTTCACCCATGAGGGCCACATAATCGCCATGATATCGCATGTCTTTCTCAAATTTCTTTCTCTGATATTTTGTGGTTTCAATTATGCGTTTTTGGACGTTTGAATCTGGGGCACCGTAAGCCTCCATTAGGTGGAGTTTTGTTGCTACCCCCTCTCTCCTTGGATCTCCGTAAGTGATGTGTGGACTCTAAAACTTCACCTGAGCCTCCCTCGGCATATGGGTGAGTAGATAATGGCTGAAATTCCATTTTTGGGTGCACTATCCCTTTAATGTCACAATCAATTAACCCTATGGGCCCTAGGCGTTTTTGGGGTATTTTTACTTCCTTTACTTTTAAAGGCTACATACACATGCTGTATCTTGTTTTTTTCAGGACAATCTGGGCTAACCAGATTTGCCATCATTTCATGTCCTACTATGTGCCTGTATTTTATATTAATTTTTATATCAATGCAAAAAAACAAATCCGTGTTACTAAATTCTTACATTTTTACATGTATCTCACCATGGCAAGTTGGAAAAAGACATATTCTGCCATATATGAAGAGGGGAGACTCTCTGGAATCTGGCAATATAAGAACCATGATGGTGGGACACAGCTGTCCAAAACATGTGGTTTGTGCCAGGCGGACATGATTGCCAGTATTTTTTCATTATTGCAAGAAATTCCATTGACTCATTCACAAATCAAAAATGTGTTTTATCTGAAAGAAACATGCAATATTTACATCTAAGATCATAGAAAAATAGTCAACCAAGTGCAATGATGTCCTCCAAGATAATATTTGCCACTTTGTTTGCAGTAAACAAAGTTTGTTGTTTTTCAGTTTCAGTTATATATTGGGGGGCATTCTGGGCATTGGTGGGGGGCACATGTCCCCCTTAATGTATATGGTGACTACGGCCCTGTCATGCATGCATAATTAGGCTACTGTTGTCTGGGTGCGCAGAGGTGAAGTGGCTGGTCTTGTCATACAAAGTTTGATGGAGTGTCAACTGGACAATATGGAGATATTTGCATCTTGAAAGCTGGACTACAAGTGTGGATAGACAGGGAGAAACACATGCAAGCCTAAGACGTGGTAAGATACGATATTCCTCACTATATGAAGTGACTGATAACAAGATCTGTATAATGGATTGTAAAGAAATTTGTCAGGTTTTTATTTTGTAGACAATTAATCTGGATTTATAGCGTGATGGGATGACAGCACAATGATGTGTGTGGTATCATTTGAAAGGTCTGCTCCTGCGCTTTCATGTGATATGCGTGGCATTTATGTGCGACCCTGCATTCGCGAGTAATCCATCCAAGAGTAATGTGTGTGCAAAGCTGTATGAAAGCTCTGTTATACATAAATTTAGTGTAACTTTATGATTGTTTTTCACTGTGAAAACATTGGACTACCAACAAGTGCTTGGCCTTGTCGGAAAGCTACAATTCCGCTGTTTCACGTGAGATGCGTGGTTTCGCTATGACGCACGGTCGCGGAGAAAATCAATAGAGAAGAACAGGTGTGAATTTGGACGCGCTATGCGTCGTTCGGACCCATAGGGTTAAAAATTAACATTTAGGTTTAACATTTATTATTTAGATTTAACATTTAGGTTTAACATTTAATATTTAGATTTGACTATAAATGTGGTAAAAAGTGACTTTAAATAATTCACACCACTTTTTTAAATGCTGTTTGAAGCTAAATGTGGCAAAATGTTGCTGTTAATTTTAGTGTGAGCCACTTTACAAATGGCACCCCTTAAGAAAGGAATTTATTTGGAGGAGCAAATTGCAAAGTTGTGTTTGGTTGTGCATACAAATCATTGAACTCATACATATCAACAGTAGTCTTAGGGAAAGCGTGGACAAATTTCAAATTAAAGGAAAATGTTTTGGAAAAGTACTTATTGCTTCCTTTTCAAAAGTTTCCATTAAAATCAATCTTATTTCTGTGTATTAGCTTAGCATTAAGACTGAAAGGAAGAGGAAACACCCTGGGTTAGTTCAGTACAAGTTCAAGTTCAAGTAAAAGGTCCCTTACCCACATATTATATCTCCTTTGTTGAATCCATACACTAAACAAACGGAAATGTAAAAATGACAATGTCTTGTTTTAATGGACGTTATACGCTAGCAGCCTTTTTTTCCCCCCACTTTGGACAGGGCCATGCTAGTTACCACCACCTAGCATATTAGGCTATGCTAGGTGCTTGTCCTGAATCAACTTAACACACAGCGATGAGAAGGGTATCATGTCTGCATGCATATTTCACAACAACTGTAACACATGTAAAAGAAAGCATCCAATGTATATAAATGACGACCGTACCAAGGGGGACAGAAAGAAAGAACAACACGATGACGAACGTAAAGAGACTGGAAAACACTTAAAGGAGGAGAAGAGATCCTCGGAAACAATGGAGTCTAATCAGACCAATGAAACATCAAATTAAGTTACATCTTATCAAGTGGCGCAAGGCATGAACAGTACCTACCAGTCCACAGTTATTCCAGTATGGTTGTCGGCAGCAAGTAACCCAAAGAATTAAAATCTTGTATATGCACTTTAGGACAATCAAAGTGATACCACTTTCATCTTGCAAGAGAAGGCAGAAACTCTGGACACACAGAAGGAGCCAGTACAGTTAACACTCTCCACATTGTCATCCAGAAGTAGTCACTCCAAACCAGAAATTAACTGGGCTGCAGGTCAGAGGCTTTATTCATCAAAGAAAATCTCTTTTCCTGTAACCAATGCAAGGTACTTTGTCCCTGCCAGTGTCGTATCCCTACACACAAGACAGCAGAGGCATGGCCTCACACCTGTTCTTCTCTGTGGATTTTCTCCGCGACCGTGCATCATAGCGAGAAGCCACGCATATCGTGAAACAGCGGAATCATAGCTTTCCAACAAGATCAAGCACTTGTCGGTAGTCCAATGTTTTCCCAGCGAAAAAAAATGATAAAGTTACACTAAAATTATGTATAACACAGCTTTCATACAGCTCTCCACACACATTACTCTTGGATGGATTACTCGCGAATGCAGGGTTGCACATAAATGCCACGCATATCACATGAAAGCGCAGGAGCAGAGCTTTCCAGTGATACCACACACATCATTGTGGTGTCATCCCATCATGGTATAAATCCAGATTAATTGTCTACAAAATAAAAACCTGACGAATTTCTTTACAATCCATTATACAGATCTTGTTATCAGTCACTTCATATAGTGAGGAATATTGTATATTATCACGTCTTAGGCTTGCCTGTGTTTCTTCCTGTCTATCCACATTTGTAGTCCGGCTTTCAAGATGCAAATATCTCCATATTGTCCAGTTGACACTCCATCAAACTTTGTATGACAAGACCAGCCACTTCACCTTTGCGCACCCAGACAACTGAGGCCTAATTATGCATGCCTGACAGGGCCATAGTCACCATATACATTGAGGGGGACATGTGTCCCCCCAATGCCCAAAATGCCCCCCAATATATAACTGAAACTGAAAAACAACAAACTTTGTTTACTGCAAACAAAGTGGCAAATATTATCTTGGAGGACATCATTGCACTTGGTTGACTATTTTTCTATGATCTTAGATGTAAATATTGCATGTTTCTTTCAGATAAAACACATTTTTGACTTGTGAATGAGTCAATGGAATTTCTTGCAATAATGAAAAAATACTGGCAATCATGTCCGCCTGGCACAAACCACATGTTTTGGACAGCTGTGAAGTGACAGAATGTCCCACCATCATGGTTCTTATATTGCCAGATTCCAGAGAGTCTCCCCTCTTCATATATGGCAGAATATGTCTTTTTCCAACTTGCCATGGTGAGATACATGTAAAAATGTAGGAATTTAGTAACACGGATTTGTTTTTTTGCATTGATATAAAAATTAATATAAAATACAGGCACATAGTAGGACATGAAATGATGGCAAATCTGGTTAGCCCAGATTTTCCTGAAAAAAACAAGATATAGCATGTGTATGTAGCCTTTAAAAGTAAAGGAAGTAAAAATACCCCAAAAACGCCTAGGGCCCATAGGGTTAATTGATTGTGACATTAAAGGGATAGTGCACCCAAAAATGGAATTTCAGCCATTATCTACTCACCCATATGCCGAGGGAGGCTCAGGTGAAGTTTTAGAGTCCACACATCACTTACGGAGATCCAAGGAGAGAGGGGGTAGCAACAAAACTCCCCAGATTCAAACGTCCAAAAACGCATAATTGAAACCACAAAATATCAGAGAAAGAAATTTGAGAAAGACATGCGATATCATAGCGATTATGTGGCCCTCATGGGTGAAACAATAACTCGCAAAAATGCTGAGAAGGTTCCAAAAGAAGTAGGCGACGTGGTGGTGCAGTGGTTAGCATTGTCGCCTCACAGCAAGAGGGGTCCTGGTATGAACCGGGGTCGGGAGCCCTTCTGTGCGGAGTTTGCATGTTCTTCCCATGTCAGCGTGGGTTTTCTCTGGGTACTCCAGCTTCCTCTCACAGTCCAAAGACATGGAGGCTAGGTTAATTGGTGATTCTAAATTGCCTGTAGGTATGAATGTAAGTGTGAATGGTTGTTTATCTACATGTGTTATCCCTGAGAGTCTGCCAGCCCCTCCGCGACCCCTAACAGGATAAGAAAATGAAACTGAAATGAAAACTGAAAATGACTGAGGGTTCCAGAGGAGGAAATCAACAAGAGCCCAAGTCAATGGAGACATGTGACCTTGAAGAAAATCCTGCTGATCAGGGCGTCGGTGGCTTAGTGGTAGAGCAGGCTCCCCATGTACAAGGCAGTGGCCCGGGTTTGAATCCAGCCTGTGGCCCTTTGCTGCATGTCATCCCCCCCCCTCTCTCCGCCCTTCAAGCTTACCTGTCCTGTCCATTAAAGGCAAAAATGGCCAAAAAGAGAAAAAAAATCCTGCTGATCATGCACCAAGAGACCTCAAGGTAAAAATTAGTGATGGTGAGATGAAGCCTCATGAAGCATTGAAGCTTTCCAGCAAATTGGTTCAGAAAAGGGTTCATTTCTCGAGGCTTCATGTGCACACGAAACCACCTGCTGACCAAAGTGTGTAAGACAGGCAGCTGTGATCTTGACCATGTAATCTGTGATACACGGTATTTTGTGTCAGTAATGGGTGTTGGGAATGATTATTAATAATAATAATGATGATGATGATGATAATAATAATAATAACAATAATAATAATAATAATAATAATAATAAATATAATTAAAGCTGCAAGCAGCGTTTGGCGGGACCTCGCACTCGCGCCCGTTTCGGCCCCCAGCTTATGTCGTCACTGTGAATTATTTAGAAATATCAAACATGTTGCCACAAACATCAGAAAATCCTTACAGAGCTGAACGTTCTGATGTTTGAATGCTTTCTGTAGCTGTAGGTATGGATAAGTGATGTCACGATATGCAAATTAGATGAGTGAATTTATTCCCATCAGACTCCTCTTCCTTTATTTTGAGGAAGAGACAACAAAAACAACACAAAACAAAATAAATTTACTGTGTAAACATGTTCAAAATGTTGTTTTACTGAGATGTATGAAATCCAATATGGCTGCCACCTAGTGACACCACAATATGCAAATTAGATAAGTTAATTTACTCCCATGACAAACTTTGGGTCATGATGGATATTTTTCTCATTTACAGTATGCCTTTATCTCTCACCACTTTCAAGCCACAGCCTTTTGAAATGTTGAAATGAAAATGGAATATTTTCCTCAATAAACTGTGACACCTGAAGGGTTAAAATGGAGATTGTGCCCATGTCATGTCTGCATGTAAGATGTAGACACGCACAGACATCATGTTTCTGTGAGTTTGTGTGTGACAGCGGTTGCCATGGTAATCAAGTAGGTGCACCTGGGAGAAGAGCAGAGAGAGAGACAGACAGAACACAGAGAGACCTGTTTTAGTGGAGATTTAAGTCCTCGAAGAAGTTCTTCCCATTCCCAAACTGCTGGTCCAATCATCAAAATAATGTGATCATGAGAGAGATAAAGTTATACAGAAGATCTGTTTAGCAGCAGTTGAACTGGTATGTGTGCGTCTTTAAAGCCGACACAATAAACGGTGTAGGAGGAGATGTGTTTTTTTTTAAGAGCACATTTGAGGGGAAATCTTACTTTGAAAGGGCAAATAGCTCACTTCCTGTTGGATTTAGGTCATGGGTGTTAGCGTGTTATTTGTAGGTCGAACACTCCAGTTTTGGTTTGATCTTGATACGACATTCCTACGGGCTGCAGTGGCAAGTTTAGTGCACCTATGTGGCGCTAGAGAGCCCATTTTGGCACTGTAGGGGTTAATAATGTGTGTGTTCTGTTTCAAATGAAGTTTCTGCTGCTGTAATCTGTCCTTTAAAGATTTTGAGACACACAGACCAGAGAACCCTGTGGCTGTGTCTGTGTGTTGAGGTGACTGAAATTGGTGCCTGGAATTGGGCCTGACGGCTCCTGACCTCGTCCTCCTTGTTTCTTCTAAAATGTCTTTTGCTGTCAATTCAGTATCTTAGGTTCGGCTGGCAGATACTTAGAAAAACACTGGAGATAGGCAGAATCTGGTGCAATCGAGTTTATTGTGTTCACAGGCAACAACACAGACAAACTCACGAGTCAGCCTCTGGAGGACGACTGAAAAACTGCTCTCAGCGCTCTGGCTTATATGCTGGTGGAGGTCGAGGAGATCTCCACCCATTTCTGTAGTCCTTCCCATTTCGACCCGTTTTCACTGGTAGCAGACTTTTGCCTTTATTCCTGTTCAAGCTGGAATCTGCCACCAGTATTTCCGGGGTCGCTCTCGCTCTATTTTTTAAAAACCCATGTGATCTGTGGGGACTCACATGCTACAGTCCCTCGTGCTCTTATTTTTAGAAAAACATGTGATCCCTGGTGACTCACATGCTACAGTTCCTCGTGACACAATCATTTGAATGTGTGTGTGACCTTTATATAAACTCCTAAGTGCATTAAGCAGTACAATCAAGTGAGTGTGCTATCTTCTTCACACAGCACGTGGTAACTTGTATGAGTGTCACTATAAGTTCACAACATCATGTGAGTGTAGGTTAATGCATTATATCATTACACAGCGCGTGATAGGTTATGTGTGTCAATAAGAGTTCACAGCTGAGATGTCACTAAGAGTTCACACTGTTATATTGCATATTACACATGAATGCAGGATTAGTTTTTGCAAACGTCTACACACTAACATGGTTATATAGCTATTTGTATCTCATCCAACTTATATGGTCTAATATCTGATGAGGGTTTTGACTTTTACACTACAGTGTGCAGCCGTTGTCATGGCGATTAATGACTTGCCCGCACCTGTGGCAGACACAGACACGTCAGGAGAGCAGATCACCAAAGGCTGTTTATAAAGGTATTTAACTCCTCAAACAAATGCTTCGCATACCCAAACCGTTGGTCCAAGCAAGAAAATAAAGTGATTTTGAGAGACAGCCACGTCTCGTGAACGCACGTGTCGCGTTTTATATTTCTCGAGTCAAAAATGTGGTCAGGGGAGCGAGTTTAAAATGTGTTGCACCTAAGCTGTTTCCAGAAATTTCTCCTCTGAGTTTACATGGGAGTGAATGAGAAAAAAAATCAGCGCTCCCTTTGCTTTGGAGCCACTCAGCAAAAATGTGTACGTGTGAGAGATTCCATGTCAACATATCTGTGAGCTGGACAAATTTTCCTACGTTTTGTGGTATAAATTGTGTCTGTACAGTGAAAATTGTGGCCATGGCAGCGAGTTAAAGACAAAAGTTTTAGACGATTTTTAGAGCCCTCTCCACTCTAGCTCACAGCATTCCGTGCAATACACACCCATTGTAAAGTGAGAATTTCTCCACTTTTGCTCATGGTACTTTGAGAGGCACAGATGAAAAACGGTAAAAGATATGAAAAAGATGAAAACATGAGTGAATAGATGAGACCTGTGGCAACATTTGAGAGTTGGAATGGAGTCTGTAGCACAAAGTATGGAGACGCTGTAAATGCTAGAAAAAGCCCTAAGATTGGTGTCTTTCTCCCCCCTGCTGCCATTCATTTCCTATGGGACAGCTTTCGAAGATCGCCAGGACGTTTTTCTGACATCTCACCTTATGGAGGCCATAAAATCCAAACTAAGCGAGTAATGAAAAAGTTACGAATAACTTTTGATTAGAACGAGTTGATCTGTCATCTGTGCAAGTTTGAAGCCGATTGGATAAGCGGTGTATGAGAAGAAGATTTTTTAGGAAAGGCAGTTTTAAGGCAAAATCTTACTTTGAAAGGGCAAATAGCTCACTTCCTGTTGGATTTAGGTCAGGGGTGTCAGCGCGTGATTTTTAGGCCTTCATGAGACGAACACGCCACTTTTGGTTTCATGTTTCTACGACGTTCCTACAGGCCGTGGCGGCCATTTTTGTGTGCCTAGGTGGCGCTAGAGAGCCCATTTTGGCATTTTAGGGGTTAATGTCATGATTTTCTAAAATTTTTCACCGGTTCTGATGTGCGTGCCAATTTTGGTGAGTTTTTGAGCATGTTTAGGGGGTCAAATTCCAGTTCAAAGAGGCGGTGGAAGAAAGAAAGATAGATAGAAAGAAAGAAAGAAAGAAAGAAAGAAATAATAATAATAAACACACCAAAAACAATAGTGTCCTCGCCCTTGGGCGAGGACTGGTCTGTAGGAATAAACACAGCAAAAATTATAGGGAGGGTCCTCGCCTTCGACTGCTTTGTGAGTAGTCCACTGCTGTTGGGCCCGGTCCCTAATAAAATATATGACCATATAACTTTATTTTTATCAATGTAGTGTATTTTCTAGTGAGTATATCAGGACTGTACTGTATCAAGTACATGTACAATAAACTGTTATTGTTTTGTTAATGCATCCTATGTGTATAAACCAATAATTTGGCCAAAAATTGTATTGTGGTGTAGGGTCATATAATATAATAATGGCAAAAGGGGTAATATTCGTGTTCTGTGTCACTTCTCATAGATATATATACAGTAGATGCCGCATTCAACGGCGCTCGTCATTGGAGCGATACGTCAATGCGGCCGCCATCTTGCCCAGGTGGAGCTGCGCTGCCTAATGCATGTATGTCTATTGAGGCAGGAGACTATTTATGATTAAATGCAGCTTTTCATACCAAAATATTTGATCTTATGTAGATAAAGTAACAGTAATCGTTCTACAACACATTTAAACTAAACTTTCCCCATGTAATCAATATTCTTTTTTTCTTACTAGATGTACAATGCCCACCACGATGTCATTTATGATACAGGATACTTGGTTAAATATAAAATGCAGCTTTTCATACCAAAATATTTGATCTTATGTAGATAAAGTAACAGTAATCGTTCTACAACACATTTAAACTAAACTTTCCCCATGTAATCAATATTTTTTTTTCTTACTAGATGGACAATGCCCACCACGATGTCATTTATGATCCAGGATACTTGGTTAAATATAAAATGCAGCTTTTCATACCAAAATATTTGATCTTATGTAGATAAAGTAACAGTAATCGTTCTACAACACATTTAAACTAAACTTTCCCCATGTAATAAATATTCTTTTTTTCTTACTAGATGTACAATGCCCACCACGATGTCATTTAATTATTAATTTTGATTATAAATGTTTATTCACATTTTAAGTCATACAATGTGCAAAAAATATGTATCAGCAGGGTTGTGCTGAGCTGCAGTGTAGTTACACATTCTGATTAACAAATGTTGGTTTTGTACAAGTGAAAATAAATGACTCAGAGCTGCATGTTTACACAAAATTTTGCTTTAATCTCATATGTATAACACCACAGTGCTCATGGGAGCCTGGACACAGAACTGTTTACATTATTAGGTCATATTTACAAAAATATAATACAGAGGGAGTCACTCCGTCCCTTAAACGGACAGTCTGCCACATCCTGTCGAAGTCCTCAGGTCTTAAGTGACAGCTACAGATGACTGAGGAGTCACTCGGGACAAAGTCCTTTCTCCTCACTGCTGCTACCCATGCCCGTCTCCTATCTGTGTTTTTTGGGAAACTACACACAAAAAAAGTGTGTAAGAAAAATGTAGTTCCACATCATTTGTAGTTACAATTCAGGCCACAAGTTAACTACTAACGTTATACTGCGTTATGTCACGTTGGTGGCATGAAACAGATAGTGGACAATTTGGAATAACACATACACCGACATAGCTGTTTGACAAAGCATCATAATTTTATAAGTAATATTATAACGTTATAAATGTTAACCTTTTTTCTTTAAGTTGTGTGACATAGCGTTAGCTTAATTTGGCATTAGGACCAGATCAGGACAGTTACTTTACTTGATTAGCTTAAAAGAAGGATCACTTTTTGAGATATATATCTCATTCAACATGTTCGTAACAGTAAAATATTGTAAAACAACTTCTTACCTGTGGAATGTTATTCCCTTCTGCTTGGTTTTAACACTTCTCTCATTCGTACACCCAAATGCAGAGCAAAAATGTGGCATTTTTGCCGAGTCTGACACGGGTCTGAACCGGTCAGAACACCTAGGCAAGATGGCGGCGGTATTGACGCAGCCCACAAGCCAGGGTGCGGCATCTATGTATATATATCTATGGTCACTTCTGTGCAAACCTCACACCAAGATCTGAACCGCTTCCCGAACCAGTCACATGGTACAGCCGGGCAACGAGGCTTTGGACGTCATCAATGACGTCACTCGTCTGAAGCGCTACAAGCCTCGATACGCGCATCGCGGAAACTCTTCCTGGATTACTCGACACATGCTTCGAAGCATCAGCACACCACGTAACATCACTAGTAAAAATGCTCACTGCTTCCAACTGGTGTGCAGGTCCAGACTTTCTATGGTGTGACAAGCTTCCTGGTGGAGATACTGAGGTGGGAAACACCGCATTTGAAGACTCAGAAGTTCATACAGCCTTCATACACAATCAATGAATCAATTTTATTTATAAAGCCCAATATCACAAATCACAATTTGCCTCACAGGGCTTTACAGCATACGACATCCCTCTGTCCTTTGGATCCTCACAGCAGATAAGGAAAAACTCCCCAAAAAAACCCTTTGATGGGGAAAAAAAACAGTAGAAACCTCTGGAAGAGCAACTGAGGAGGGATCCTTCTTCCAGGACGGACAGACGTGCAATAGATGTTGTACAGAACAGATCAACATAATAAATTAACAGTAATCCGTATGACACAATGAGACAGAAAGAGAGAGAGACAGAGAGAGAGCCAGAGACAGAGAGAGATTCAGGACAGACGGTAATGACAGTGATTACAACAACATTAATGAAAGTAATAATATTATAATTAATAATAATGGAGAGTTGCTTGGCAACGAAAGAGCTTTGCAGCAAAGATTATGAGCTCCTGAAACCTTTCACTATTTTATTGTGTTTTCACTTTAAAGTGTCTGATTAACAACGTAAATATACAACATCAAGTGGTTGGAAGACGCACTAAACCACTTAAGAGAAGAAAACCAGACTTTTCTACGATTTCTACGCAGTTTTTTACCAAAAGAAGTTGCTACCTAGCTGGCTGGAGGAAAAGAATTCTACTGCTACTGTGCAACTGACAGTTAGCTAGCAACAAGGACAACAACAAAGGTCTGAAGAAAAACTACAGAGAGGAGAACTTCAAAAAAAGAGAGAAGATTTTCCAATCACAACTGGACTGGCAACATTTTGGGGACATCACCAGGACCAGGACTGAAAAATAAGGTATCTCTGTCAAGTTAACTGTTCAGAAACTACCAACAGTGAACCAACTGTCAGTTGAAACCCACCATGATAATGGAACACTGTGGAGCAACAGCTGAGCAGCAGCAACTGATGAAGATATCTATAGATCTATCAACTGTAGCAACACAGAGGCAACCAGGACAGATCACTGGCTGTGAAATACAATATCCTGAACAAGTCATTACAGCACAGCAGAAGAAAGACTTCAAAATGAATGTGCTACGTGCCAACCCAGAGACACTGGTAGCAGACTTCAGCAAGAAGAACAACTGCAAGGTAAAATGCAACCTACTGTTCTTCACTCACCATCCTGAAAATTGGCACACAGCAATATGTGAGCAGTTTACTCACATTAAGAAGAATGGGATAAGTAAAGGCAGACGGATTACTGCCTATGAAGATGCAGACCGCTTAAGTCCCATTTTAACTGTGAACATATACCACAATGGAACAGTTATGATCCAGGGATCCGAGAACAGTCTGGACAACTTTGAGAACAGCTTCCAAACACTGAAAACTGTGGCAGCATCAAAAGTCTCTCCTCCTCCTCCTCCAGACCAGGTCACCCATCTCCAGCAGACCTCCACCTACACCATACTCTGAATCACCCAAACTCTCCAGCAATCTCAGAGTCCTGAAGGAAGGTATCTCGGTACTTGAGTTCAGAGAGAAGACACTGAGCAGTCTTCAGAGGTCTGATGACAGCCATTTAGTGGAGGAGATGTACTCCACAGTTCAACACCAGAGATACCAGATAGATGAACTCCAGCAGGCTGTTCGAGAACTGGAAGAAGACAACCGTTCACTGAGAGGAACACTCAAGAGAGTGATAGAGGAGCTGACATCGGCCCACCACTCCAGCCCAACACAGTCCCTGCACCAGGAGACCCAACAGTCCCTACAGTCCCTACACCAGGAGACCCAACAGTCCCTGCACCAGGAAACCCAACAATCCTTACACCAGGAGACCCAGGGTAGGAAACCAGAGCCGTCGGCCACCCAGACATCTTCAGCCTCTCGCCCCCAAATGTCTCCTCCCCCCTCCCCTCTGGACACCACAGACCAGGGGACCCAGACAAGGAGGCCAGAACCTGCTTCACACAACAACACAGAAATAATATTTCTGTGTGATTCCAATGGAAAGTACATCAGTATGAAACGTCTCTTCCCAGGCAGAAGATCCAAGATGATTTGGAGTCCCACCACCTCAGAGGCTATAAAGAAGCTGGCCACTACAGACCTCCAGGGTGTTGAACACATCCTGATTCACACTGGGACTAATGATCTCACACACGACAAGGACATACCTCACTCACTGCGACAGGTAGCAGAGAGAGCAACCTCAGCAGCCCCCACAGCCAGGGTAACCATATCCACCCTGTTACCCAGAAGAGACGTTCCTCAGCATGAGATCAACAAAATCAATGCTGAAATATCCAAAGCCTGCACAGGAATACCAAACGTCCATATGGCACATCACGCAGAGATCCTCTACCAGCACCTGTATGACGGCCTACATCTAAACCAGAGTGGAGTGCGACTGTTCATCAAAGATATTAAAGATACAGCTCTAGACCGCAACAGATCAGCACCTCACACCAACAACAAGAGCACAACCAACCACCGGAACCTCCACAGAAGGTTGCAGCACACTAGAGACACCACTAACAGTGGCCGTAACTTTTCACAGAGACTTGGACCTGCCTCTAGGTACTACGTCCCAGCCCCACCTCTTCAGGGACCCAGCCCCATCACACCACTGTACACCTCAGCCCCACCTCCTCAGGACCACAACCCCACCGCACCACACTACACCTCACCTCTTCAGGGACCTGAACTGCAGTTTGGTCGACATCCTCAAGCTCTCCAGGAACAAGTTGGCAGCAGCAGCAGCGGCAGCAGCAGCAGCAGCCAGCTCAGACTCAGGTCCAGTCTTCAGCTCAGAGAGACAGCTATGCTGCTGTAGCCGCCAGACTCAACACCTCACCCACTGAACTGAGTCTAAAGCAGATAAGAGACATTGCAACACTACTCTATACTAAATTACTGAGCTAATGGAATGTAGAACAACACTCTGAATAACTCATAATCACTTAACTTCTTTTTTTTTCATCACATTACATTTATTTTGCTTGTAAATCAGATATTTTTTCTAGTGGTACACTCTTCTGTTAAGGTAAAGGAAATAGCATCTTTTTCGATAAGTAGCTGGAACATTCAGGGCTTATCCTCTTCAGTTTTTGGTTTGAAATCCGCAAACCCTGAATTTCTGAATAATATTAGAAATGTAGATATAATCATTTTGAATGAAACTTGGAATCAAACCCAAAATCAATCTAATTGTCCAAACAATCATATAGAACTTATTATACCCTCTGTAAAACACAGCCATATTAGGAATGGCAGAGACTCAGGTGGTTTACTTATATGGTACAAAGGAGAATATAAAGATTACATTTTACCAGTTAAAAAAGGTACAAATTACATTTGGATTAAAATTCACTCAAATATTCTAGAAAACAACAGAGATGTCTATTTATGCGCAATATATATTCCACCCTCAAACTCCCCCTATTATGCAGAGGAGGTTTTTGAGGAACTCCAGAAGGAAATTTCCTTCTACCAAAGTTTAGGGTCAGTCTTAATATATGGTGATCTTAATGCCAGAACTGGTAGAGAGCCAGACTTCATTAACTATGAAGGAAATAAACATATCTTCAAACATTCCCCTTTGTACCAGACTTGTATAAACACACAAAGACAAAGCTATGACAGCATGGTTAACAAAACTGGCAAACAGGTACTACATATGTGTAAAGGCTTGGGTCTGTACATTGTTAATGGCAGAATCAGAGGAGACTCTCTGGGCAGACTCACACAATGCTCTGTGTTAGGTAGTAGTGTTGTAGATTATGCCATTACCGACATTGAACCACAATATATAAATGCATTCACTGTATCACCACAACAGCCCTTTTCAGACCATAGCCAAATAACCCTATTTCTGAAAAAGTCATTGTCAACCACTGTGAATCCAAACCCTGAGCCGAGGCTGTTTCCTCTGCCGAGGAGATACAGATGGACAGATGGGAGCACTGCTGCTTATACCGCTGCACTAGACTCTGGTCAAATTCACAACATGCTGGATACTTTTCTCAACACCCAGTATTAGCCTGAAAGGGAAAACATAGATTTGTCCACACATCACTTAAACACAATATTTATTCAGTTGGCAAAAGAATCTAAATTAAAAATTTCACAAATTAAAAAATCCAGCATGAAACAAAAAGAGCAATGGTTTGATAAGGAATGTGCTGTATCCAGACAAAACCTGAGAAAACTGTCAAACAGAAAACACAGGAACCCAAGTGACCTAATGGGATGGCTTAAATATGTCCAGGCTCTGAAAGAATACAAAAGACTCCTTCATGTGAAAAAAATGCATTATATGGAGGGAGAAGTCAACAAAATTGAAAAAGCTATAAATGAAAACACCTTTTGGAAATTATGGAAAAACATCAACAGAAACCCACGTGCAGAGACCAACCCAATTCAAAATGGCAAAATCTGGAAAGATCACTTTGATGACCTCTATAAAAATCCAGAGTGTCACGGTCTGAATCCCAACCAAATTGTAACAATAGACAAACTGAAAAAAATAGTAAGGACAGTGAAGGACAGTCAATGTGCCCTTGACTACCCCATCACCATTAAAGAAATACAGCACAAACTCAAAACCCTTAAAAATGGAAAAGCTTGCGGTATAGACAGCATTAACTCAGAGATGCTGAAACACAGTAATTTAAAACTCCAACTTGCCGTGCAAAAACACTTCAGCCTGGTGTTAGCAACTGGATATTACCCCAGTGTTTGGAATAAAGGTCTCGTTTCTCCTATATTTAAAAATGGAGACAAGTACAACCCCAACAATTACAGGGGCATCTGTGTTAACAGCAACCTGAGTAAACTCTTCTGTAGCATCCTTAACTCCAGATTAATCACATATCTCACTGATCATCATATTGTGTCTAAAAGCCAAATTGGCTTTTAAAAAACAAAACATCAAACATCTGACCACATCTACACTCTCCATACATTCATCCAAAAGCATGTTCACAAAAAACACAAAGATAAGATATTTGCATGTTTTGTAGATCTAAAAAAGGCTTTTGACACAATTTGGCACAATGGGTTATTTTTTACAACTTCTACAATATGGAATTGGGGGTAAAATATATGATCTAATCAAATCCAAATATTCTGACAACCAGTGCAGTGTTAAAATTGGAAACAAAAGAACAGAGTTCTTCAAACAAGGAAAAGGGGTGCATCAGGGGTGCAACCTGTCTCCTACTCTGTTCAACATTTATATCAATAAATTGGCCACTCTTCTTGAACAGTCCCCAAGCCCAGGATTAGATCTACAAGGCCAGGTTACAGGAATCAAAGCATGTTTTCAGTGTAAGAGGGACCACACTTCAGCATACAATGGAATATAATTATCTAGGCATCATCATCAGTGCATCTGGCAGCTTTGACAAAGCAATAAATTCCCTCACAGAAAAGGCACGCAGGGCCTACTATAGCATCAGAAGTTCACTATATAAATTCAATCCTCCAATTTCAATTTGGCTGAAACTATTTAACAGTGTAATCAAACCCATACTTATGTATGGACGTGAAGTATGGGGCCCTCTAATTACCCAGAGGCACACCTCATGGGACACAACACCCACAGAGAAATTTAATCTTCAATTCTGCAAGGAAATCCTCAAGGTCCACAGAAACTGTCCAAACCATGCATGTAGAGCAGAGCTGGGACACTTCCCTCTCTCTCTACACATGATCAAAAGGTCAATTAAGTTCCAGGTTCACTTAGCACAAGCTGATCCTGATTCTTATCACCACAGAGCCTTTCTCAGTAACAGCACCTGTCCAGAGACAGACCCTCTGAGAAACACCAGAGAAACCTGCCACCTCAAAATCCAAGACCTCCAAAATCTCTCCAAAACTCACCTGGCATCTATCGACAAAGAGAACAAAATTACTTACACTGACAATTGGAAGAATGAAATCAAATCCATCAATAAATTAGAACGCTATCGCTTACTGGATAGAGAATATTCTCCAGCACAATATCTGGTCAGCATAAAAAACCCCAAACAGAGACGCACATTGACAATGTACAGACTCACTCACCATCAATTACAGGTTGAAAAAGGTCGGCATAAGAAAGAATGGAAGCCCAGAGAATTAAGAATGGAAGCCCAGAGAATTAAGAGTATGTAAATACTGTTCCTCAGGAGAAATAGAAACTGAGGCCCATTTTCTCCTCTCCTGCCCCCTGTACCAAACTGAGAGAGAGGCTTTCCTACAGCAGATAACTGCAGCAGATCCATCATATCAGGGAAAAAAATGTGATGAACTGTTAAAAGTATGTCTGGGAGAAGATCCACAATTTATAAAATTAGCTGCACAATATGTAACACTCTGCCATGATACCAGAGAAACACGCAAATGCTGATCAGAACCATTATTGCTATAATATAATATTGTTGTTTTTTATTTTATTGTTATTATTATTATTATTATTTTTACTATTATTATTATTATTATTATTATTATATCATTTAATATGAACTATATGTGTATATATGTTTTTCATTGTATATGACAACTTGTAATTGCCCAATAATACCCAATCTTATTAATCCTTACACACACACACACACACACATTATTCTCTTTATTTTATTTTATTATTTATTTTATTGTATTTTATTTTATTTTATTTTATTTTAAGTTTCATTTCATTTATATGTATTTTAAACTACGAATTGTATTTTTTGTTTTGTTTAATTGATTCTTGATGCTTTGGCAACATAGTTCTTGTAACATTCATGCCAATAAAGCGAATTTGAATTTGAATTTTGAATATATTAATATCTGATAGTATACAGGTGTGACAATAATCATATGTGTATAGTAACAGTAGAAGTATGACTAATGATAACAGCAGCAGCAGGAGGCATCTGGCAGGACCACGGCAGCAGTACAACCACACACGTCACACTATCCAGGCACCACTGCAATACGAGTTAACCTGAGAGACAGTGGAGCACAAAGGCTCCGGAGAAGAAGCCGAGTTAGTGACATCCAGAATGCATCCAGAATAGTTAGCAAGATGCAGTAATAGGACACGAGAGAGAGAGAGAGAGAGAGAGAGAGAGAGAGAGAAGGTGCCCGGTGTATTATAGGGGGTCCTTCGGCAGACTAGGCCTAAGTCAGCCTAACTAGGGGCTGGTACAAGGCAAGCCTGAGCCAGCCCTAACTATAAGCTTTATCAAAGAGGAAAGTCTTAAAGGGCCAGTGTGTAATATTTGGCATGGTTTATTGTCAAATCTGAATCTGAATCTGAATATTCTACCCATTAATATGTTTATATAAGTGTATAATCGCTATAAAATAAAATTCATTTGGTTTTCGTAGCCTTATAATTACGCTTTTATATATATATATATAGCAAGGGCCTTGCTTTAGAGAGGTCGCCATCTTGCACCGCCATGTATGTATGGCAGACCGAGCGGACAATCCAGCCAGCCAGAGAACGCGTTTCGCGTGTATAAATAAACCAACGAAGACAGCGGAAGGAAGGAAGAAGGAGGAGGAAACAGCAGAGAGTGTTAGTAGTTCGTCGATACAGAGTAGTGAAAGGTTTTTTAAGTTATAAAGTTTGCGAATGGACCACACTTACCATGCAACAGGAGGGAATGAACCCGAACTGTCATCTGCGAGGAAAAGAAGACGCAACTTCACTCCTTCACTCCTCTGTGGCGCTTTCCCTCCTAATGATATATCTCCCCAGCGATGGTAGCACCGAATCCCATTCTGTGCAGCAAAATGGGAGCGGAGGATTCAGCTTCTCTTCTCGCCCGCTCAGCATCCAAGTTCCTCATCTGTATGCTCCGGCTCAAACAGGTATGGCTCTGGGTCTGTGTCCGCTACAAGAAACTTTTCAAAATCTCGTTCACAGTCGTCCATTGCAGCTACTATAGTCTGGAGATATTGCTAGGCTAAATAAACAGCTGAGCTCTGTTTACAGGCTACGCTGTCAGTCAGTGTGCGGGCTTGAGATTGGTGGAGCAGAGAGGGGAGGGGGTGCCCGCTAGGTATTGTAAACGAGTATGTGTGTATTAAGTGTGTGTGTTACGCTTGAAGAGTCAGAGTTTGGGACGGAGTCTTTTATCCCCTGGAGTGTTACCGGAGTTTTTGGTGTGCTGAAATAAACTGGCCTTTTTAAATATTAACCTCGTTGCTAGATAGACCTACTCCTGAAAAACTCTTGTCTGCGCAAGGCTTTTTGTCCCTACGAGGCCACTGTCATTTACCCGACGGGAGGGGTGAGCAAGAGAGCCCTGCAATCTGGAATTTGACCACTTTTGTCACTGTTTTCAACGGTTTTCAACCCATTTTACACAATGGCCCTTTAAGTCTAGTCTTAAATGTGGAGATGGTGTCTGCCTCCTGGACCGCAACAGGAAGATGATTCTACAGGAGAGGAGCCTGATAGCGGAAGGCTCTGGCTCCTGATCTACTTTTGGAGACTTTAGGGACCACGAGTAACCCTGCATTCTCCGAGCGCAGTGTTCTGGTGGGAAAATATGGCACTGTGAGCTCTCTAAGATATGATGGAGGTTGACCATTTAAAGCTTTATAAGTTAACAGTAGTATTTTAATTTCAATTCTGGATTTTACAGGGAGCCAGTGCGCAAAGAGAAGCTAAAACAGGAGAAATATGATCTTGTTTCTTAGTTCCTGTTAGTACACGTGCTGCTGCATTCTGAATTAGCTGGAGAGTTTTTAAGGACTTACTAGAGTTACCTGATAATAGAGTTACAGTAATCCAGCCTTGAGGTAACAAAAGCGTGGACCAATTTTTCTGCATCTTTTCGGGTCAGGATAGGCCTAATTTTCGCAATACTATGCAGATGAAAAAATGCAGTCCGTGAGGTTTGTTTTAAATGAGAATTAAAAGACAAATCTTGATCAAATGTTACTCTGAGGTTTCTTACGGTAGTGCTAGAGGCCAGAGCAATGCCATCTAGAGAAACTATGTCATCAGATAAAGAGTCTCTGAGGTGTTTGGGGCCAAGAACAATAACTTATTGTTTTTTAATGTAACATCAGGAAATTGGTGCTCATCCAGGTTTTTATGTCTTTAAGGCAATTATGAAGTTTAGTTAATTGATTACTTTCTTCTGGCTTCATAGATAAATACAACTGTGTATCATCCGCATAACAATGGAAATTTACAGAGTGATTTCTAATGATGTTACCTAAAGGAAGCATATATAGAGTAAATAGGATTGGTCCGAGGACAGAACCTTGCAGAACTCCAAAACAAACTTTAGTACGTAAAGATGATTCATTATGAACATGAACAAACTGAAAACAATCAAATAAATAAGATATAAACCAGCTTAGTGCAGATCCTTTTAGGCCAATTAAGTGTTCCAGTCTCTGTAGCAGAATTTGATGGTCAATAGTGTCAAACGGCGCACTAAGATCTAATAAAACAAGTACAGAGATGAGTCGTTTGTCTGAAGCAATCAGGAGGTCATTTGTAATTTTAACTAGTGCTGTCTCAGTGCTATGATGCACTCTAAATCCTGACTGAAATTCCTCAAATAAATTATTATCATGGAGAAAATCACACAGCTGGTCTGCGACTACTTTCTCAAGGATCTTTGAAAGAAAGGGAAGATTAGATATTGGTCTATAGTTGGCTAACACCTCTGGATCCAGGGTGGGCTTTTTTAGGAGAGGTTTAATTACAGCTACCTTAAAAGACTGTGGTACATAGCCTGTTAATAAGGATATATTGATCATATCTAATATATGAGTGTTAACTAAAGGTAAGACCTCCTTAAGTAGCCTAGTTGGGATGGGGTCTAAGAGACACGTTGATGATTTAGATGAAGAAATCACTGCAGTCAATTCTTGAAGAGAAATTGGGGAGAAGAAATCTAAATATATATTAGGTCTTACAGCTGTGTTTGAGGTTAGATAGGTACTATCTGAGGACAGGAGGTCATGATGATTTAGATGAAGAAATCACTGCGGTCAATTCTTGAAGAGAAATTGGGGAGAAGCAATCTAAATATATATTAGGTCTTACAGCTGTGTTTGAGGTTAGATAGGTACTATCTGAGGACAGGAGGTCATGAATTTTGCCTCTAATAGTTAGAATTTTGTCATTAAAAAAGCTCACAAAATCATTATTGCTAAGGGCTAAAGGAATACAAGGCTCAATAGAGCTTTGACTCTCAGTCAGCCTGGCTACAGTGCTGAAAAGAAACCTGGGGTTATTCTTGTTTTCTTCTATTAATGCTGAGTAATAGTTTGCTCTGGCATTGCGGAGGCCCCTCTTATACGTTTTGAGACTGTCTGCCCAGATTAAACGAGATTCTTCCAGTTTGGTTAATTGCCAATTCCTTTCAAATTTTCGCGATATTTGTTTTAAATTACGGGTTTGAGAGTTATACCGAGGAACGAACTTTCTTTGCTTTGTTAACTTCTTTTTAAGAGGAGCTACAGAGTCAAGTGTTGTTCGCAGCGAGCCTACGGCGCTATCGACAAGATGATCAATTCGGGAGAGGTTAAAGTCGGCACGGGAAACCTCTGTTACTGACAGACATGGTATTGAATTTAACGACAGAGTAATCATTTCCTGACCACATCAGAAATCAAATGTGTTTATCATTCTGAACAGCTTCAAGGTGGAGTGAATGTAAAAATAATTAGGCAATAAACATCAAAACACAACATTAGATGTCATATTTGGGTTTATATTCAACTGAGGTAGGCCTTGTGTGATCCATGTACTGTATTTTTATTTATTTTTTTACTGTAACTGAAACACAACATGGGAGTGGGATGGGACAGGAGTCATTCTTGTGGGATTGGGACGGGACGGGACGGGATTTTTTTTTTCTTTTTCATGGGATTGGGACGGGATGGGATTATTTTTGTGGGAGTGGGATGGGACAGGACTGAAAATCCACTCCTGTTTCACCCTCTACTCCAAAGCTCAGAATAGAAACTTCAAATATAGTAGGTGTGTATTGGTCAGTTTGGAGTGGGAAACTGAGGAAAAAATCAAAATGGACAGCTGTATGTATATATTCTAAACATCATTAGGGATTTACAGAAACAAAAAATGAAAGATATAGAATTATACATGACAAAAATCACATGCAAACATGGTGCAATTTTGGAGAGCTTGCCTGAATTTTCTGTACTAAAACCTAATATTGTTCTGCTTCACTTTATCAGAATCAGCCTTTGCAGAGTTGATGTTCACATATTGTACTATGATTTGATAGAGGTTTAGAGCTGCAGCTGCATCATTCCAAAGGAATACTCATCCTGAAAATGCTTTTTTTTAGGCGAACCTCAAAATGTTTCATTTGTGCTGTGTGCCATCTTCATTTACTCTTCACATATAACACATATACTGATATTTCCACATCTTTCAATCAAGTGTTCCCTTTACCATGACACCAAAAGGATTCAAATAGACCTTGTGGTTGCAGAGATATATTCATTTCATTATAGGTATGCAATTTTCAAGCAGAGGCCTATAAAATAGGCTTAGCTTTGAAAAGGTTAAAGCTAATTATCTGTAAGTTTAACTGCTTACAGCCTTAAAACTTAGGGAGTATTTTGTGTTTGTGAGATATTTGTTTTACGGTTATTCTCTAATAAATGCCAGTAACAAAAGAATGTCTTGTGTGTGAATTGAACTCGGGTTGAGACCTCCACCAGCCTAGGCCAATGGTGCATTCATGTGCTCCTCAGACATTCGTTTTTCCGAGTTCCTTGTGTTAATGAAGTTCAAGGGCCCTATTTAGATAGTCTAAAACGGACGGCGGAGGGCGCATAATCCATGTTGCAAGTGTCATTGCTATTTAGATGCAGGCGCAGTTGTCATTTTCATGCCCTGCGCCCTCGTTGTCTAACTAGCAAATGAACTTGCGCTTCTCTGGGTGTGTTGGTCTAAAAATGAGGAGTGCTCAGGCGCAGTCATGGTGCATTGCCAGTTAGATGACGTAAAAAGCAAATGCGCCAGTGACCAACAAAAACCTGGTCTAAAGTCAACAGCGCAGTATTTCACTGTTAAACAAGTTAGTAATATGCGTCTCTTGGCGGGTGCACAACGCGCGTGCACTCTGCTCAGACACACACGGAGCAGCCACACATATGCAAAAGATAACAAATAAAAATATGATTACAGTGTGAAAGGTTATTATTGTGCACATTAAAATATTTATCAGAAACACGTCTTAATGGTCAGTCATTAATCAGAATGATCTAATCGCAAAGTGGCAAAGTGGTTGCTGAACTGACGTGCTGACGTATTGCGGTAAGCGAGTTGTGTCATTTCCGGTGTTTCTGTGACAGCGTCTCTGTACTGCTCTGGTGAATTCTGCTAGCCTGCTTTCTCACTTCAGTTGCTTTAACGTCTACTTCAAGTCTTAACCCACAGTGGTTCTGTTTAAGCACTTATAGCTCTCCTCCTTTCTATGACTTTCTCGCTAATCTCTTAGCTGTTGTTTGCACGTTACTAGCCTTGGTAGCTACATTAGCTTTACAGTTAGCGATGGCTTCTCCCTCTGCTCTTTCTTGCTCGGTGTGCCAAATGTTCAGTTATGCCTCTGCCTCCTTTAGCGACAGTGGTAATTGAAATAAGTGTAGCTTATTTGCTGCGTTGGAGGTGAGGCTTAGTGAATTTGAAGCGTGGCTCCGCACCATGGAAAACCATTCAGTAGCTGCGGTAGTTAGCCAGCCCCCTGTAGCCGGTGCGGAGCCACATAGCATAGCCTTAGCCTCTGCTAACTGTCCTCCGGCAATTCCCGTTCAGCCGGGAGGCTGGGTAACTGTTCGTGAGAGGCGCAGCTCCAAGCCGAAGCCCACGGCTCACCACCAGCCTGTTCACGTTTCCAACCGCTTTTCCCCACTCAGCGACACACCCGCTGAGGATAAAACTCTGGTTATTGGCAGCTCTATTCTGAGGAACGTGAAGTTAGCAACACCAGCGGCCATAGTCAAATGTATCCCTGGGGCCAGAGCGGGCGACATTGAGTCAAATTTAAAACTGCTGGCTAAAGCTAAACGTAGATTCAGTAAGACTGTTATTCACGTCGGTGGCAATGACACCCGGTTACGCCAATCGGCGGTCACTAAAATTAATATTGCCTCGGTGTGTGAATATGCAAAAACGATGTCGGACTCCGTAGTTTTCTCTGGACCCCTCCCAAATTTGACCAGTGATGACATGTTTAGCCGCATGTCATCATTTAATCGCTGGCTGTCCAGGTGGTGTCCAGCAAATGATGTGGGTTTCGTTAATAATTGGCAAACTTTCTGGGGAAAACCTGGTCTTATTAGGAGAGACGGCATTCATCCCACTTTGGATGGAGCTGCTCTCATTTCTAGGAACCTGGCAAACCTTAGTAGTAAATCAAAACCCTGACAACCCAGAGTTGAGACCAGGACTCGGAGACGCAGTCCTATACGCCTCTCTGAGCTTCTAGTTCAGTTACCCAGCCATAGTTTTCATAGTTTTATACAAACGGTGTCTGTCCCCCGACCACCTAAATTATTTAAATCTAAAATTAAACAAAAAGGAGTTGTGCATAACAACCTCATAAAAATTAAAACCTCTTCTGTGACAGAAAGACAAAACAGGAGAATTAAATGCGGACTGTTAAATATCAGGTCTCTATTGTCGAAAGCAGTGCTAGTAAACGAATTAATATCAGATAATCATATTGATTTACTCAGTCTCACAGAAACCTGGCTGTGTCAAGATGAATATGTCAGTCTCAATGAGTCCACTCCTCCCAGTCATAATAATACCCACATTCCTCGAGGCAGCGGCCGAGGAGGGGGAGTTGCAGCCATTTTTAACTCTAGTCTGTTAATCAGCCCTAAACCTAAACTAGATTATAATTCATTTGAAAGCCTCGTTCTTAGTCTTTTACATCCGACCTGGAAAACCTCGCAGCCACTTTTATTTGTTATAGTGTACCGTGCTCCTGGCCCGTATTCTGAATTTGTATCTGAATTCTCAGAGTTTTTATCCAGTTTAGTTCTTAAATCAGATAAAGTTATTATTGTAGGCGATTTTAACATTCATGTCGACGTTGATAATGACTCCCTGGCTACCGCGTTTATCTCATTATTAGACTCCATTGGCATCAGTCAGGGTGTACATGAACCCACTCATTGTTTTAACCATACCCTCGATCTAGTTCTGACGTATGGAATTGAAATTGATAACCTAAAAGTCTTTCCACAGAATCCCTCGCTATCGGATCATTATCTGATTACTTTTGATTTCTTTTTACTCGATTACACGCCACTCAGCAACAGTTACTATACTAGATGTTTATCAGATAGTGCTGTCGCAAAATTACCTGCATCTCTCTCTCTGTCTCTCTCTCTGTCTCTCTCTCTGTCTCATTGTGTCATACGGATTACTGTTAATTTATTATGCTGATCTGTTCTGTACGACATCTATTGCACATCTGTCCGTCCTGGAAGAGGGATCCCTCCTCAGTTGCTCTTCCTGAGGTTTCTACCATTTTTTTTCCCCGTTAAAGGGTTTTTTTTGGGGAGTTTTTCCTTATCCGCTGCGAGGGTCATAAGGACAGAGGGATGTCGTATGCTGTAAAGCCCTGTGAGGCAAATTGTGATTTGTGATATTGGGCTTTATAAATAAAATTGATTGATTGATTGATAATAATGATCATCATAATTTGTAATAATGACAAATGAAATTGTGAAATTATCTGACCAATCAATCATTTTTTTGATTGAAAACCAAAGCCCACACATTGCATTTATTTTAACATGTTATACTAGGCTACATTATATTATATTATATTATTATATTGTTATTCGCTGTCTAACTAGCAAGTGACTGGGACATGCCCATGCGTCACATGCCTGGCGTTTGCGTTTTAGGCCATCTAAATAGGGCCCTAAGTTGTAATGTGGAAACAACATAGACGCCACAAAGTTGATATATTGTATTTTCTTGCTCAGTGCATTTAGACAACACGTTGGTAATGAAGTGCAAAGGAAACAGGTCAGGTAAGCGATGAAATATGATGGGGGACTAATTTTTCAGAACATGAATTCAGCACAAGGCTGCCAGGGTTACTGAGACATCTGCAGTGCTACTTGCCCTCAAAGAAGCTTACATGGCCCACATGGGATGCTGAAATGCATTAAAATTAATATTAACTTTATTGATATAAACTTATACATAACTGGTACAGCACTGAAGAGAAGTTTTGTGGGGCAGACAGTACTAGCTGTCAAACATGCATGTACTAACAGAGTGTAACAGAGAAACTGATACCATATGTTGTAAAACGTATCACAGCTTAAAATGTTCGAAAGGTCTGATGCATTTACATGTATCAACTTAAAGGAACCGGAACTGAGAAAAAAATTGGACCGTCTATCACTCATACCAGGTGCCACCAGCTACACAGTTTTTAAACAGTCAGACACACACACAGAGCCATCAGGAGCAATATGCCCAAGGATACTTAGACTTGTTGCTTGGAGGAACTGGGGCTTGACACACCTATCTTCCAACTGGAGGACAACCTGCTCTACCTCCTGAACCACAGCTGGAATAACATAAGGTATAAATAGTTCTGTATATAAATAGTTCTGGGCTTCTGGGAGCGCACACTGGCACGTCTAGCTGCCGCTGCTCTCAGGATCTTTCATTGCTTTGGAGCACTGCTGTTGTCCTGTCCTTTTAGTTAAATGAAGTGATAGTCCCATGTGTCTTGGACTGATAAATATGTGTGTTTTGACTCAACAACTCACTGATTTCGCGACTTTGCGATACTCCACACGGATAAGTGGAAAGTGTGAATTGTAACTGTGCCTGTATATGTTTCATTTGAGTCCATTGCCCTACAAATCATTGGAACCATTCCTACCATACTAGCCACTGTTTACCGAGCACCTAAGTCCAATACATTTTTTGAATGAACGTGCTGCTTTTTTAACCTTTTTATGCTCGCTGTCCCCTAATTTAATATTGCTGGGTGATTTTAATATACATGTGGACAATGTAAACAATGCTCTCACAAGGGACTTTACATCTTGTCTGGACAATTTCGGACTACAGCAATATGTTGACTTTCCAACACACTCCGTAGGACACATTCTGGATCTTATCTGCCACTCTGCTGTAACTCCCCTCAGCTGTCAAGCATCTGATTTGTCCATTTCTGTACACAAGTTAATATCTTTCAATGTCAACCTCACACTATCAAAAACAAAACTGCTATGGTCTATGTCTTTCCGTAACACTAAGAATATTAATTTATCAGCTCTTTCCAGTGGAGCTGATAACTTCCCCAGCAGAGATAACCTATCCACCTTGATGAACTGGTTTCCTTTTACAATGATGGACTTCACAGTCTTTTAGATGTTCTTGCTCCCGATCTGTCTCTTTCACCCACTCTGCCCCTTGGTTTAAGCTGGAATTATGCCAGTTTAAAGCTAGAGGCCGACACCTGGAATGCCTTTATGTCAAAATTGGCCTTGTAGTGCCTAAAGACATGTACAATAGCCACCTACTTCATTATAATGATGCTCTTTTAAGCTAAATCAACATATTATGCACAAGTCAAACCCTTAAGCCTTTTGCTGTGAGGCAACACTGGTAATCTGCCTGATCATCATTGAAGTAGCCTAATTTTAATATTAATTCAGAAAATTATCTGATCCCTCATAAAGCTCATTTAGCAAAGAAAAACAGAAAAGAAGTTGCTGGGGGCTGGGCTCGGGAAACCACCAACCCTGACTCAAATTTCAATTAAAATTGGAGTTTCATTCTAAAAGAAATACACCTGTTCTGAATTGACAGCGTTTATTACCTGGTCATAGTGATACAGAGAGCGACTTCCCTTTCCTTCAACCTACTGTCTACCCTTCCACCCCCCATACCCCTGAACCTCCACATCCTCCAACCTTTTTTCTGGTTATGGTGTGATGGCCTGTCAGGAGATGTTGCTGAGAGGGTAAAGAGATGACAAAATCAGCTCAGATCAGATCTGATCCCCTCACACACACACACACACACACACACACACCACACAGGCAGCACGGTGTGTTGACCAGTGAGCGGTGAAGAGGCCCAGTATCTTTGTCCCACCTCATCTTCATCAGATCTCCCAGCCCTGACCCAGAATCCTCCAGACCTTCCGCCTGGCTCCCTGTGTGTGCGTGTGTGTGTGTGTGTGTGCGCGCTTCCTCTGACCACATCCATGATTACTGTGGTTGTGGCCCTGGTGCTCAGGTGGACAGAGTATGTGTGTGTGTGTAAGTGTGACATGATGGCTTTTGGCACCATGGGCACTCCTACCCAGTAGCCTGACTGTCAGGCCAAATATCTGAAGTGAGGAAAAGAATGGAGGAATGGAAAGAAGACGGAGAGATGGAAGGGAAAGCAAGGGGACATAAAAAAAGTTCACTATAAAGTCACAGAAGTATTACACTCGTTCTTACATACCTTACCGTCTAAGCTCCTGGACCCTGCTGACAACAGGGGCCTGAATTCTTCATTTTCATTGTGTTAGGAGAATGACTGATAGTTTGACTCAGGTCGTGTCTAGGCAACTTCATTCTCTAACATAGAGTGTGCAGAGAGGAAACATGGCTGGCTGGCAGTGGGGTTGTGCATGGGGCTTACCTCTAAACGGCAACAGCAGCGAGCTCAGATGAGGCTCCCCACGAGCGGCCAGCCCACGCGATGTCGTGGCAGACAGATAGTGTTCAAATTTTTATAAAAGTGTTGGTCAAAACAAATAAAACACAAAACTGGAGGTAGTCGCAGGTCAGGTTCACAGAGCGAAAACCCAGGTGCTGTCCCCAGGTCACTTGGTAGTGCAGTCCCCCCTCACTCTCTCTGAAGACGCTCATTATCACACCTGGACCACTGAGTTAATTGATAAGCCCCGCCCACTACCAGCCAGCCAGATGAGAAGGAAGTAATGTGTGCCTACCAAGAGCCTACAGTTCAACCTAACAATTGTAAATTATATTTCTCCTTCTTCTTCTTCTTTATTCATCATCTTTCCCACTTCTGCTCTTCTTCTCCTCCATCACATTTGGTTTATTGGTGAACTGATGTGTTGCTCTTTAATTTCATCACTTCAATAAGTAACATATTCATATTCATGTTCATGAGCCCTGTGATTATTTCCCTCACCCTATATAAGATGAGATAGGCTCCAGCCTCCACTCAGAAATGTAGTTGCTTATCTTAAGTTCACTGTATTGTTTGAGCTTTACTGATTTCTGTGCAGAGCGTGTTTCCACATTCACCTGCTTAAGCTCATGTTACATCTCAGGTTAACATCTGGATGCACCCACAGGATTTTGTGACATCACAACTTGTTTGGAAGCTAATCAGGGTCCAGTATGAAACTGACTTTTGGCTTTGCCTCTGCCTGTACTTGTGTTTCCTGTTGTTTCCCCTCCCTGGTGTTTTATGTTTGGGTTAATCACAATATCCCTCCTCGACTCCTTTATCCTCGACTCCTCTATCCTCTATCCTGACCCAGAAATCAATTGAGACCCACGATCTTGTAGGATATCTCAATTCATTAAATGTGATTGGAGGAGTCGAGATGTCATGGAGAGAGGAGGCTTTCAGAGGGAAGGGAAGTGAGGATACACAAGTGCAGTTGTGAGTGCAGAATGAGTTGCAGGATTTTAATTTTCCCTGAAACATTTGGCCTAATAAATTATTTCCAGTGTTCTAAGGCACCATAAATCATATTCTGGGTTATTAAATAATGAATTCTCAATCAGAATGTCAATAAATACAGATGCAAATAATGAAAAGGCTGAATCATATGAACACAATCTGTGACTCTGAGTAGGATACAATATAATAAATACAAAAGGGAGGTTGTTCTTCATGTGCAAATGATTGTTAGCCAGAGAGAGAACTCACTGCTGCTCTGTTACTGAGAACTTTATCTGTATCTTTATCATTATATATGTGTGTAGCAACAAACTCCATTAAAAGTTTCTATAGCTGTTAATAAAGCCTACTGACAGTTGATCCAGCTGTAATCTGCTGCCACTGTCATCACACCTACAACATTTTGTACCACAAAAACTGTGTCTGTCACAGGACAGACACCTTACTGTCTGTCCTGCATCTCTCTCTCTCTCTCTCTCTCTCTCTCTCTCTCTTTCTATTTCTCTCTCTCTCTATGTATCATTTTGTCATACGGATTACTGTTAATTTATCATGTTGATCTGTTCTGTATGACATCTATTAGATAGATAGATAGATAGATAGATAGATAGATGCAACGTTATTGATCCCGAAGGAAATTTAACAGTGATCAGCTGCTCACACACACATAAACATACATCAATAGAAGAAATCCAATAAATAGGTTAGTAAAATAAAATGATTAAAAATGTGACATTAAAAATCCATAAAAATCCATAAAGTGCTGTAGTGCTGTTATTCACAGCCAATCAGTGCCCCTCATCATCTCCCTCCCTCCCCCCTCCCTGCCAGAGAGTTGTGCAGTCTAATTGCATGGGGGACAAAAGACTTCCGAAGTCTGTCAGTGGAGCAGCTCTGGGACAGCAATCTATTGCTGAATGAGCTCCTTTTTAGTGTGAAGGCAGAGAGCAGAGGGTGATTGGTGTTGTCCAAGATTGCCCTGAATCTGGACAGTGTTCTCTGCTCTGTCACTGTCTCCACAGAGTCCAGCTTCAGCCCCACCACAGAGCCTGCCTTTTTAATGATTTTATTCAGCCGATGAATGTTCCTCTTGCTGGTATTGCTCCCCCAGCAGACCACAGCATAGAGGAGCACGCTAGCAACCACCGACTGATAAAACATCTGAAGCAGCTTTGTGCAGATGTTGAACGACGCCAGTCTCCTCAGGAAATACAGCCTGGTTTGCCCCTTCTTGTAGAGGAGGTCGGTGTTCTGAGCCCAGTCCAGTTTATTGTCCAGTAGGAGCACGAGGTACTTATAGGAGGTGACTGTCTCCACTGCCATCCCTCCTATGCAGATTGGTTGTGGGGGAGTGGGCTGTCTCCTGAAGTCCAGTACCATCTCCTTGGTTTTTGCTATGTTCAGCTGGAGCTGGTTCCTCTCACACCAGCCTGCAAAGTCACTCACCAGTTTCCTTTATTCTCCCTCCTCATTCCCCCTAATACATGCTGTGGTGGCTGTGTCATCCGAGAATTTCCGCACGTGACAGAACTCAGAATCATGGTGGAAATCAGCAGTGTATAGAGTGAAGAGGAGGGGGGACAGCACAGTACCTTGTGGGACTCCTGTACTGCAAGTCAGGGTGCTGGATACATCACCCATCCTGACAAACTGTGGTCTGTCTGTAAGATAGTCAGTAATCCAGGTCACGAGATGTGGCTCCACTTCCATGTTGGTCAGTTTTTCCTGCAACAGGGGTGGCTGAATGGTATTAAATGCACTCGAAAAATCAAAGAAAAGAATCCTCACAGCGCAGCCACCTCCATCCAGATAAGAGAGAGTCCGGTGGAGAAGATACAGGACGGCATCCTCCACCCCTATCTTTTCCCTGTATGCAAATTGAAGTGGGTCCTGTGCATTTTGTACTTGTGACTTAAAACAGTGCAGTACTAGCCTCTCCAAGGCCTTCATTACCTGTGAGGTGAGGGCAACTGGCCTAAAGTCGTTTTTTGGGAACAGGGATGATGCGAGATGTTTTCCAGATCGAGGGGACTCTACCCAGACACAGGCTCAAATTGAAAACCTGCTGGAGAGGGTCCCCTAGCTTGTCAGCGCAGACTTTTAGCAACCTGGGGCACACCCTGTCTGGGCCAGCTGCTTTCCTGACATTCAGTCTCTTCAGCACTCCTCTTACCTGATGTGCAGTGATGTGAAGGGGTTGGGGGGCTGATATGGGAGAAGAGGAGGGGGGGCAGAAACCCTGAGGTGAGCATGGGGAGGGGTCAGATGGTAGAGGGGGACAGGGAGGGATATCTGTCCAATCAAGCGACCACAGTATGAAACCCAAGCTCAGGCTTCCAGACTTCCAGACTGTGGTACAGACGTCAAGGACTTCTTTCTGGGAATTTTTTGTTGGTTTGCATTTTTGGTATTTTTCGAGCATTGGCTAATTCATTTTCTCTGTCTCAGATTCTCCACACCTGCTCCATCAGAAAACGTGCCATGATCTGCTTCGTCTCCTGCTACCCAGTCAGACTGATCAGCCATTCCTCTGCCTGCCCCGCTCAGCCCTACCTCGCCCTCCTCAGCCAGACTCCTGATTGCCTCAGCCAAGTCTCCAGCCATCGATATTAATATGATAATATGATATAATATAACGTGAAATAGAAGACAACAAAATAGAATATAACATAACAATAACAACAACAACAACAACAACAACAATAATAATAATAATAATAATAAATAATAAATAATAATAAAAATATGGCAAAGAGGGGTTGAGGCCAGACCAGGGTATTGGAGAGGCGAGCAAGAGGCCCCCCCACCAGGCCCCAAGCAGGACAGCCAGAAGCCCCAGCAGGAGAGAGGCGAAGTGGGGAGCGAAGGCGCCCCCCGGCCTCCCATCCTCCCTGTCGTCCCCCCCCCCCCCCCCTTCTTTTTCTCTTTGTTTAGTTTGAGTTAGCTTCTATGCCTCTTCCTGAATTGCACAACTCCCAGACCCTTGGGAGGGAGTTTCCATGCTGAGGAGTGGCATTCTGTGATTTTTGTTTTTGTATTTTGAGGGAGCGGGAGAGAGGTAGGGCCCATCCACCCCCACACCGGCCTGCCCCCACCAGAGGCCCCGCCATGCCACCAGAGGGCCCAGCACAGAGCCACTGCTCACACCCGCTCCAAGCCAACCCAGTCCAGCTATTATTGCAATTAATACAATAATAATAACAATAATATATAATATTATTATATATAACATTATATTATGACAACCATATTATCTGTATTATAATTGAAAAGCAACAAACATAGAGTGTAATAATGATAAAAAAAAATACCACCATAGCAACAACGATAATAATGATGATAATCCTTTTTGTTTTTTCAAAACAAAATTCAAACCAGACATAAATAATAATTCAAAAATCAATGTGTTGAGTGTTTTTGTGGGAGAGGCGGGGATTGGTCCTCAGGCAGAACAGGAATTAAAATACAGTGAATGAAATATACAGTAGACAAGTGACAGGTCAGGTCTGTAGAAAGTTGATGAGTGGAGTCCAGATGAAGAGGGGTTCTATTACTGAGTGTTGGGTGGAATATTCCATGGAGATGTGGTTGATGAGTACATTTGTCCACTGTGCTATACTGATGTTGTTTTTGGATTTCCAGTTCATGAGGATAATTTTCTTGGTGATAGTTAGGGCTATGAGAATTAATTTATTGTTGGGACTTGTCAGATTCATTGTTGAGGTGTTGCCAAGTAAGCAGAGAGAGGGAGATAAGGGGATATGACTGCCCAAGAAATTTGAGAGTGACTGTATGACCTCATACCAAAATTGTTGAGCAGGTGTGCAGTACCAGATGGCGTGGATATGAGTGTCCGGTTTGTTTTGGGTGCAGTTAGTACAGATTTCAGATGAGAATCCCATTTTAAACATTTTCTGTCCTGCGTAGTGTGTCCTGTGAAGTATCTTGTGTTGTATTAACTGTTGATTTGCATTTTTTGTCATAAGATAGATGTTTTGGCAGATTTGATTCCAGGAGCATCAGGAGCAACTGACTGATCATTTTCCCATTTTATTGTTGGTATGGAGAGTGTTTTGTCCCAATATGAGATAATTCTGTATATTTTGGAGAGAAGTTTTTTTGTTGATTGAATATTAATTAAGTCTGAACATGATGGTGGAAGATTCAAGTTAGTAGTTTTTATGTTGAATGCGGCTTGAATTGAAGATTTGAGTTGTGAGTATTCAAGATATTGATTGCTCCTGATGCCAAACTCCTGGACCAGGTGAGCAAATGGAACTAGTGTGTTATTCTGAATGATGTGCTGTATGTGGGTGATCCCTTTATTTGACAATGAGTGGAGGTGAAGTGGTTTCTTGTTGCTGAGAAAGTCAAGGTTGTTCCAGATTGGAGTGAATTTAGATGGGCCTAATATGGAATTTGTGACTTTATGAAATTTCCACCAGGCTGTCAGAGTCGCTGATATTGTTATTACTTTGAAACATTGATGGTGTTTAATTGAATGACTAAGAAATGGTAAGTCTGAGATGGTGATGTTTTTGCTAAATACCGTATTTTTCCAAATAGTAGCCCGGGCGTTTATTTCACAAAATCGATTTTGACCCCAGGCGTTTAAAAGAACCAGGCGGCTATTTGCTCAAGGCTTTTATTTTTTTTTGCACCGACCTGCACCAGGTTCCTGTTCCTGTCCAGTATGTTTTTTTTTTGTGCAAAAATACTGTATAATGTAGGGGTGAGTTCGTGCACAAAAATCTCTAAACATTTAGAGTGGTTCATTTTTTTCGTGTACACGGGTTTCACCGCTGGGTGGTGCTATTGCATTATACCAGTAAAGCCCCAGTTATCTGAATACCAACTGAACGGGCCATTTAACCAACAGTTACAGGCCGCCACATCGAAATATCGCCATTCCGACGGTCCGCCATCCCGAATTCTGGTCCCTGAGTCCTGACAGTAAGCTATAGCGAGCCTGTAGAAGCTGTATTCCCCATGCATGTCAGCAATTTTCACCGGGGACGCACATGAGTAATTCAGGCTGACATTACCTGTTTTTCAGTGAACTCTTCTGGTAATTTTATTAAAAGGCATGGCATATAGGTCCACAGTAACTTATTATTATTATTATTATTATTATTAGGTCTTATAAGAGTGGGCTACAATGAGTACCGGACCATCAAATCACAGCATTTGCGGTGAGAGGACACGGAATTGTGTGCGCTTTCACGCACGCGGGGCAAGGCGATCACGGATATTTGATGTGGGAAAGATGTAGCCAGATGTATTACCTGTTTTAGATACGTGGCTGTCTGTCCGTCCGTCCGTCCGTCCGTCGCACGAGTCATGTGCACCACTTCACCACCGACCCGTGCGTAAAAGCGCAAACGGTCCCTCAAGGAGGGACAGCCATGAGGCAATGAATGAGGAAATAATCGCCCGAGTGTTTAATCGGACCGGCGTTTAATATGCAAAATGGGGTAAAATCCCCGGTGGCTATTAGGTGCCCGGCGGCTATTTGCCACCGTGTGACTATTTGGAAATATACAGTATCTGTTCTATATCCAGCCATGTATTGTCTGATTTATGGGGATGGATCCATTTGTTTATGTATTGCAATTGATTTGCGAGGTAATAATGATAGAAATTTGGTGCTGCAAGTCCTCCCTGTGCCTTTGGTTTCTGAAGAGTTGTGAGTTTGATTCTTGGTGATTTGTTTTTCCAATAAAATTTTGTTATGAAAGAGTCAAGTGATTTGAACCAAGACAGTGAGGATTGAGATGGAATCATTGTGAGGAGATAATTAACTTTAGGAAGTACTGACATTCATATTGTAATATGTATACTAATATGGAGAGTGGGAGGTTGATCCAGTGAAGAAGTTTGTCAGTTATTGTTTTGAGAAGTGTGGTGTAGTTGAGATTGAGCAGCTCTGACAGCATGGGGGAGATATTAATACTGATGAGCAGGAGATATTAATGTTATTGTTATTGTCCTCTAGAGGTTCAATGAAAATAGTAAATAAGAGGGGGAACCTGAAACCACAAGTCTACGGAAAGCAGTCTTCAGTCATGGACTATTATAAGGACAACACAAACAACATCTCTGAGCACTCTCTGAAAGCAGCCAAAGCAGGGTAAATCAAATATCTGAACTTACACATCATGTGTCTCTACTTATGTATTTTCTCTCTTCCTCAGTCTCTCCAGCTCAACCTCCTCAGCCCACTCCCTCTGCGGCAGCTTGAACGCCACCTCCACCAAGGGGCCCAGATCCTTTTGTTGAACAAATGGACAAATGCTGAGGTTTTCTTCTGCAATGTGCTATGGTCTCCTGAGGAGCGTCTTTGTAGGATCAGGGCTGGCAAGTGCATTTATTGTGGCCAAATTGGACATTTTCTGGCAACCTGCCCTCTTCAGCCAAAAGACAGGGCTCATCGGTAGAAGTGGGGGTACTGGTGGGCCAGACAAATTCTTCCTCCCCATCCAAGCCACGCTTACAGTCACAGTCTATTGTCACCAACTCACCTTGCCTCTTTTCGCCTTATGGACTCTGGTGCTTAAGAGAATTTTTTGGACCATGAAGTAGCTACTCAATCCGGAATAGCCCTAGAACCTTTGGAAAGACCTCTCACTGCCAATGCCCTGGATGGAAAATTGCTGGCTCATGTCACCCAACAAACTGAACCCATCACTTTTGTACTCTCTGGAAATCACAGAGAAACTGTCAGGTTCAACATTATTTCTGCTCCAAAAATACCATTGCTGCTGGGAAACCCATGGTTAAAGTGTCATTACCCCCACACTGATTGGTCAGCTGGGAGGATTGTGAGTTGGACCTCATTTTGTCATTCTTCTTGTTTGCAGTCTGCTTTGTCTCCCACAGAGAGTGCTGTTGGATTACCCAGTCCTGAGCCTCCAGATTTGTCTTCAATTCCTGCTGATTATCATGACCTCGTTGAGATTTTTAGTAAAGAGAGTGCTCTTTCTCTGCCTCCTCACAGACCTTACAACTGTGCCACTGATCTCCTCTCTGGTGCTCCTTTGCCTTCTAGTTAGGGCCCGAGTGACGACGAAGTCGTCCGTGAGGACCCTATTGTAATCGTGCTGTTTATTAGGGCCCGAGCAGGAGACCTGCGAGGTCCCTATTGTTTTTCTCCCGATTATTAGGGCCCGAGCAGGAGACCTGCGAGGTCCCTATTGTTTTTCTCCCGATTATTTATTAGGGCCCGAGCACCTAGCAATGCGAGGACCCTATTGAAATGCAAGGATTTTTTATTATTATGGCCCGAGCACCTAGCGGTGCGAGGACCCTATTGAAATGCAAGGATTTTTTATTATTATTATTATTATTATTATTATTCCTCTATATCTTGCAAAAACTTCACACATATGATGACAGTCCAGCCCTGAACACATCTACAGAGGAATTTTGAATCACTGCCATAGCGCCACCTACTGGCAACAGAAAGCTACTTTATACATTCTTTGATGTCCCGCTTCTAGCAGGTTAATCAGACCCACCTCAAACTTGCTGGTCTAAGTCCTTAGACCTTGATGATGCTTAAAAATGAAGCTTTTTTGTTTTAGTTTTCATCAAACGCCGCCTTGTTCACCATCAAACACAATGTTGTTTTGAAGGGACAAGGGATGCTTGAAAACTCACCAAACGTGGCATACACATCACAGGTCGCAAGTCCTGTTGTCTGATGTGATTTTTGTGCTTTGATGCACCAAGATGGCTCAACAGCGCCCCCTAGAATATTTCAATTAAGCAGCCCCCAAAGCTGGTTTGACCTGCATGTATAAAACTTGTTGGGCACCTGTAACACTCTATCACGTACAAAAAAGCCTCTTGGAACCATGCTCCAAACCCAACAGGAAGTCCACCATTTTGAATTTACTTGTGCCACTTTTGTGCCTTTTTGCCCATTTCCAGGGCTTGTAAATTAACAAACTTGTCCTACAGATTTAATCAGATTGGCTCCAAACTTGGTGTATGTAAGCGTGACTACGTTGTGACCAAAAGTTATCACAGGATTTGCCCAATATTGAATGGCACGCCTGCTGCCGAGCGTTGAATCTTGAGGTCTCGCCATGAAAAACGAAATTGCTGTAGCTCTGGCATAAATGGTCCAATCTCCACCAAACTTCACATGATTCATATCAATCCCGCCCTGAACACATTTTTATTACCATATTGCCTGATAATCATAGCGCCAGTGTCGAAAGGAAGTACTTCTTATCAGACACTTATCTTTGGATTAACCTGAAATTTCAATGCTGTGGTCTATATTTGATGTTCACAAACATGACATATCATTAGTGTCTACGTGTACTGCAGAGGGTTTAATTTTGATGTCTCGCCATGAAACAGGAAATTGCTATAAATTTGGAGTAAATGGTCCGTTGTCCACCAAACTTGACATGATTCATATTTGTCCCACCCTGAACACATTTATGTGACAATATTCCGTGATAGTCATAGCGCCACCTAGTGGTGAAAGGAAGTACTTCTTATCAGACACTTATCTTTGGATTCACCTGAAATTTCAGTGCTGTGGTGTATATTTGATGTTCACAAACCTGACATATCATTAGTGTCTACGTGTGCTGCAGAGGGTTTAATTTTGATGTCTCGCCATGAAACAGGAAATTGCTATAAATTTGGAGTAAATGGTCCGCTGTCCACCAAACTTGACATGATTCATATTTGTCCCACCCTGAACACATTTATAAGACAATATTCCGTGATAGTCATAGCGCCACCTCGTCGTGAAAGGAAGTACTTCTTACCAGACACTTATCTTTGGATTTACCTGAAATTTCAGTGCTGTGGTGTGTATTTGATGTACACAAACATGACATATCATTAGTGTCTATACGTCCTGCAGAGAGTTTAATTTTGATGTCTTGCCATGAAACAGGAAATTGCTATATTGTTGCCGTAAATGTTCTGATCTCCATCAAACTTCATATGATTTATATTAGTTCTGCCCTGAAAACATTTATATGGCCATATTTCCTGATACTCATAGTGCTACCTAGTGGTGACAGGAAGTAGGTCTCAAACACTTAAATTTTGATTTATCTGAAAGTTAAATGCTGTGGTGTATATTTCGTCGTCGTCGTCGTCGTCCTCCTCCTCCACTTTTCCGGGTCCGGGTTGCGGGGGCAGCAGCCTCAGGAAAGAAGCCTAGACAGTCCTCTCCCCAGCCACTTCCGTCAGCTCTTCCGCGGGAACCCCGAGGCGTTCCCAGGCCAGCCGGGTGATGTAGTCCCTCCAGCGTGTTCTGGGGCGGCCCCGAGGTCTCCTCCCGGTTGGACATGCCCGAAACACCTCCCAAGGGAGGCGGAAGGCATCCTTACCAGATGCCCGAACCACCTCAACTGGCTCCTCTCGATGTGGAGGAGCAGCGGCTCTACTCCGAGTCCCTCCCGGATGTCTGAGCTCCTCACCCTATCCCTAAGGCTGAGCCCAGCCACCCTGCGGAGGAAACTCATTTCGGCCGCTTGTACTCGCGATCTCATTCTTTCGGTCACTACCCAGAGCTCGTGACCATAGGTGAGGGTTGGAACGTAGATCGACCAGTAAATTGAGAGCTTCGCTTTCTGGCTAAGTCCCGTCTTCACCATAACGGACCGGTTAAGCGCCTGCATCACTGCTGACACCGCCCCAATCCGCCTGTCAATCTCCCGCTCCATCCTACCCTCACTCGTGAACAAGATCCCGAGATACTTAAACTCCTCCACCTGAGGAAGGACCTCCCCCCTGACCTGGAGTGGGCAATCCACCCTTTTCTGGCTGAGGACCATGGCCTCAGACTTGGAGGTGCTGATTCTCATCTCAGCCGCTTCACACTCGGCTGCGAACCGCCCCAGCGAGAGGTCACTGTTCGATGGAGCTAGGAGGACCACGTCATCCGCAAAAAGCAGGGACGAGATCCTCCCGTCACTGAACCTGACACCCTCCACCACTCGGCTGCGCCTAGAAATTCTGTCCATAAAAGTTATGAACAGAACCGGTGACGAAGGGCAGCCCTGGCGGAGTCCAACCCTCACCGGGAACAGGTCCGACTTACTGCCAGCCACGCGAACCAGACTCATGCTCCTTCGGTACAGGGACTGGATGGCCCTTAGCAAGGGGCCACCAACCCCATACTCCTGGAGCACCCCCCACAGGATGCCCCTGGGGACACGGTCGTAAGCCTTCTCCAAATCCACAAAACACATGTGGACTGGTTGGGCAAACTCCCATGCCCCCTCCAGCACCCTGGCGAGGGTAAAGAGCTGGTCCACGGTTCCGCGTCCGGGACGAAAACCACATTGCTCCTCCTCAATCTGAGGTTCAACTATCGACCGGACCCTCTTCTCCAGCACCCTGGAGTAGACCTTACCGGGTAGGCTGAGGAGTGTAATCCCCCTGTAGTTGGAACACACCCTCTGGTCCCCTTTCTTGAGAATGGGGACCACCACCCCGGTCTGCCACTCCAGAGGCACTGTCCCCGATGTCCACGCAATGTTGCAGAGGCATGTCAGCCAGGACAGCCCTACAACATCCAGAGCCTTGAGATATCCAGGACGAATCTCATCCACCCCCGGGGCTCCGCCGCCTCTGAGTTGTTTCACTACCTCAGCAACTTCTGCCCCAGAAATTGGACGACCCGCCCCCGAGACCCCCGTCTCTGTTTCCTCACTGGAATACGTGTTGGTGGGATTGAGGAGCTCCTCAAAGTATTCCTTCCACCGCCGGACAATGTCCCCAGTTGACGTCAGCAGCTCCCCGCGCCCACTATAAACAGTGTGAGCAAGTTGCCGCCTTCCCCCCCTGAGGCGCCGGACGGTTCGCCAGAACCTCTTTGGAGCCGATCGATAATCTTCCTCCATGGCCTCACCGAACTCCTCCCACGCCCGAGTTTTTGCCTCAACGACTGCCGCCGCTGCGCTCCGCTTGGCCCGCCAGTACCCGTCAGCTGCTTCCGGAGACCCACAGACCAACCATGCCCTGTAGGCCTCCTTCTTCAGCCTGACGGCTCCCCTCACCTCTGGTGTCCACCAGTAGGTTCGGGGATTACCGCCGCGACTGGCCCCAGCAGCCTTGCGGCCACAGCTCGCAACTGCCGCCTCGACAATGGCAGAGCGGAACAAGGCCCATTCGGACTCAATGTCCCCCTCTGCCCTCGGGACGTGGTCGAAGCTCTCCCGGAGGTGGGAGTTGAAGGTCATCTGGACAGGTTCTTCCGCCAGGCGTTCCCAGCAGACCCTCACTGTTCGTTTGGGCCTGCCAGGTCTGCGCGGCGTCTTCCCCCACCATCTGATGCAACTCACCACCAGGTGGTGATCAGTTGACAGCTCTGCTCCTCTCTGTATATTTGATGTACAAAAACATGATGTATAATTACTGCACTCTCCAACTCCCTCTAGTGGAAAGAGGAAGTGATACAAAATGTGAAATATGTCATTCCAGCACTGTATCAGGGATATGCCAAGTCACTCCTGCATGCGATGTCTAACTTTGACAGACATGAATTGACACGTCAGAAGACATCCTGCCAGCCCCCCCGAGTTGCGTGAAGGTGCGAGGGCCCGTTCATCGCTACTTGCAGCTTTAATATTATTATTATTATTATTATTCCTCCAAATGAATTGCCTTTTTGGGAGGCTTAGCATACCTGAAAACTCATGAAACTTTGCAGATATATCAGGACTGGTGAAAAATTTGATATTTTAAGGGTCTCGTGTGCGGGTTCCAAAAAATGGCTCAGTAGCGCCCCCTACAAAAGTTTGAGGAAACAGCCCCTGAAGCTAGTTTAACCTACGTGTATGAAACTTGGTAGGCTTATGTAACACTCCAAGGACCTAAAAAAAGCCTCTTGGAGGCATGTTCTAAACCCAACAGGAAGTCAGCCATTTTGAATTTACTGTGCAATTTTGATGCATTTTTGGCAATTTCCAGGGGTCATAAATGAATGAACTAGTCTAGAGATTTCATCCGATCGACTTCAAACCTTGGTCTGTCCCATCCCAAGACCTTGAAGATGAGAAGTTATCAAAAGCTTGAGTTTTCGTCAATGCGTGTGACCGTGGGATGGCGTCAAAGTTAGGGGTCTTGCCACTAAACAGGAAGTAGTTTATAACTCCAGCATACATGGTCCAATCTTGCCCAAACTTCACAGGATTGATGCCAGTCCCGTCCTGAACACATCTACCTGTCAATAATTAGTGATAAATATAGCGCTACATGTCATGTTTTAGACTTTAATGTACATCTCCTACAGAATTGACCAGATCCATCTCAAACTTGGTGAAAAAAGTCATAACACATTGATGACGCTTTATTGTGGAAACTGTGAGTTTTCGTCGAAGGGCGTGGCCATGACCTGGCGGCAAACTTTGATGTTTCGCCGTGATGATAAACGTTGCTGTAACTTGACTCCATGTGGGAATATCTGGCCAAAACTTCACACATATGATGACAGTCCAGCCCTGAACACATCTACAGAGGAATTTTGAATCACGGCCATAGCGCCACCTACTGGCAACAGAAAGTTTCTTTATACATTCTTTGATGTCCCTCTTCTAGCAGGTTAATCAGACCCACCTCAAACTTGCTGGTCTAAGTCCTTAGACCTTGATGATACTTAAAAATGAAGCTTTTGAGTTTTCATCAAACGCTGTCACCGTGGCGCCGCCTTGTTCGCCATCAAACACGATGTTGTTTTGAAGGGACGAGGGATGCTTGAAAAGTCACCAAACGTGGCATACACATCACAGGTCGCAAGTCCTGTTGTCTGATGTGATTTTTGTGCTTTGATGCACCAAGATGGCTCAACAGCGCCACCTAGAATATTTCAGTTAAGCAGCCCCCAAAGCTGGTTTGACCTGCATGTATGAAACTTGGTGGGCACCTGTAACACTCTATTACGTACAAAAAAGCCTCTTGGAGCCATGCTCCAAACCCAACAGGAAGTCCCCCATTTTGAATTTACTTGTGCCACTTTTGTGCCTTTTTGCCCATTTCCAGGGCTTGTAAATTAACAAACTTGTCCTACAGATTTAATCAGATTGGCTCCAAGCTTGGTGTATGTAAGCGTGACTATGTTGTGACCAAAAGTTATCACAGGATTTGCCCAATGTTGAATAGCGCGCGCGCTGCTGAGCGTTGAATCTTGAGGTCTCACCATGAAAAACGAAATTGCTGTAGCTCTGGCATAAATGGTCCAATCTCCACCAAACTTCACATGATTCATATTAGTCCCGCCCTGAACACATTTTCATTACCATATTGCCTGATAAACATAGCACCACCTAGTGTCGAAAGGAAGTACTTCTTATCAGACACTTATCTTTGGATTAACCTGAAATTTCAGTGCTGTGGTGTGTATTTCATGTACACAAACATGACATATCATTAATGTCTATGCGTGCTGCAGAGGGTTTAATTTTGATGTCTCGCCATGAAACAGGAAATTGCTATATTTTTGCCGTAAATGTTCTGATCTCCATCAAACTTAAGATGATTCATATTAGTCCTGCCCTGAAAACATTTATATGACCATATTTCCTGATACTCATAGTGCTACCTAGTGGTGACAGGAAGTAGGTTTCAAACACTTATCTTGTGATTCATATGAAAGTTACACACCGTGGTGTGTAGTTGATTCATAAAAACATGATGTATAATTAGTGCACACTACAACTCCCCCTATTGGAAAGAGGAAGTGATACAAAATGTGAAATATGTAATTCTAGCACTGTAACAAGGATAGGCCATGTTGCTCCTGCATGCGATGTCTAACTTTGACAGAAATGAACTGACGCGTCAGAAGTCGTCCTGCCAGCCCCCCCGAGTTGCGTGAAGGTGCGAGGGCCCGTTCATCGCTGCTTGCAGCTTTTACATATATACAGTACAGGCCAAAAGTTTGGACACACCTTCTCATTCAATGCGTTTTCTTTATTTTCATGACTATTTACATTGTAGATTCTCACTGAAGGCATCAAAACTATGAATGAACACATGTGGAGTTATGTACTTAACAAAAAAGGTGAAATAACTGAAAACATGTTTTATATTCTAGTTTCTTCAAAATAGCCACCCTTTGCTCTGATTACTGCTTTGCACACTCTTGGCATTCTCTCCATGAGCTTCAAGAGGTAGTCACCTGAAATGGTTTCCACTTCACAGGTGTGCCTTATCAGGGTTAATTAGTGGAATTTCTTGCTTTATCAATGGGGTTGGGACCATCAGTTGTGTTGTGCAGAAGTCAGGTTAATACACAGCCGACAGCCCTATTGGACAACTGTTAAAATTCATATTATGGCAAGAACCAATCAGCTAACTAAAGAAAAGCAAGTGGCCATCATTACTTTAAGAAAGGAAGGTCAGTCAGTCCGGAAAATTGCAAAAACTTTAAATGTGTCCCCAAGTGGATTCGCAAAAACCATCAAGCGCTACAACGAAACTGGCACACATGAGGACCGACCCAGGAAAGGAAGACCAAGAGTCACCTCTGCTTCTGAGGATAAGTTCATCCAAGTCACCAGCCTCAGAAATCGCAAGTTAACAGCAGCTCAGATCAGAGACCAGATGAATGCCACACAGAGTTCTAGCAGCAGACCCATCTCTAGAACAACTGTTAAGAGGAGACTGCGCCAATCAGGCCTTCATGGTCAAATAGCTGCTAGAAAACCACTGCTAAGGAGAGGCAACAAGCAGAAGAGATTTGTTTGGGCCAAGAAACACAAGGAATGGACATTAGACCAGTGGAAATCTGTGCTTTGGTCTGATGAGTCCAAATTTGAGATCTTTGGTTCTAACCGCCGTGTCTTTGTGAGACGCAGAAAAGGTGAACGGATGGATTCCACATGCCTGGTTCCCACTGTGAAGCATGGAGGAGGAGGTGTGATGGTGTGGGGGTGTTTTGCTGGTGACACTGTTGGGGATTTATTCAAAATTGAAGGCACACTGAACCAGCATGGCTACCACAGCATCCTGCAGCGACATGCCATCCCATCCGCTTTGCGTTTAGTTGGACGATCATTTATTTTTCAACAGGACAATGACCCCAAACACACCTCCAGGCTGTGTAAGGGCTATTTGACCAAGAAGGAGAGTGATGGAGTGCTGCGGCAGATGACCTGGCCTCCACAGTCACCGTACCTGAACCCAATCGAGATGGTTTGGGGTGAGTTGGACCGCAAAGTGAAGGCAAAGGGCCCAACAAGTGCTAAACACCTCTGGGAACTCCTTCAAGACTGTTGGAAAACCATTTCAGGTGACTACCTCTTGAAGCTCATGGAGAGAATGCCAAGAGTGTGCAAAGCAGTAATCAGAGCAAAGAGTGGCTATTTTGAAGAAACTAGAATATAAAACATGTTTTCAGTTATTTCACCTTTTTTTGTTAAGTACATAACTCCACGTGTTCATTCGTAGTTTTGATGCCTTCAGTGAGAATCTACAATGTAAATAGTCATGAAAATAAAGAAAACGCATTGAATGAGAAGGTGTGTCCAAACTTTTGGCCTGTACTGTATATATATATATATATATATATATATATATATATATAATTTTTTTTTTTTTCTTCCACCCATATGACCGCATTTTTCACTGCCTGAACATACCCCAAAACTCACCAAACTTGGAATATAAGTCACACCTGGCGAAAAATTTTATAATCTATTGTCGTCCTGAATTTCCACCACTAGGTGGCGCTATTATTAAGGAAAGTGCGTTTTGGCTCATAACTCCCATATACTTTGTTGCACATTCAAAAACCTTATATCCACGCGTTCAGTGAATTGTGCTGATTCTCATGATATAGGCCTCGCCCATTTCTGCCTAACTTTTTTTCTCGCAAATTTGCAAAATGTTGCAAACCTACTTTTTCGAACTCCTCCTAGGCAATTTCACAGATTTGCACGAAACTTTACACACAGCATCTGTGGACTCTTCTGACAAAAAGTTATTAAAAAAATGTTGATATTCCAAAGAACACTCAAGTTATTAAATAACAACTTACTGCAGATTTAGTTCTAAACCGGAAGTGTTGCATATCTCCACATTGGTGGGTCCGAATGACATGAAACTTAGTTTACTACTTCCCCATGAGCCCCTGAGGCTCTGTGCAAAGTTTCGGGTGATGACCACAAGGTGGCGCTCTTTAAATTGAAGTATTTTATATCTCAACATCGGTTGGGCAGATTAAAACGAAACTTGGTATAATTATTGTCAGTGCCCTCCTGAGGATATCTGATGAAGGACTTACCGATCCGCCACTAGGTGGTGCTCTGGTGGCCGTCTAATTTAATATTTGGCACTGTGCCAACACCATAATACTCATGGAAATAAAATTGATAGGGGTGGTAAAGACTGGCCCTTGTAACTCATACACCAAAAATGACCAGCAGGTGGCGCTATTTTCAATGCAAAAGCGATTTTGGCTAATAACTCCCACATAATATGTCGCACATTGTTAAACCTTCTATTTACGTGTTCTCTGAATTCAGCTTAATTGTGTGGTGTAAGCCACGCCCACTTTCGCGGTAACTTTCCATTCACTAAATCGCGACAAATGAAAAACGTACTTTTTCGAACTCCTCCTAGGTAATTTGACCGATTTGCACCAAGTTTTGCATGTAGCATCTGTGGACCCTCCTGACAAAAAGTTATTAAAAGAATTTTAATCATCCAAAAAAACGCCCAAAATATAAAACAAGAAATTCCTGCACATTGTTTTCAAAACAGACAGTCTTTCTTATCTTGACCAAATACAGTCTGATTACCACAACACTTTTGCTAATTGTGTTCCATGGCCCGATGAGGGACTGTGCAAAATTCAGTGCAAATCGGCCAATAGATGGCGCTCTGGTGGCAGTCTAATTAGTGTGAACAAAAGTAAATTGGAAAATCTTCAAATCCTCTTCAAAACTCATTGACTTTCAACCTCTTCTTGTCCCTCATACTTTGAGCTAGAGACACCATGTTAACTTTTAAAGAGTCAGAAGACCTTGAACTATTGGGCATGTATTCAGCTTCTACTTTTTGGAAAAATACATACGTGGGTTGGGTGCCTACCTGTATACTGGAAATGTAAGTAAGAGATAACGTATATTTTTTTATTTATTACAGCTGACAAGATATCTAGGTGCACGTCCCCCGACGGCAGCATGCCCCGACGTGCGTGGACTGCGAGGGCCTGTTCATCGCTGCTTGCAGCTTTAATTAGGGCACGAGCAGGAGACCTGCGAGGTCCCTATTGTTTTTCTCCCGATTATATATATATATATATATATATATATATATATATTTTTTTTTTTTTTTTTTTCTTCCACCCATATGATCGCATTTTTCACTGCCTGAACATACCCCAAAACTCACCAAACTTGGAATATAAGTCACACCTGGCGAAAAATGTTATGATCTATTGTCGTCCTGAATTTCCACCACTAGGTGGCGCTATTATTAAGGAAAGTGCGTTTTGGCTCATAACTCCCATATACTTTATCGCACATTCAAAAACCTTATATCCCCGCGTTCAGTGAATTGTGCTGATTCTCGTGATATAGGCCACGCCCATTTCTGCATAACTTTTTTTCTCGCAAATTCGCAAAATGTTGCAAACCTACTTTTTCAAACTCCTCCTAGGCAATTTCACAGATTTGCAAGAAACTTTGCACACAGCATCTGTGGACTCTTCTGACAAAAAGTTATTAAAAGAATTTTGATATTCCAAAGAATACTCAAGTTATTAAATAACAACTTCCTGCAGATTTAGTTCTAAACAGGAAGTGTTGCATATCTCCACATTGGTGGGTCCGAATGACATGAAACTCAGTTTACGACTTCCTCATGAGACCCTGAGGCTCTGTGCAAAGTTTCGGGTGATGACCACAAGGTGGCGCTCTTTAAATTGAAGTATTTTATATCTCAACATCGGTTGGGCGGATTAAAACGGAACTTGGTATAATTATTGCCAATGCCCTCCTGAGGATATCTGATGAAGGACTTACCGATCCGCCACTAGGTGGCGCTCTAGTGGCCGTCTAATTTAATATTTGGCACTGTGCCAACACCATAACACTCATGGAAATAAAATTGATAGGGGTGGTAAAGACTGGCCCCTGTAACTCATACACCAAAAATGACCAGCAGGTGGCGCTATTTTCAATGCAAAAGCGTTTGTGGCTAATAACTCCCACATAATATGTTGCACATTGCTAAACCTTCTATTTACGTGTTCTCTGAATTGAGCTGAATTGTGTGGTGTAAGCCACGCCCACTTTCGCAGTAACTTTCCATTCGCTAAATCGCGACAAATGAAAAACGTACTTTTTCAAACTCCTCCTAGACGATTTAACCGATTTGCACTAAACTTTGCATGTAGCATCTGTGGACCCTCCTGACAAAAAGTTATTAAAAGAATTTTGATCATCCAAAAAAACGCCCAAAATATAAAACAACAAATTCCTGTACATTGTTTTCAAAACAGACAGTCTTTCATATCTTGACCAAATACAGTCCGATTACCACAACACTTTTGCTAATTGTGTTCCATGGCCCGATCAGGGATTGTGCAAAATTCAGTGCAAATTGGCCAATAGGTGGCGCTCTGGTGGCAGTCTAATTAGTGTGAACGAAAGTAAATTGGAAAATCTTCAAATCCTCTTTAAAACTCATTGACTTTCAACCTCTTCTTGTCCCTCATACTTTGAGCTAGAGACACCATGTCAACTTTTGAAGAGTCAGAAGACCTTGAACTATTGGGCATGTATTCAGCTTCTACTTTTTGGAAAAATACATACGTGGGTTGGGTACCTACCTGTATACTGGAAATGTAAGTAAGAGATAACTCTGTGGATATTCTCATTTATCCAGGTCAATTCCATTCTGGCAACAATTAAATCGTAGGCAACTGGACTTTGATTTTGTCTAGAAGACGTTTCGCCTCTTATCCAAGCGGCTTCATCAGTTCTCAACGCATCAGTCTGACTAGTCCTCACTAGTCTGACAAACAGTGGAGTAAGACTCAAGTTTTTAACCTCTGTGGAGGTGTACACCCACCACCCTCATAAGACAGTACTTCGTTAGTGGAGTTTCACTGGACCATTGTTTGGGTCAGGTGAGTCACACTAGTGAACGACGGTCGTTAGGAGTGAGTGGGGCCACTGGTGAGCAACAGTCGTTAGGCATGATGTGTGGTTACCAGTGAACGACTGTCATTGTGTTTCTTTGAGCCACTTGAGGTTAGTTTCGGGCACTCTTTGTTGTTCAATCTCTTAGGTACAGCAACAAGGACCGCATTGTAAATGGGGGATAGGTGGTGTCTCAGGCCACCTCCCCTGTTTAGAGACGGTTTCTCTATTTTAACGTAGATGGATTCTTTCACCCCTCTTTCGAACCATCTGTCCTCTCTGTCCAAGATTTTCACATTGCTGTCCTCAAAGGAGTGAGCCTTCTCCTTTTAGATGTAAATAAACAGCAGAAACTGGACCTGAGGAGTTTGCCCTTCTGTGTTGAGCCATGCGCTTGTTTAATGGTTGTTTGGTTTCACCAATGTATGAGTATGTAAGAGATGTATGAGTATGTAAGAGATAACGTTTATTTTTTTATTTATTACAGCTGACAAGACTTCTAGGTGCACGGCCCCCGACGGCAGCATGCCCCGACGTGCGCGGACTGCGAGGGCCCGTTCATCGCTGCTTGCAGCTTTAATTAGGGCCCGAGCGACGACGAAGTCGTCCGAGGACCCTATTGAAATCGTGCTGTTTATTATTATTATTATTCTTGCGACATTTCGTGTCCCAATTTCGGCCCTTTCCCAAATTTGAAAATGCTTCTAACTCTCCACATTCGTCCAGCCACATCCGAAATTCGATATTTTTGGGCGGTTGCACATGGTCGGTGCGAAATGCCAAAATAGCGCCCCCTACAAATTTTCAAAATACCCTCCCCATTGGGGTTAGTTTGTCGTAGGCAAACAAAATTTGGTACACACATGTATCATACCGAGACGCACAAAAAAGTCTCTTAACGTCATGGTGAAATCCCAAGAGGAAGTCAACCATTTTGTTTTGAATTTTTTCGTTACGGCGATTTCCACAACTTACATTTGAACGAACTCCTCCTAGGGATTTTGTCCTATCGACTTCAAAGTTGGTACAGATCATCCTGAGAACATGCTGATCAAAAGTTATTAAAAGCTTTTCTCTATGTCAAGGGACGTGGCCGCTAGGACGTGACAAATTTTGGCGACTTTTCGTTTTCTTGCCATCGAATTTCGAACGGCTCTCCTGCCCACATACTTGATCTCAGCAGCTTCAAACTTGCTGGACATGATGATGGCTCTGCCCCGAACGCCCCGATATGTTAATATCCCACCTTACTCATAGCGCCCCCCGGTGGTAACAGGAAGTGACCAGTTTTTACTTTAACATGTACTAATGCCACAAACTTGAGCGTATCAACTTCATTCCACTTCTAATGCATGCAGAACAAATTGGTAAAACCACCTTATGAACGCTGTGAAGCTACGTCTAATGGTGTCCATATGGCGGCGTGGTGACTATCAATCCCTCGCCACTAAATACGTTTGGCATTTTGATGGCTTCAGCGACCTCATCTCCTCATGAAAATGGATACGCAGGTCAAGAATGGCAAGCTCTTGCATCTGATAGGGGCGTCGCCCATAGGGGGGACAAAATGCCTCTATAGCGCCCCCTTGAAATTTTCAAAAACCCCTCCCCATAAGGGTTTTTTTGGAGTTGGAACATGAAAATTGGTACACATGTGTATATTGTCCAGACGCACATAAAAGTCTCTGGCACCAATGGTCTACTCCAAACAGGAAGTCGGCCATTTTGATTTTGACTTGTCATTTTGGCGTGATTTCCACATGTTGTATTTTAACGAACTCGTCCTAGGGATTTCATCCAATCGACTTCAATTTTTTTACAGATCATCCAGAGACCATGCTGATGAAAAGTTATTAAAAGCTTTCCTCTATGTCAAGGGGCGTGGCCGCTATGGTGCCTCCCTCTACACCAAATACGTTTGGCTTTTTGATGGCTTCACCGTCCCCATATCCTCATGAAAATTGACACACAGGTCAAGAATGGCAAGCTCTTGCATCTGATAGGGGCGTCACCCATGAGGGGGACAAAATGCCTCTATAGCGCCCCCTTGAAATTTTCGAAAAACCCTCCCCATAGGATTTTTTTTGGAGTTGGAACATGAAAATTGGTACACATGTGTATGTTTTCCAGACGCACATAAAAGTCTCTGGCACCAATGGTCTACTCCAAACAGGAAGTCGGCCATTTTGATTTTGACTTGTCATTTTGACATGATTTCCACATGTTGTATTTTAACGAACTAGTCCTAGGGATTTCATCCAATCGACTTCAAATTTTTTACAGATCATCCAGGCACCATGCTGATCAAAAGTTGTGCTCTGCATGTCTGTAGGTCAAAGGGCATGGCTGCTATGGTGCTGCCATTTTTGACCCATCGCCATGCATATTCAAGCAGCTCTCTCTCCCACATAATTCATCCAAACTGCTTCAAAATTTCTGTACATGATAAGAACCCCGCCCTCAACATCTCCATATGCTTAAAGGCAATCTTGCTCATGGCGCCCCCTTGTAGAAACAGGAAATGCCATCTTTTACACTGACAAACACCAACCTCAAGCTCCTGACCTGATCAACTACATTTTGTGGTCACATGATGATCAAGTTGATGAATCTCCACAGTGACACACGTGTCCTGTCATGTTGCAGGACGCAGCAGTGGCGACTTTTCATCCTTCGCCACGGAACATCAACTTGATATAAATCCTTCATGTATTGTCCAATTTTCTCGAAATTTCACATGTGTGATGAGGGTGCACCCCTGAACGCACCTGCCCACATCTGGTTTCGCTCATGCCGCCCCCTTGTGGAAACAGGAAATGCCCTATTATACATTGACATTGTCAGATTTGCTCGAAACTTCACGTGTGATGACGGTCCACCCCTGAACGCACCTGGCCACATCTGGTTACGCTTGTAGCGCCACCTGGTGGATGAACGAAACATTGCGTTTTTTCGCTCCTGCCAGGTTTTTTCTCCCTTCTCGCTTCGCGCCACAGCCCCCACGTGCCTCAGGCCCCCGCAGTTACATGGGGGAGCGAGGGCCCGATCACAGCTGCTTGCAGCTTTAATTATTATTATTATTCTTGCGACATTTCGTGTCCCAATTTTGGCCCTTTCCCAAATTTGAAAATGCTTCTAACTCTCCACATTCATCCGGCCACATCCGAAATTCGATATTTTTGGGTGGTTGCACATGGTCACCACTAGGTGGCGCTATAATCAAGGAAAGTGCGTTTTGGGTCATAACTCCCATATACTTTGTGGCACATTCAAAAACCTTGTATTGCACGCGTTCAGTCAATTGTGCTGAATCTCTTGATATAGGCCACACCCATTTTCGCCTCCGTTTTTTTTCGCAAATTCGCAAAATGTCGCAAACCCACTTTTTCGAACTCCTCCTAGGCAATTTCACCGATTTGCACGAAACTTTGCACACAGCATCTGTGGAGTCTCCTGACAAAAAGCTATTAAAAGAATTTTGATATTCCAAAGAATACTTAAGTTATTACATAGCAACTTCCTGCAGATTTAGTACAAAACAGGAAGTGTTGCATATCTCCACATTGGTGTGTCTGAATGACATGAAACTTCGTGATGAGCCCCTGAGGCTCAATGCAAAATTTCAGATGATGACCACAAGGTGGCGCTCTTGAAATTGAAGTATTTTATATCTCAACATCGGTTGGGTGGATTAACATGAAACTTGGTATAATTATTGTCAATGCCCTCCTGAGGATATCTGATGAAGGACTTACCAATCCGCCACTAGGTGGCGCTCTGGTGGCCGTCTAATTTAATATTTGGCACTGTGCCAACACCATAACACTCATGGAAATAAAATTGATAGGGGTGGTATAGACTGGCCCCTGTAACTCACACACCAAAAATGACCAGCAGGTGGCACTATTTTCAATGCAAAAGCATTTTTGGCCCACAACTCCCACATAACATGTCGCACGTTTTGAAACTTTATATCTCAGTGTTCCCTGAATTCAGCTGAATTGTGTGATGTAAGGCACGCCCACTTTTGAATTAAATTTCCATTTGCAAAATTGCAAACAATGAGAAACCTACTTTTTTTAACTCCTCCTAGGCAATTTGACTGATTTGCACCAAACTTTGCATGAAGCGTCTGTCAACCCTCCTGACAAAAATTTATTAAAAGAATTTTGTTTGTCCAAAAACGCCCAAAAACGCCAAAATATGAAACAACAAATTCCTGCATATTGTTTTCAAAACAGACAGTCTTTCATATCTTGAGCAAATACAGTCGGATTACTACAACACTTTTGCTAATTGTGTTCCATGGCCCGATGAGGATTTGTGCAAAATTCAGTGCAAATCGGCCAATAGGTGGCACTCTGGTGGCAGTCTAATTAGTGTGAATGGAAGTAAATTGGAAAATCTTCAAATCCTCTTCAAAACTCATCAGCTTTCAACCTCTTCTTGTCCCTCATACTTTGAGCGAGAGACACCATGTCAACTTTTAAAGAGTCAGAAGACCTTGAACGCATTAACTGTACATACTCTATCTTTATCTTTATTTCAGCCATGACCAATATTCTTTTGTTTATCAAAACTGGTAGATAACTATCTTGCCACCAGGTGATCTTTGGCTGCTCCTGACGCTACCGTCATAAAAACAAGAGACCGCACATGCGCAGTTGCGCACTCTCAGCTGATTGTAAACAGATAAGATGGCAACAAGACGCAACTTCAGTGTTCATTTAAAGCTAGACGTTTTGAAATATTCCAAACAAATGTCGGGGGAATATGCCACGGAGCATATGACGCCTGGTATGCAGAGGACGGCAACAAGACCTTCACAAAAGGAGGGAACATGAGAGCACCTGACAAACGCAAGATAACGGCTTACCGTCTCCAGGTCCAGTAATTTCCTCTTTGGTTGGTGTCATGACTGCCCAGTACCTGGACAACCGAGCCTTGGCGGAACACAGGTATGTGGCATGTCAGAGGAGAAACGAGCCGCTAACATTTCTCTTTGTGTTAGGTAACGTTAACGGCGTTATCTCGGGATGTCTTGAAATTTTCTTCACCCCTTCTTCGTCCTGCAATGAATGAGTGCACCGGCTTTCTACTGCGCCACAGCGCCACTTTAGCGGTTGGGAGGTGTATTGCACATTGGTAGTAAGTGTGAAATCTGTGACTATGCAGTTAGTACATTACATGTTTGATTTGAACGTTTATGGAGACGTGAATCGGTCGAGACCGGGAACCCCCAAACGAAAAACGGGGTTCGTTTTCAAGACGTTCATGCAATGAACGTATTAGTCCAAGGCTAGTGCAGTATGTAAACACAGGCCATGTCTTCACATGTCCGCGCTGCCGTCTCGAGACTGCTTCGCGCATGCTCCCAGAGCGCTGGGCTTTCTGGGAGATGTAGTCAGTGTGGTTACTTTGGGTCTTCTGTGTTGTGTTTGACATTGTTAAATATGTAAATAATGTGTAGGTAGATCCATGTTATATGTATGGCAACAGTCTTGTTTAGAATGATAGCTGATGGAGAAAATATTAACCAGCTTAAAGACTTATGTTCTATTTATTGTGTGGCAAGTGGAAACAGCTGGCATATGACGCCTGCTTAGGGTGTGTAACCATCTTTATCTATGGAAGCCCATTTTCGCCAGTAATGGAAAAAAAGAAATTGCTATTCCTAATCAAAATTGTGAGATAAAAAGTCATTATTACGAATGTAGCCTAGTTTTAAAATTAATTTGTGGCATGTTCTTGTAAGGTGTGTGGCATCACGGTGGCTGCAGATGGGACAGAGGATGAGATGATTCGCTGTTTCAAGGCAGGACAACTAGTACACTGTGGTGTAGTCAATAGTAAATATTGGTGATTTACAAAAACACCAAAAACTATTTTTACTGTTAATGTAAACGTTGTTACTATAAATAATACAGTACTTTCTTTGTAATACTATATAGAAAATATTAGTTTTTACTGTAAAGACAGGTTTACATAAATATTTCTGCTGTTTAAATTAAAAAAATACAGTATTTGTATTTTCAAATTTGGCTGTGATTTTCTTTTTTTAATTTTTTTAATTGAAAGCCTCCTTCAAATAGTAGCCTGCCTCTATTTGTAGCCTGGTCCCAAACTATTATTTTGTTAATAGTACTATTTGAGGAAATCTGTATGTATGTAACATACAGTCACTGGCCACTTTGTGTACACCTGTGTAATCTAATGCAATCCAGTAAAACGACTATACCATGATTTTTTCCCTGAAGCTAATAAATTTTCGGTTATTGTTGGCATCGTCTAGAAAGTGGTGACTCTACTTTGTTTATTATTGAGGTCATAGTGAATGGTGGTGGTGTACTGAGATGGCCTCCTAATTTTGTCTAATTGAGGAGGACAAAATATTAGGAACACTTTTAAATATATTGCACTCCAGTACACCAACACCACCCACTATGACCTCAATAATAAAGTAGAATAATCACCTTTCTGACAAAAGCTGCAAAAGTAAAAGCTTTGTAAACGTAGAATGTGTGGCAGAGCTGTTGTATTGACTTGTATTAGATTGCACAAGTGTACCTAATAAAGTGGCCAGTAAGCCCCACATTTACACCACCAATCCATGCCTGCTCTGGGTCTCCCCGCAGCCCCTGGTTGCTCAACAGCCACCAAATATGTTTGGCTTTTTGATGGCTTCAGCGACATCATATTCACATGAAATTGATACACAGGTCAAAAATGGCGAGCTTATACATCTGATAGGGGCGTCGCCCATGGGGGGGACAAAATGCCTCTATAGCGCCCCCTTGAAATTTTCAACATACCCTTCCCATAGGGGATTTTTTGGAGTAGGAAGATGAAACGTCACACCACGTCAGGGTTAACTTACTCTGATTTTTCACATAACCGCTTCAGTGATGCGCGCTGCTGCCCCCCCGCGTAGACGCGGGAGAGCGAGGGCCCGGTCACAGCTGCTTGCAGCTTTAATTGGATGTATAACCTGTGTCGGCCCAAAAGAGAGTCCATGGAGAAGTATATCAAGGATTCTCTGGCAGCTGGCATAATCCACCCGTCCTCATCCCTTCTTGGTGCCAGTTTCTTCTGCGTGGCTAAGACGGACAAGACCATATGCCCCTGCATTGACATTTTCTCAATCATTTTGTCTTTGTCTATCTTGATGACATTCTGATTTTTTTCCAGGACCCAGTCTGAACACGTCTCCCATATCTGTCAGGTTCTGTAGCAACTTCTGGAGAATAAACTGTTTGTCAAAGCAGAAAAGTGCAAATTGTACTCCAGCACCGCAAGTTTTCTTGGGTACATTATTGAGCGGGCACGTGAAGATGGACCTGGAAAAAGTCAGAGCAGTAGCAGATTGGCCACAACTCGCCACCAGGGAACAGCTTCAGAGATTCTTTGGCTTCACAAATTTCTACAGGAGGTTTACCATTAAAATCTTGCCTACCATCAATGTGCTAAGTGACTGAACTTTCGCCAAGCTTGCTGGGCCCTGTTTTTCAGTAGGTTCAATTTCAAGCTTACCTATTGCCCTAGCTCCCATAATGTGAAACCAGATGCCCTCTCATACCAACACACTGTGGAAGACACCAACCCCAGTCCAGACACTATATTCCCTGCTGCTTGTGTTGTAGGGCCATATCTTTGGAGATTGAGTCAGTTGTAAGAGAGGCTCAGAAAGATCAGCCTGATCCAGGAAATGGTCCCCCTAACTGTCTGTTTTTGCCAGACTCTGTCCGTTCATAGGTCCTGTAACGATTCATGCTTCACGGTTCTCCTGCCATCCTGGGATGAATCAAACTCTCACGCTGCTCAAACGATATTTCCCGTGGCCCACTATGGACTCAGATACCCGGTCCTACATTGCAGCTTGTATTGTTTGTGCTCAAGGGAAATGTAATTGTCGCCCATCAGCTGGCCTGCTCTGTCCTCTACCTGTTCTAAGTTGCCCTTGGTCACACATTGCCTTGGATTTCATCACCAGGTTAACTCCCTCCAGCTGTAATACCACTATACTTACGATAGTTGACTGTTTCTCCAAAGCCATTTATTTTGTTGCCTTGCCTAAACTTCCTTCTGCCAAAGAAACTGCTGAACTTATGGTTAATCATGTTTTCTGTGTCCATGTTATCCCGGTTGAGGTCATGTTTGATTGAGGCTATCTCTCAGGTATTGAGAGCTTTCTGTCAAGCCCTTGGAGAGAGAGGTTAGCCTCTCCTTTGGCCTCCACCCTCAAACAAATGGTCAAAATGAGAGGGCTAACCAAGATCTGGAGTCGACGCTACGCTGTGTTGCTGCATCTGTAACCCCGCTGACTAGAGCACCCACTTAGCCTGGACTGAGTATGCACACAATTCATTGTTCAGTGCTGTCACATGTATGTCGCCCTTTGAAACCCCTCTTGGTTATCAACCTCCTCTGTTCCCTTCCCAAGAGTGTGAGTTGGCTGTTCTGTCAGTGCAACGGTGCTGTAAGGTCTGGAAAGACACCAGTGCAGCACTTCTTCGGACCTCCGGCAACAACAAACGTATGGCGGACCAGCACCGAACATCATCTCCACAATATAAACAAGGTCAGACAGTTTGGTTATTATCCAAGGACATTTCATGAAAGAGACCCGGGTCCATTTTCCATTGAAAAGTTATCAATCCAACTGTTGTCAAGCTGGGGATCCCCAGTTCAATGAGGATTCACCCGACTTTCCATGTGTCCCAGCTTAAATCTGTCATTAACAGTCCTCCTGTGAAGTTTTTGCTCCTTTGCATTTTTGGTATTTTTTGGGCATCGGCTAATTAATTTTCTCTTTTTCTGTATAAAAACCAAAATTGGCCTTATGAAGGGACTTTGTAGCAGTCCTATCGTGTGTTGTGCATCTGTAAAAAGGGCGAGAGTGTGCCTCTAATCCTACGTTTACATTACAGGACTTGATGTGCAGTTTTGATTATTTCCCCTGCATCCAATCTTTCTGCCAAAACTGTTCACATTCATGTTTGAAGTGACCCACATCTGACATCAGTGTGAATGGATATCTGCCATGACACACCTCACATACTACCAATAACGAAACACACATACAAGTTGGAACAAAAAACATCACATCTGTGAAACAGGCATTTGGGGGAAAAATGAATGACAGCATGCAAGCTTTATCTTCCAAATGATCACCATAGTAGAAAGTAGGGGTGGGAATCGCCAGGGGACCCACAACACAGTTCATCACAATACTTAGGTCATGATACAATATTACTGTGATACTGTAATATGCTGAGTATTGTAATAAAATATATTGCGATATATTGCAATCTATTAATTGCGTGTGTTTTGCGAGACTCACCCCTGCTTGCAGGAGAGCCAGAGAGAAAGGCATTTTTTAAAGTCTCTGTGTGTTCAGCTCTCAGAACTTTTGTAGCTTCTAACTGAATCTCTGTGGTTTGGAGTTTCGTTTCTCTCCTGCATCCTGTTTTTACTTTAGATTTCTGCTTTATTTTACGGTTTCATGTTTGCTAACAGCCGTATTAGAAGTTGTGTGCAGTTGCTGCTCGAAAACTCAACATTTCCTTTGTTTTATGTTTCACAATAAAAGTTTTTACATAACAAAATAATGGGGGATTTTTATTGTGAAGAATTATAGGAAAATAATTGTGTTTATTACTGAATCAGCAAAACTTTGTTAGCGGCTTCTCTTCAATAAAGACAAGTCTAATAATACCACAGGGGGAAAGAATAAAAGCAGAAACAGCCACAGTGAACTGTAAGATGAAGAGCTGCAGACACCAGGCTCTGACTGCACCTCTGCTAACAGCTCACCTCCAACAGGTAAACTTCTTTTACCTGTCCTCCTGTGGAAAAACATATACAGCAAAAATAAAAGGTGAACTTAGCTGTGGATCAGCGCTCTGCTTTTAAATGTCATTACTCAAGACAAGCTGACATCAGTTATACACACCTTCAGGCAGGTAGCCCAGGAGTAAGTAGCAGTGGCATTGGTAGTCTGGGGCATCTGAAGCTTCAGCCCCGAATGATTCACAAATAGCCCCTGATTTAAATTTTGTAGGCTATACTATATATTTGTTTAAAAAGAACAGGCCTACTAATAATAAAAAGCCCTGGATCCAATAATCTGTCATTCCATTAATACTTGAATAAATGTACTTAGCTCCACCACTGTTTAAATGCATATAATTAACTATTTTCCCAGCTCTTGTCAATTAAATTTTATTGATAGCAGTTGTAACGTATTCTGTTTCTACTAAATACTAATTACTATGAACTACTGATATTTTTTATGTCACAATTCATAATTAAACTAGAAAGTTGACAAAAGTTATTAAAGGTAAATAAGGTGCTAGGATGCATTAAAAAGAATCAAAATAGAGCTTGTTCATCAAAAGAGGTCTGGGCTAAGCCTCCAATGTTCTCAAATCCTAGACATGTCTCTGGTAAGTAGTTAGCTGGACAGCTAAACAATATGCTGAATGACAATTTTAGGCTCTTTAAAGCAGAGATTACTACAGATTCGGCTAATAGTTCTTCTGGGGTTCATCACTACCAGAGACACAACAAATATTGTTTTCACATCAACATTTGATAAATTGTTTTTATAAAAAACATTGATCATAGCTGCTTTGATAGAATAAGCAGGCATACAGGAGATGGAGCGTGATTGGTTATCTGACAGTTCCACTGCAGACTATCAGCATGTAAAAACAAGCCAGTAATCTACCTTTTACTTCACTACCTTTGCCATTTATACCATTTATGCCATTTGGAGTCTGCTCTAAATGTGATCTAGTGTAGGGGGGAGAGCACGCCAAGTGAACCTCTACTGCTAACCAGCCGGTCCGCCCAGCCTACATTGGCCCTCTCGCAGAGTGGTCTAAAGGCTGCTTCAGACCAAAGATTCCCCTTGCAATGACTTGCAGCTTGCAATTACGTGCACCCATTTGCAACTAAATGGCCTTGCAAAACAGTACAGTTCACACCGAGGCACTGAGCTGTGACTGGCTCTTGCGACATCATGTAAACCGCTGTCGTTTCTACAGCAACGGGTACGTTACGATGTAACGTAAAGCTGAACAGCACAACAAACCCCAGAGAGCACATGGATGCATCAGCAGAGCCCTCAACTCTTCTTGTACGCAAGTGTCTGTGGTTAGATACCCTAACACAGGGTTACTCAATTACAAATGCAACTGGGCTGGATTTTAGAAAATGTCAATGGGCCACATTTTCAGCGTGTGTACATATACATACATATAAATACATATATACAGTACAGGCCAAAAGTTTGGACACACCTTCTCATTCAATGCGTTTTCTTTATTTTCATGACTATTTACATTGTAGATTCTCACTGAAGGCATCAAAACTATGAATGAACACATGTGGAGTTATGTACTTAACAAAAAAGGTGAAATAACTGAAAACATGTTTTATATTCTAGTTTCTTCAAAATAGCCACCCTTTGCTCTGATTACTGCTTTGCACACTCTTGGCATTCTCTCCATGAGCTTCAAGAGGTAGTCACCTGAAATGGTTTTCCAACAGTCTTGAAGGAGTTCCCAGAGGTGTTTAGCACTTGTTGGCCCCTTTGCCTTCACTCTGCGGTCCAGCTCACCCCAAACCATCTCGATTGGGTTCAGGTCCGGTGACTGTGGAGGCCAGGTCATCTGCCGCAGCACTCCATCACTCTCCTTCTTGGTCAAATAGCCCTTACACAGCCTGGAGGTGTGTTTGGGGTCATTGTCCTGTTGAAAAATAAATGATCGTCCAACTAAACGCAAAGCGGATGGGATGGCATGTCGCTGCAGGATGCTGTGGTAGCCATGCTGGTTCAGTGTGCCTTCAATTTTGAATAAATCCCCAACAGTGTCACCAGCAAAACACCCCCACACCATCACACCTCCTCCTCCATGCTTCACAGTGGGAACCAGGCATGTGGAATCCATCCGTTCACCTTTTCTGCGTCTCACAAAGACACGGCGGTTGGAACCAAAGATCTCAAATTTGGACTCATCAGACCAAAGCACAGATTTCCACTGGTCTAATGTCCATTCCTTGTGTTTCTTGGCCCAAACAAATCTCTTCTGCTTGTTGCCTCTCCTTAGCAGTGGTTTCCTAGCAGCTATTTGACCATGAAGGCCTGATTCGCACAGTCTCCTCTTAACAGTTGTTCTAGAGATGGGTCTGCTGCTAGAACTCTGTGTGGCATTCATCTGGTCTCTGATCTGAGCTGCTGTTAACTTGCAATTTCTGAGGCTGGTGACTCGGATGAACTTATCCTCAGAAGCAGAGGTGACTCTTGGTCTTCCTTTCCTGGGTCGGTCCTCATGTGTGCCAGTTTCGTTGTAGCGCTTGATGGTTTTTGCGATTCCACTTGGGGACACATTTAAAGTTTTTGCAATTTTCCGGACTGACTGACCTTCATTTCTTAAAGTAATGATGGCCACTCGTTTTTCTTTAGTTAGCTGATTGGTTCTTGCCATAATATGAATTTTAACAGTTGTCCAATAGGGCTGTCGGCTGTGTATTAACCTGACTTCTGCACAACACAACTGATGGTCCCAACCTCATTGATAAAGCAAGAAATTCCACTAATTAACCCTGATAAGGCACACCTGTGAAGTGGAAACCATTTCAGGTGACTACCTCTTGAAGCTCATGGAGAGAATGCCAAGAGTGTGCAAAGCAGTAATCAGAGCAAAGGGTGGCTATTTTGAAGAAACTAGAATATAAAACATGTTGTCAGTTATTTCACCTTTTTTTGTTAAGTACATAACTCCACATGTGTTCATTCATAGTTTTGATGCCTTCAGTGAGAATCTACAATGTAAATAGTCATGAAAATAAAGAAAACGCATTGAATGAGAAGGTGTGTCCAAACTTTTGGCCTGTACTGTATATACAGTATATATATATATATATATATATATATATATATATATATATATATTCATGGCCCCCCTCAACATAATGCAGAAACAGAATAAAAAAGAGCTATCAATGCACAGAAACATAGTAAGTGGCATAAAGAGTAACAAATAACACACTCTGTCTCTCTACCTGCATCTCCCTCTCTCCCTCTTCCCCCTCTTCTCCACACACACATGCATACACCTCACCTGCTGACGTTTTCCTCAAAGGTCAGATACACAGGATATAGTTTTATACAGTTCATGGCAGCAACAGTCATGTTTTCAACAACAAATGCACCATATCAACTCAATGGAAACAAATCTAACGTCAATAAAATAGATATTGCTCCTGACATCACAAAAATGAGTGAAAAACGTAACGTTATCTAAGCATGACGAACACAGACATCGGTATCAGTCAATCATCCTGCTCTCTGTCCCCCCTCTACTGAGGACACTCACTGTTTGTAGGTCAGCTACCTCACGTACATTTTCAGATAAAGTGTTAGACTACATACAGACAGCTTTCATTTTAGTTAGCCCTGCGAGTGCAATGTGCTTATGTAGACTGCGATTGTAAACCACAATAGCGGTGAATGAGAGACTGCAGACAAAGCGGATTGACATATGGCTTTCTACATGCTGAACACAGGTATTGATAAAGTATTGGCTTTTTATTGGCAGAGGTTTTATTGCACTTACTCACAGTAACAAGCGCAGTTGTTGTCAACTACAATAATCTTGAAGTTACACTGTCTGACTTCACTCTATTGTGTTTGTGTTTTTGTGTGTGCGTGTGTGTGTGTGTGTGTGTGTGTGTGTGTCTGTGTGTGTGTGTGTGTGTGTGTGTGCTGTGAGGAGGAGGTCAGCTCTGACATGCAGAGAGAAGGAGAGAGGCTGCTTTATGATGATACATGAAACCAAAACTTTGTAAGTAACGATAAGAGCCAATTACGGTGGAGATTATTATTATTATTATTATTGTTATTGTGGTCTTGATTAAATTTTCCTTGGGCCATTTAATACCGGATCATGGTACCAATCCCTGCCTGGGCCACTCATGGGTTGCTTCTGGGCTGCATGTGGTCTGCGGGCAGCTAATTGAATAGGCCTGCCCTAACATTAACTTTTATTTGCGTTGTATTGCATTGTCTTTGAAATGTCTGACTGTGATAGCTACAACTACTACCACTGTGTGTGTGCAACAGCCACTTCGTTGCATCTGGAATCTTTGGTGTGAACTGGCCTTAAGATGTGCAGTGTAAACTTTCTGAAATGATTTTGGATTTGGACAAAATTTTTTATTTTTCTACTGGACATATTTTACATCAGTATGCCTCCATAAATTGTTCCCCAACACCTCAAACCTCTTTTATAAATGTGAATTGAACAAAGGTACATTTATCCATTTGTTTTGTTCAAGTGATCACATCCAGACATTTTGAAAAGAGGTTCATGTGATTCAGGGGGTTACAGGTAAACAGTTGACAGTTTTCCCCTCATTTTACCTGTTAAACTAAACTTCGAAAAACCTTTTTGACACGGATACCAAATCTCTAGACTTGATAATCCTATTATTTCTGACGAAAAAGTGTATCCTGTTAGGGTGGTTATGGTCAGCATGTGGATATCAAAGATATCAGCTGTTGTCCCTCTGGAGAAACTGACTGATAATCTCAATCATAAATCAGACAATACTAGAAACCCTTGCATCCCTTCTTACAGAGACATTGACTGGTTTGTCCCTGATCGGTAAAGGCTTTTTGTTCAATATGTATGTGCTATGCTATTTATTTATTTCATGTCATATCCCTGGTTTTTTCTTTCTTTCTTTCTTTCTTTCTTTCTTTCTTTATTTTTTATGTATTGAAGCATCTGTTGTTGATTTGGAGTGGGACTGTTCTGTTGTGGGTATATGTTTTGTTTTTGTTTTTGTTGTTGTTGTTGAAAGCCCTAAAATCAATTAAAAATACAATTATATAAAAAAAAAGTAAAATAAGTGTAGTGTAAGAAAAAAACTATAAAAACAGCACTACTACAAACTATCAATATTCCATGGAATGTGAAGTAATTCATGTAAAATATTGTATGAAACTGATATTAAATGTAATAATTACAAATAATAATGATAAATCACAGTAATGGAACATAATGGGAAATAGCCTCCAAGCATCAGCCGCACTGAAGTACCAAATCCTGTACCATTAGCTGACAGTGACCAGAAGAGGGCAGTGGAGGACAGTTAACGAAGCAGAGCTGCTTAATAAAGCCACACTGTGACAAACAGTGGGACTGCCCTCCTGCAGCTCAGAACCAGCTGCACCTCACTCAGACTGTCTCTGAGATTGGTTAATATGTCCTCACCAGTTATGGGCCAGAAAGCTTTCCAAAAGTCTGCAGGTAGGCTGTGTATCCCTGGTGCCTTGCCCCTCCAGGCAGCAGCTCCTCAGCATTAATCTGCCATCTCCAGCTCTGCATTTGCCTCCACAGGGACACTCAAAACTCATGAATTCTTGAACAGCTTCTCGTGGAAAGCAACTGTACACTAACAAATCTCTGTAGGCTCTTGCAGCAGTTGTCCGCTGGCAAATCACAGCGACTGCATGAGCCTTCTCTGCCCATTATTGCACTCACAACCCAAAAAAACTAAGAGGGAGCACCCATTTTAGCGTCATTTTGAAAGTGAGGATGAACCAGAGAACCTTGAGCAGAGGAGGACTTCAATATGTCCTCTCTGAGAATAAAGACTTGATCTGATCCAACTGGGTGTTTAACAGTTTTTAACTGAATTTAACTGATGCTTGAAACAGTACATTTATTGTGTCCAGCCAAAGATTAGTTTTCTTTGGAGTGAGCAGGAGTTAGGTGTACTGAAGCTAGGTTAGATGAAGATGCTATCAAGTGTCCTTCAATAATTTGATTAAACAACTCTTGGAAGTGTCCTGTGGTTTCCTGGTGGTTTCTATTGCTGCATTCACTAGTCTCTAAAAAACATAATCATAACTCACCCATGACTGCTTTTGTGGCTTAGAAATCTCTGGTGAAGGAATAAGCACTTTCTAGAGCTGTTTAGTCATCCTGCTCTTACTTCCACTCAACAGATACTGAAACTTGGTCAGTGGCCCTCGGCGTCTGACCCACGCACTGAGGTAACCTTAGTGTCTATGAGACACACCAGGCCGCTCATTTCATAGATGTTCAGAGTAACTGACATAGTATGAAAAGCAAGAAATTCCCCATGTGGAGGAAGTCGAGGTGGACTAGTGGGTCAAATACAGGACTTTCACTCAGGAGACTGATGTGCATGTCCCATGTGAAATCAAAAGTCAACGGTGAGTTATTTATACTACATAACCCTGCGTGTCACGTGACAAAATTCAGGGTGAAATACACCCTACCAAAGGAGAGCCCTCCTCAACCTCGGAGGTCGTAGCACTGTAGCACTACACTGGTAAAACAACCACAATTGGATTTTAATCCTGGACAGCAACAGACAAGAAAAGTACTGATGACGATTGTGGCTGGATATGTGGTGGATAAAAAGTTGCTCCATAATCACAGGGAAATAATGGTCACAGGCAACAGAAGACCCTCAGGTAAAGACAAAACAAAGAAGCTATTTAGCCTTAGCTAACATTACACTTACTGGAGATTACCCTGACAACATTTTTGGGGAGTTGACAAACTACATTTTTGGAATCGTTAGAACATGAAGAAAATGGAAACTTATGTGTCCTTTTTTTCAAACTCTCTATGGTGGCCATTTTGGATTTTAAAAATGGTGATTTAAAAAAAAAAAAGTCAGGTTCCAAGCCTTGCAGGTGTTTACATTCATGGCTAAATGTACATTTTGTTTACTCAGATATTCACATAAACTAAGAACAGTCACTTGGATATGCACTAATTGAATTTGATGGTCGAAGGTCAAAGGTCAAGGTCACTTTGACTTCATAAAACATGTTTTTGGCCAAAACCAAGAATCCATATGCTAACATTTTACACAAATGTCTAATAGGATAAAATGATGAAGTAGGATCATTTTGTATCCAAAAGGTCAAAGGTCAACTTCACTGTGACATCATAATGGGGCGGCAGTCCATAGGGACTTGGGTTGGGAACCGGAGGGTCACCTGTTCAAGTCCCCGTCCGGATCAAATATGGAGCATGGACTGGTGGCTGGAAAAGAGCCAGTTCACCTCCTGGGCACTGCTGAGGTGCCCATGAGCAAGGCACTGAACCCCCCAACCACTCGGGGCACCTGTCCATGGCAGCCCCCTCACTCTGACATCTCTCCACTTAGTGCATGTGTAGGTCCTGTTTGTGCATGTGTGTGTATTTCGGACCTGTGTGTTAATTACAACAGAGTGAAAAAATTAAATTTCACCTCAGGGGGATTAATAAAGTATATAAAATGAATGTTCTGCATAAATCACTTTTCTGCCCATTATTCAGTGTCATATCTCAGGAACAGAAGGGGAGACATTTGGTCAGATACTGAATTAGTGACTCTAATCTTCAAACTGTGCTGATAGTGTAGATCTTCTGTGTGTGAAGCATCCATGTTTTAACAGACATGGTTAGAAACTGTAAGAGCAACTGGACTGGTGGGCGGAGTCATACAACCATGGGGCGGTAATTATAGTTTTAGTGACTGCTTGTCAACTTAAAATGTCATTCCTAATCTTCAGTATCACTTTGATCTTAATCCTGGTTTTTAAATCTTGAGTCCTCATCGTTCTTACATTGTTTACTGACCTACAGGAACATAGTGTTGAACAATCTCCTTTGCAGTGGCATGTCACCATTTCAATGATGGCCTGAAGAGCTGGTAGTACATCAGTGGCGGTGGGTCTCAACTGGCCTTTATCATCCATGTGCACATTTTGCAGAGGAACGCTTGTCTGGCCCCTGTCACGACCTGGCTCTTATAGCCGTGACAATCAAGCATGAGTGAATGCAGTTATAGGTGAAACATACTTAATTTATTCAAATGAAGACAAAATCAACTCATCAACAACAAAAGAAACAATGATGTGGGAGCATCAGTAAAGTCAATAGTTGGGGTGTGTGCATGGGTGAGTGAAAGGCTATGTGTGTGTGAAGGGTGTTGGATGAATGAAATCAAATCACAAAATACGCTGGGGAAAAAGGAAAAGAGAGAGAGCTTCTGGGGAAGGAAGTCGGGGCTTTATAGTAGCAGGGAGCACTGGGCCCAAGTGCTTCCAACTACTCGATTGGGTTACAACTCCGCCCACCAGTTACCTGCAATCAGATTGAACAACAATAATGAATGACACAGAAATACACAGAAGCTGGAGACGGACCAGGGTACCGTCACACCCCCTCCTTAAGAATGGGGTCCTTCAAGGCACCCCGGTACCCCAAAATATAACATCTACAACCCAAAAGAGAAATAGACCTAACCAAATCCTACAGTATAAGAAATGTCCAAATTATAATCTTTGAATTAACTTTAACCCAACAAAAAGAAGAAGAACAAATGGGCTACCCACAAAGAATTGAAATGGCTACATTTTACTTTTACCCTCAAATTGTTTTCTTTTTTTTTTTTTTTTTGTTTTGTTTTTAAACTACACCCCTAAAACCATATACTCAGTCAGGTGAGCCTGTGTTCCTCCGATTGGTCCACCATCCCTCACACCATGATCTTATCCCAGCAACCGGTGCACCTGGGAAGCAGTCTAAGAGGCCAGAGAAAGATGCGAGAAGAGAGCCATGGAGAGAAACACCGTTACAAAACACAAATCACAGTTTAACATTTCAAGGGACTCTAGACAACATGTCCGCTACGACATTGTCAGAACCCTTAACATAACGGATATCCAGGCAGTATGCTTGCAAAAACAGTGACCACCAGATGAGTCTCTGGTTAAGACACTGCAGCGAGTTAAGGAAGGTCAGCGGATTATGATCAGTGAACACAACCATAGGTGCGCTGCTGCCACCAACGTACACGTTGTGTTTCAAAGACATAATCAACGCCAAAGCCTCTTTCTCAATGACAGAATAGTTAAGTTGATATGAGTTAAACTTTTTGGAAAAGAAGCTAATGGGCTTATCTATCCCCAGGTCATCAGCCTGCATGAGGACAAACCCGGCACCTACATAGCTGGCGTCAACATACAGTTTAAACGGGCGACCAAAGCACGGAGCAGCCAGGACAGGCACAAGCACAACAGTGTTTTTACATTTTCAAAAGCTTTCTGGCAGACGGGGGACCAAATAAATGTAGCTTTCCCCTTGAGCAGGTCAGTAAGTGGTGCTACAACAGTGGAAAAGTTCCGGCAAAACCCCCTGTAATAACCCACCAGGCCAAGGAAGCGCATCAACTCTTTTTTGGTTGTTGGAACAGGATATTTCTGGAGAGCCTGCACTTTGGCATTGACGGGACGCACTTGGCCCTGCCCCACCACCAGCCTTGCCTCCGCCAAACAGGTGAACAGCTCCCAGATATGGATTAAGTGATCCTCCCAAGTGTCAGAGTAAATTACCACGTCATCCAAATACACTGCACAGCCCTGCATACCACAGACAACATAGTTCATAAGGCGCTGGAACGTGGCCAGTGCGTTTCAAAGGCCAAACGGCATAACTGTATATGAAGACCGGTTGGTGTGATGAAGGCTGCTAGCTCACACGCTTGCTGGGACAGAGGATCCTGCCAATACCCTTACAACAGGTTGAATTTGCTCACAAATTTCACCACGCCCACCTGGTCAATACAGTCATCAATCCTGGGGAGAGGAAAAGAATCGGGGTTAGTGACATTATTCAGTTTATGAAAATCAGAACAGAAATGTGGGGTACCGTCTGATTTTGGAACCAGCAAGCACGGAGAAGACCAACTGGAAGCACAAGGCTCTGTAAAGCCATTGTCTAACATGTATTTCACTTCTGCATCCAGATGCGTCTGTCAGCATTAACACAGTAAAACCTTTGCTTTATCAGCTTAGCATCCCCAACGTCAATGTCATGTTCAAGCAGGTGGGTCTGGCTAGGCATATCACCAAACAGACAGGGAAAATCCTGAATCAGCGGTGCCAACTCCGCTCGTTGTGCCACAGACAAGTGCTCCAACAATTTATTCAAGTTACCAAGCGCTTCAGAGTTTTTCAAGCAGCCGTGCAACAACGCCTGTTCGGCTGTTTCTAACCCGTCCTCCTCCAACCCCAGTGAGTTAGGAGGCTCAACCAACCCTGGTCCAGCTACATAGGATGCATGGGCCTGGACAACATCTGGCCATGCACTACCTGGCCCCTTAGAAGTAAGTGCGTAATACGGTTTGAGCAAGTTCACATGGCACAGCTGATTAGACTTCCTACGCTGAGGTGTCGAAATGATGTAATTCTTCTCTGAGACCTTTTTGAGCACTGTATGCAGGCCAGTGAATTTAGCCAGGAAAGGTGAAGTTACAACAGGGAGCAAAGCCAACACTTGGTCACCAGGACTAAAAACACAGTGCTCAGCCTGATGGTAATACAACTGCTTCATTTTAACCTGCGTGGAAGCCAAATTGTCTTTAGCCAACTCTCCAGCTGCATAAAGTCTGTGTCGAAAACCATTGACATAATCAATCAAATTTACAGGAGGCAGCCAGGGGACCTATGTATGACAAGTGTATGACAAGTTTTAATAAATGCCAACACATCCCTCTTCATACGAGGCCAGAAAAAATGTCTCAACAGCTGACCATACATCTTACTCACACCAGAATGACCAGACTCATCATGAGCAACCTGTAACACTGACTGTCTGAGCTTAGTTGGTAGAACTATTCCTGGATCACGCAAATTACTGCCACCTCTACCTTCCCCAGAAAAAGTCCTACCACATTGACTCCATACCACCGGCAGCAACACTGTCCCTGTTCCCATAACCTGCCCAGGGCTCACCAAAACTGACCCGCTGCGTCAACTCATAATCATCGGCCAAAGCTGCCGCCTCAGCCGCGGTTTCTGCCTTCTGCTCATAGGAACAGAATTTTTAAATTGCTCCAGCACAATTAGGTCACACAAACCCTCAAAGTCATCCACCTCTGCAGCAGAACACCGATTGAAATGGGTGTTCAAATCACAAGCAAACTTAAGGTGGGACTGCTTTTCACCTTTTTTTCCGAGTTCTAACGCGCTCAAACAATGAAAAAAATACCTCAGGCTCTCTCTCGAAAAACTTAGGCAGCAGCTGCAAGTTCCCCAGAACATCACTCACCTGAGTCATGCTCGGAGAGACGAGCTGATCTGTTTAACTCACTGACAGCTGGAAGCTTACCTGCCTTAATTAGCGCAAGTTTAGACTGCTCCATTTCTAACTAGGCCTGCTCTGTCTGCTGGTGCAACTTTTCCAAAGCCAACTCCTTCTCCAGCTCTACCTTTAACTTAAACTTATCATGGTCTAGTTGCAACATGAGCAACTCCTTCTGCTGCTGAAAAGTTAACCCTGCTGTCACTCCAGGCGGAAATGGCAGGTTAACTGGAGGAGACGCAACAGGAGGAGAAGCAACAACCGGCGGACACTCAGTCAAAACTTTCTCATCCAACAAAGCCGATCTCAAAACAACCTTAACCCTCTCTTTCTGGCGCTTATCACCCACATCAATACCATATGACTCCGCTATTTTAATCAACTGCTCTCTCGTGCACAAATCCAAAAGCTCCTCTGAAGGAGAAGCCAAAAATTCCTCCACAGTCACCATACTTAGCCTGTGCGTGAAACCAACGCAAGCAGTGAAAACTAAACTGGTGCACAAACTGGTACAAACAAACAATTGTGTCCCACTAGCTGACTACCTACCCAGGTCTACCTGACTAAGCTCAACCCTAGTCTTCATGCAGGTACTGGCGGCGGGTATTTATGCACTGTAAACCAGCGGCGAGGGAAAGCAACCAGAAACTGGCGACCCCCCCCTGAGCCGCGGACGTGCTCCCGAGAAAAGCTCCAACCACGGTCTCCGCAGCACTACCAAAAACAACACACGAAACGAAACTCAAAAGGAGTAATGTCGCTACACCTGGCAGGGGAACACCCATTCAAAACACAAAAACCGGCTTAAGCGCACCAGCCAGATAACACGTACCATACATTGATCCCAACTACACACAGAGCCAAGAGAAAAAACCTCCCCAAAATGCACAAACTAGTCAACAAAGCACAACCAATCACTGTGTCCCTCTAACAAAAGCGCTATTTCCCGCTGCTAGACACAAAGGAATTTACGCAAGCAGGACCGCACTACAGGGAATCCCCTGGGGAAACCCTCTCCAAGCAACTTATAGGCTATGACATCAGCTTCACTCACAAATTCAGACCTGCATCAAACATGCCAACTACACTGTATGGAACACCAAACTACCAAAAATTACCACCTAACGGGTTCAAACAAAGAGACGAGCCCCCACCTGTCACGACCTGGCTCTTATAGCTGTGACAATCAAGCATGAGCGAACGCAGTTAAAGGCAAAACATACTTATTTAACTGAAGACCGTCACACCCCAAACTCGAGCTTGCATATGTAGTTCCCCTATCATTAAGCTGTTTCAACGCATCCTCTGTAGGTGGTAGCTTGTTACTCTCAGCCTTGTATTTGTCAAAATGTGCTATCTCAGCTCTGGAATGTTTCTTATTGCAATTCCTTCTGAGTAATAGGAAGCACAAACAATCCTAGTCAAGCATTTCTGTTGTTCCTCTGTTACTAAAATTATCTGAAAGCATCCTCAAAGCTTCAACAATGTCATCCTCAGCTTTGACAAAGATCTTGAACCATGTTGCGTTATGCCTAGTTAACACTACATGACTTAAGCCCTGATTTTTTGCTAATTTAAAATAATTTAAAATATTTTTTTGATCTCCCCACCAGAGGCCTCAGATAAGATGTAAATCAGTGTTGGCTCCACACTCACAAAATTGATGGTTGAACGCTAACTGTTCAAAAATGTGAGGCGAGAAGTTGCCAGCTACGCACTCCAGATATCTAACATGCTGAGTCCATGAGTATATCTGTGTTACGTGGGTTTCACCAATGCTCCGCCCCTTTAGGAGACTAGCGGCAGTCCTGAGTCTATTCATTCCAATGGGAAAAGTAAACATGAGTACAGCTTAGGACCAATTCTTTCATTTCATAGTCACTGAAGTAAATACTGGACCCATTTTTCACAAGCCCCACCTGTTCAAAGCATACTGACAGTAAAATGACATTTTCAGACTGATAGATAGGGAGAAAATTTGATCGAGACATGTCTCTCCTTTAGCAACACACTTTCCAGAGATCTGGCAGCAACTGACATGATCTCTTCCTGGGTTAATATCAGACATTAAGCAAGCAGATAAAATGAGCAGCAAATTAAGGGACAAATTTTTTATGTATTTTGGGTTGTAATTTTTCAATCTGCTTTTATCCATCCGGACGACATCACTACACTTCATAATGAGCGGGTGGTATGCGGTGGAGAGACGCCCACACAGACTTAGAAGACTGGAAGTATATACCAATTCATACCGTTGGCAGAGCTTGTAATGTGGTATCTTTTGTTATAGGGTATCTTTGGAAAGAGCGACAGAGAGAGGGACAGAGAAGGTGGACTATTGCATACAATATATAATAATCTGTCATGTTTCTGTAAGTTTAATAACCTATGATATTTGTAAGCACTACTAGTTGACACGCGCATCACAAGACATGGGCCTATTCATGGGAGATTCCTCCTGGTGTAGGATCTTATAGTGTGTGACCCCTTTGTTGCTTGTCAGTCATGTAGTGTGAATACCACAATGACTTCAAGACTCCAGATTACAAGACAAGTTGTGTAGTGTGGAAAGTATTTTGAAAGTCCTGTAATGTGAACTGAGCTTAAACCAACTCTTGCAACCGACAGTATTGTCAACAACAGAGAGTGCACTCAGTGGGTCTCATTCATGAAACGTGAGCATAAGGAATTTGTGTGTAAACTGTTCCCAGACGGAAATTTACGTGCATGTCCGCATTCATCAATATTTTAGTAGCTCCGATCTTTTCGTAGCTACTAACAAAATCTACTCCTGCTCCTGACCACTCGCAGTGCTTGTGTAAATTTAGTAAAGCACATAAATATTGCTTGTCACTATTGGAAATTACAATTTTAATTCGTATTGCGCTCTGTTGTGTACACAATACACAAATGCCTTTGAAACACGTAATCTAAACATGACAAAAATATTAAAAATATAACACATTTAGTTAAATTAGTTGGCAATTAGCAGGTTTAAGATCCAGATTAGATTCATGAATTATCTATGTAAATCGACTCAATAGATTACACGTTCTTTCTACATGTTGAATGATGATAATAAAAATATGCTCTTCGGCCTCGGTGCCTGGGTTCAGCAGGGGCAGCAGGAGCAGCAGGTGGTGGAGCCATAAAGGAGCACGTGGCAGCTGAAAGAATTATTTGAGACAACACGTTTTTTTTTTTTTTTTTTGTGGCTTTTTGATCATTTGAATGAATAAATCTGATCTGAAAAAAATATGTTGTATAAAACAGAGCTTTAGGCTATTAAGATTGAAATAATTTGAAGACGATGCATACAAAACTGTTGTAGGCTTTATGTTATCCGTATCATTTGTTAAAATAAATGTTAAATAGCTCTACATTCCGACAGCCATCACTGATTTAGAATTTATCCATTATGCACAAAACATCTCTGGTTTCCTGTTCCCACTTCATTCAAAACCCCACAAATGAATCTTCTGTTTGTTTGGTGACCACTGTATTTTTTTTGTGTGTGCTTATGAGTTTCTTTGCCTCCAGTTTCATATCAAACCATTTACACATCACCTCTGACATGGTTCTTTGTACTACAGAGACAACATTAACAGCATCTGTTACCTCCCTCCAGGCCTTCGCTTTGCCTGTCCCTGTCACACCACTACTAACTGAAGAAAATAAAACGTTTTTTCTTAACGGTACGGCACGGTATGAGATCACTGCTTGTTCTCACGATATTTTGGCCGCACTTTGGAAAGCAGAGCTAAATGGTAAACAAACATGGCACCACACCAGTAAGGTAAGACAACATGTTTACATGTAGTTTTCTATATGTTCTCTGACATTTATCTTGATGATATGAGGCGGTCTTTGTGGAAAAAACAAGCTTGTTTAGTGGACTAACTTTGCACTTGAAGTACGCCCTTTCACTTACGTTTTAACAGGTCTGACGCTACTATGCGCTCCGGCTGGATCTAGGCTAACGGCTAACATGCTATTATTTTTATGTCACTAGTCACTTGAAACAAATTTAGGACGATAGGAGATACGTTGAAATAAACCGAAATTTCCCTTTAAGGTGTCAACATCCTCATTGCCATTTTTGCTGAAGCTTCCAACATCTATGCTGCTCTTTGTGCGACTAGATGCTGAGGTGATGTGACCAACTTAGGGGAAATTTGGTTGTATTTCAGTTTTAACTTAGCCAAAGAATTAACTTAAATCAATAATTTATTTGTCACATGAAATTATATTAGGTATGGTTCAATTGACCTATGGCTAAGCCATGCCCCCCTCCACTCACTTGGACAAACTATCAACATTCAGTGAATGGGGCGCTATGGCAGATGTCACAGTACACGGCATTTCGCAGGAGGCTATTGATGTTTTTTGGGGACATAACGATCAGATGTAATTGAGAAGTAACCAAAAGGGCCTAAACTATGCATTGGAGGGATATATTAATCATTTTATTGTTGAGAATGTTGATGAAAAGCTTAAATTACAAGCCAAAATTTACAGGTCACAGTGTACGCTTGTGAACCGCATCTCGTTGCTGTCGCCATCAAAGACAACACATACTTCTACTGTTATTATACACATATGACTATTATCACACATGTATACTGCCAGATATTAATACATACTTTCAACATATTGTACCACAGTAGCCAGAACTATAACTATAATATTATTACTTTCAATAATGTTGTTGTAAGCTACTGTCATTATCTGCATCTCTCTCTCTCTCTCTCTCTCTCTCTCTCTCTCTCTCCCTCTCTCTGTCTCTCTTTCTGTCTCATTGTGTCATGCGGATTACTGTTAATTTATTATGCTGATCTGTTCTGTACGACATCTATTGCACGTCTGTCCGTCCAGGAAGAGGGATCCCTCCTCAGTTGCTCTTCCTGAGGTTTCTACCGTTTTTTTTCCCTGTTAAAGGGTTTTTTTTGGGGAGTTTTTCCTTATCCGCTGCGAGGGTCATAAGGACAGAGGGATGTCGTATGCTGTAAAGCCCTGTGAGGCAAATTGTGATTTGTGATATTGGGCTTTATAAATAAAAAAATTGAATTGAATTGAATTGATTGAAATTGATTTAAGTGCCACTTAAGTTACGGTTTTTGGCTCAGAATATGAGGAAAGGATAACGACCTTTTTACCATCTTTACCAAGAGTGTCTCTCCGTTAGTTTGGTGCTACAGTATTTACATTGAATCATTCAGCATAACGTTAGTCAACCTTTGTTATCTCTGCGATTACAGATAAATTAATGAAGCCAAGCTCCAGAAGTTAACGTTAGCTTATCTAGAGCCCTTTGGACAACAGATAACAATCATGTACAATCACCAAAGTACAAAACTAGAACAAAATAGGCTAATGAACTCCCAGCAAACAAGCTGACATGATGAACAATGCAGCTAGGAGCTAATGTTAGGCTAACTTTAGCTAACGTTAGCTAGAGATGTTAAAGATAACTTTATATTTCTTTCCAGCAAAGTGACAATAGGTTGCCTCAAACACGATGTTGACTTGCCTTAGAACAGATGCAGACATCATTGTTAATCTTATTCACGTTGAGTTGATGTTGTGGTCTAACATTACCACACAACTTTATCCAAAAGAGACACTTTTCTCGGTTGAGGTGTGGTTTAGGAAAGGGTAAAAAATACACCTCGTCACCCAGCCTCTCAGAATACCTTGTGTCGGAGTTGCATGTACCCCATGCATGCCGTTTTTAAACTCCAAATCTCCAAAAAAAGCTCATAAAACTGAACAAAACTGACTTTCTGTAATGCATTTCAATGAACAGCTAGGCAGAGAATGTCCGAGTATATGGGAATGGCTATACGCACTGTGATTGGCTCATCGTGTTTGAGTGCGGGGCTTAGCCATGGGTCAATTGAAATGTGATCCTATCAGGCTCTGTGCACCAGCTCCACTACTTCCTGAAAGGAAGTATGCATGAGTATTTCCTGTCCTATACTATTGGATTAAGTGATTAATCAGCTGTGCGGCACACCCAGCACACACCTGATTAATCACTTAATCCAATAGTATAGGACAGGAAATACTCATGCATACTTACTTTCAGGAAGTAGTGGAGCTGGTGCACAGAGTCCATTAAGTTACATATTCTTTCACTTCGGTTGCTGCTTTAAAATTGCCCATGTTTAATGACTGGCTGCAGTGTGTGTGTTTATGGCATCCGGGATGGTTCTGTTAATCCATGGCTTCTGGTTGTGGAATGATTTAACTGTAGTTTTGGGTACAGTGGCTGCTGTTGTTTTACTATTGAAATCCACCACAGACTCATTGAATTAATTGATGACATTCAATTTTCAATTTAGTCAATTTTATTTATAAAGCCCAATATCACAAATCACAATTTGCCTCACAGGGCTTTACAGCATACGACATCCCTCTGTCCTTAGGACCCTCGCAGCGGGTAAGGAAAAACTCCCCCCCAAAAAAACGTTTAACGGGGGAAAAAAACATTGACAGAGGTGTCCTGGAACATGCCCTATCCTGTGATTGGCTCTATCGCTCACGTCACAAGGGGATGCGTTGAAGTATGTTTTCATATCTCAACCCCAAAAAGACACATGGTCGCTTCTCCCATACACAGGGAGTGCTGTTCTACAACCACCTCTGAATGGCGTATGGCAGTGATCCAGAGTGTATATTCTCCTTGTGGCACAAGGCGAACAGGAACAGGACAGCACCTCACATTCATATTGTCGCACCAGTCCTTATTTATCATTAAGCACACACCTCCTCCCTTTCTCTCACTAGAGTTTTCGCCTGTGTCAGATCAATAGAAAGAGTCACCTGGCTGAATGACGCTGCCTGTCCATGTCTCAGCTTTGAAACAAGTTCTCAACTGATGCCTGCTAAATAACTTATTGTGTTTAATATTAGCTAGGTATGTCAACCAGTGGTTAACAATAGCCACTCAGCTAATCTTTGCGGTTGTTTTTCTAAAGCTAACTGCTTACGCTACGTAGTTAGTTGTCAAGTGTAGTAATAAAGATACAGCAATTATTTAGCTGATACAAAAAACATTACAGGCATGTGCAGCATCAGATTCTATTTTTAATGTATTGGAAATGGTTTCATTTGTTCCCTTGGCTTGAAAAATATGAAAATTAACACCGAAACTCAGAACCAATTTGATTTATCATGTCACAGCTTAAAACAGGTTATGGGTGGTCGCCATTTTGAGAGTCCAAGATGGCAGCCACAGAGACTTTGAAAAAATGGAAACATTGGTTTTGGAATTTAAACTTTTCAAAAATATATAGATAATAAACTCCCCAAAGATTTTGAGCGAAGGTTAAAATCAGGACATTGTGAACCTGACTAATAACCCCCTACCTACTCCTATCCATCCTCCTGGATCCCACTCCTGGCAGGATGTAATGTAGTGTATAACATATGTGCCATATGTCAGGTGAGACATTATGTTACCTTTAAGCCAAACCATAATCTTTTTTCAAAACCTTACCAAGAAGTTGTTCCCCTAAATCTTACCATGTAGTTCTGGGGCAACTGCTGTTGTTTCACAGCATTAACATTGTATTTAAAAGTGCCACCTTAACAGTCATATACAAGCTATTCAGTCATTCACTGGTAGGGGTGCTAATTTCGGAAACACTCCTGTGGGCAGGTGGGTAGGAACATACAACCTATGTGGTCGTATGAGTTGAAGGACTTGTAACAAATGTACTCAATTTAATCCAATTTAAACCTAAGTGCTTTAACTGCCGAAACCTAACAAAGTAAACCTAAAATCTAAATAAACCCTGTGCCTGAGTGCCCAAAACTGACAGTGACCCAGCATCAGTATCTGACAAGTAGGAAGTTAGAATGTGTTGATACTTCCTCTAACTGCGAGGAAGAAGAGTTTTTCTTAATTCTTTCTTTTGATATTTTAGGCTTACTTGCTGTGCTTTCTCTTTTGATTGATAATTTTCATCATCATCAATCATAATGTCCTCTTCATCATTGATCACTAATTCTGTTACTGTTATTACTTTCTGTCCAATGTGTTACTTTAACTCAGCCTGCTCTTCCTGCTCATCCTGCTAATCTGAGACTTCCCACATCATCATGTTCTTGTTGGCTCTCTGCTCTGTTTGCCTCAGGTGAGTTTTGTGTAATCTCATCTGGCTTTGTGTCATTCTGTGTAACAGTTAAGGATGAAGACCCACTGTCAGCCCTGACAGACAGTGGCTTTAATGTAGTGTAGACTCTGCTGACTGGCCTTCACCTGGCCTCCTGTAGGCACAGTTAAACTAAATGCACTGCCGCTCCACACCCAAAACACTCTTTGCTCTTTTTTTTAGATCAGAGAAACTTGTCCTCTGAAGGTCATGACTTATTTTGAAGTGAAGAGAGTTAAAGCTAAGAGGCATGCATGTTTGGCCTGTTGTTTTTCTAGTAGGACCCATATTGTTTTTTAACTGTAAATGTTTTTTAAAAATGGACATCCTGCAGATGGCCATAGGACAGCATCTGCATAATCCTTTATGTATTGACACATAGCTATGTATGTATGTCTATCAGTCTAAAATAAAAATCATGATAGATAGAGCATCCATTGTTTTTGCAGCTGAAAGCTAAGGCTTCTGTCTTTCATGTCATCATGTTGTATGCTTATACTGACGTCATTACACTACGCTGTGTGTGGGGCAAAACCATGCGAAAACACTCTCTGGTGTTAGATGAATGAATGATTAATCTATCACACTGCCTTTTCACACTGCTCATAAAAAAGTGCATATCTCAAAAACTAAATAAGGTACATAGTTCAGATAACTTTTGGACTGTGAAGAAATATTTTGTTTATGTTTCTACATTTAAAAATCTTTAGGATCAGTTTCTTGTTTTTATCTTTAACTCTGATGAAAAAAACATGTCAAAACAAGTTTTGCATTTTTATGTTTTGCATTTTTTTATTTAAATGACAGTTTCAATACTTTTATCAGTTACTATGATTTATTGACTTACATGCTCTTTTAGCCTACGTTATACAGATTTTAGGGATATGAAGCATTAGAAGATTCTCCAAGAAATGACATCACAATAAGCAAAAATACCAATGTGGGCCCTGGAGGACCATTTCTATTGCAGAGTTCAAAGGGTACATTAACGGGGCACAGTAGAAATGCTAACTTCTTTTTTTGCTGGATTCACTGGCAACAACATGAGAGTGAATCATTACATTCTCACATTTTTGAGCAGCAGATTTACTTTTTCTACACATTACAAAAAGATTACAACAGCAATGTTCATCCTAAAGGCACATTTCTCTATCATAGCTAACAATTTCACCAGCCATTCCTCTCTGCACAACAGATTGCCAGGGCAGACTTCACTGCATACCACCATGTCAGTTTGTCCAAGTCCATAAAAACTTGCATCCTCTGACACACACAGCAGCACTTAACACGCTCACTCCCAGCATGCACTGAGAGAGAGGGAGAGAGAGTGATGGATGGGTTCGGCCTAGGAGTCAGTTTCAGTTCACCTTATAACACCTGAACACCAGTAGCTGTGCGTGTGTGTGTGTGTGTGTGTTGTCCAACATGTTGATTACGCCTTTATTCAGCATTGATCACTTAAGCTCTTATTGTGTCTCTCACCTTGACTTTGTCACACCACTGTGTTAAAATGTGTGCTTTGCTTATTTGCTGATAAAATATTGTTGTGATGCTGAAAGCCTATTTTTGTTAATTGAATCCCAAAACTTTGCAGTGCATATGCAAGGCTTTAAACTGTGCTGCTTTCCTCGCCTAAATAAAATCTGTGGGTATTTCCTGAAAATCTGTCATCCCTGTGAGCTTGTGCATCGTTGTTGTTCCACCATGATCTTCTGACTCAAAAGAAAAAGCTTTTATGAGTTATGTATTGTGTTTGGGCCTGCTCATAGCCTGGAATAACACTTTGACAGCCAAATCAAATCCTGCTATCATCTTTCATCAATCAACCTCATTAAGCCTCCTCTTCCAGAAAATAGGATTAGACTTGTTTGTGTGATTTGGCCCCAGATATTCAGTGTATTGTGTTTTGTTCACAAAAGGAGAAAGTGTGGGATGAGACAGCCAAAAGTCATGTCAGCACTGGAAAAGAAAAAGGACATGAGAGCTTCTTTAAAACAAAAGCTTGGACTTGGCTCACCGCTACTGGGTTTAGGATGAGCGTCTGAGGACGGAGCTAATTGTGGTGAATACAGAGCTTTGGCAGCGCTGGATTCCTCTTTCAGATGCCAGCATTTGCATGTGTGTGTGTGTGTGTGTGTGTGTGTTCTGGGCCATGCATTCCCTCACTCGTTTGTTGCTCACTCTCCCTGTTCCTCCAGGGATTCTGATGGAAATAGGCCTACCATCCAGCTGCCAAGATAACCTGATTTAGCCGTACTCGGCTGCCATTTTTCTTAAACACAACAATTGTGTTTGGCCCAGTGGTCGGTGGCCGGTGGTCTCTGGGCTCAGGGGTCATAAACTGGTCCAGGTGGACAATCTCATTTAGCTTGCAGGTGACACAACGCTTCCCACAGTAGGGCTCAACAGTGTTTCAGCTGTCTGTGTATGTTTTTAAATGTGTCTAATGTAGCTTTCAATTCAAAGTTCAGATTTTTCTGCTGTTAATGTCAAGAAAAATACCCTGAAGTTAATGTGCAATCAGATTATGAGGATATAAAATCTGTTAAACTTGATCTGTAGGGTTTATGAGCATTTTACTCAACCTGTACACATCCCAACTCGTCACAGATTGCCGCTTGGTCAGTGCCGTTTATGTCTACATATGCGGGGTCTGCCCATTATTCCGACAACCCATTGGTCCGACATCCCATTGTTCCGACCATATTAAACCCATTGTTCCGAAGTCCCATTGTTCCGAAATCATCATGATGCCCTGTGGTTAAGGTCTGGCTAGGTTTAGGCACAAAAAACACCTGGTTAGGGTTAGGAAAAGATCATGGGGTGGGTTACAATGAAAAAGAAAGTGGCAAACACATACGCCGTGAGCCTGCTTCGCCTCAAGCCTTTCCCAGCTGACCCAGAGCTGGTCGCGGCACACCATCAAGGCAGAAATACGCCCGCCGGGAGCCGTTCAGCACCCCACACAACCCGGACCCCAGAGTTAATAACAGGAGGTTATGGTGTTTCATTCCTCTCTCTGACACTTGTATCTCGACCAGTAGCCTACTTTTGTTGCGTTTGCTGATCCTCTATGGTACACAAATACAGTATAGCCTAGTATAATCACATATCGAAACAACGGGACGTCGGACTAATGGGATGTCGGACCAATGGGCTGTCGGACCAATGACATGGACCCTACATATGACACACTAGGTATCTTCCTGTGTTTGTTGTTGACATTTTGGGAGGGCGTGTTAACTTATGCCTGTTACATGCACTGTGTCTTTTCAAAATACGCTTCTGTTTTCACAGGAAATGTACTAGTTCTGCAATCTTTTTCAAAATAAACTTGCAAAATCCGTAAAACACCTTGTATTTATGTATTGTATGTATTTACCTTGTGCAACAAAGTATGTGGTTAGATTTAGAAAAAAATATTATGGTTCTACATTCATATGGGAAGTCAACAGTAGGCTCTCACATGAAAGTCCAGTGTTTGCTGGACCCATCCATCTTCCCTCCTGCCTGCCCTGTAGGGACTTTTCAGCTCCTTAAAGTTACACTGTTACCAGCAGCACTTCAACCTAACACTGTCCAGCGGTGTATAACACCGCTGCTACAGGTGCCGTCCAGCTGCGTTATGAACTGACGCTGCTTGTCTGCTTATCATACTGCGGCGACAGGTGCTTTCCGGCTGACCAGTGGCGTATCATAACACCGTGAAAGGTGGCTTTGGGGCTGTGTGTGGCGTCAAAATCACTGACAAAGCGACGGTACATGATATGTTTGAAATAAGAATGGGCTGCACTCTGTTCTCTACAGCTTTTTTTGTTTGAACTTAAATCTACTCCCACTGACTTTTTGAGTTAAAAGCTTGACTTGACTTGACACATGACTTGTGGTTTCTTTTTCTGCTTTATAACTCTGAAATACATAAATTATTTTTTTCATCACACAACCCCCAAAAAAACAACACTGACATATTATAATCTTATAAAGTTGCTGTGATTAACATCCAATCCAGTCATACAGCGCAACATTAGCATTCACTTAAGAGTCGTTTTTCTGTCCATCTGATTAATGTAAGTCCAATATTCACTCTCTTTTAAGTTCTGGTTTGGTCTCCTCTGACTCCTGACAGAAATATCTCTCTTTAGCTCCCAGCTGGTTGCTCATTTGTCTTGTAGCCTACTGATTAGTGCAGCTTTAAGCAGACTATGGTCAGACATCTATCACAACGTTTTGGCCAAGAATCTGTTAACTGCAAGAGTAGTTGGATATTTTCATGTTTGACACATGAAATAAAGTAGTGATAACGTAAGCTAACAACAGTATGCTAAAGATAAAAATTAAGCCTTTAAAAACTGAACTCCCGCAGACGGCAACGGGAGATCCTTGTACAGGACATAATCCTGTATATAAAGATGTAAAATAAAAACCTCAATAGCTGGAATATTCCTTCTTTTTGCAGCAGAAAGCTAAGACTTCTGTCTTCCATACCATCTATCGAAGCGAATCGTGACCAATATTTCAATTAAAATGCATTTGCAGAAATGCTTTTTCATTTTAAGAATGTGGCTGCATTATTTGACTCATAAATAAAATTAATCATCAGTCATCCTATTTGCATTTTAATTTTCTTCTTCAAGACTGCACATTCTTTCACTTAATTAAAATGAAAAAGAAAAAGACATTTGAGATTTAATTTTTAAAATATGCCCCAGCAAATAGATACCAAAATTCAATTTGAAATGTAAAATTTGAAAATTAAAATGCATTTGCAGAAATGCTTTTTCATTTTAAGAATGTGGCTGCATTATTTGGCTCATAAATAAAATGAATAATCAATCAACCTATTTGCATTTGCATTTTCTTCTTCAAGACTGCTCATTTTATGCCATAATCAAAAAGAAAACAAAGAGGACATTGCTATTTCATTTTCGTGGTCTGTCCCGCAAAATAGTGCCCATAATTCGAAAATGAGTTGGCAATCTGAGCGGCGCAGGAGAGTGACGTCAGTAGCTGCTCTTCTTCAGCTCCGTGCTGACCGTGCTACCCATCTAATACGGTAGGGGGTGGTGTGCACATTTGATATATAGATGCATCACAGATCATGGCGCTCCCTGAGATTGTGCTTTCTAAACATCGTAATTTCCCAAAACTGAATAAATACCACACATAGCAACACAAAACTGCTTTGCTAGCTCAATCATGTTGTAACTAAGATATCTGCTGGAAAAAATACATTTTTAATGGACTGATGATTGAGTTACGGACTTAATACGTCTGCTGACTTGACAGTCATTTAAGCTAGTAGCAGGTGCCGTGTCTCTCAGTGTTGCAGCCAATTTAGATTTATGTATGTTTGTGTGTGTGAATGTGGGTGTGTTTATGGTAGGCACTATGGTTGCTACGGATTACCTGCACAGCTGTGGGCGTAGGTGGTGATCAGTCACATGTAGGTTAGATAGGGGAGTCACAGCTGATCAGTGTCAGGGAATGAAAATCAGGGGAGGCCACACAGTTTTTCAACTGTGTCTGTGTGTGTGTCGAGTGAATGGGTTTTCGTTATAATCGTAGTATTTTTGTCCTTTTGCATAAGCTCGTTTTAAGTCGTTTTTACACTCGGCTTTTTGTAGGTGTCATTAACGTTTTTGTAAGTGTTCAAAGCGTACCATGGAGGACCTCATTTTTGCACACCAACATGAGTTAAAAATGGCTTCGGATTCCCTCAACTGGCATTTTTTGTAGTTGGATTGCCGATACACTCAGCTTCAGCTTATACCATACAGTCCAGCAACTTTTCCGGGGGAAACCCTGTGACATTGACACATTAAATAATTTTCATACATACAAAGCTGCCTTGGTTTGATTCTAACCAATAAAATATGGTTGTCAGATATTGAATCTGCTGCATCGTGAAATTAATAAATTATGCACAGCTAAGATTAACTGATATGATATGGAGTACCTATTGACATCAGTGTGTAATAAGCCTGGAGGCCATAGCTAACAAGCTGCAGTCAACAAAGACCCTTGTAAACTTGTATACGTTTCAATTTACACTACTATTAATTCAGCATGATCTTGATCATGATAGAAATTAAATTGCATCATGCCATCTTTCTGTTCTACATTCAATTTTTAAGCAAAAAAAATATCCATTGATCAAAGGAATTGTTGGACTGTATGTTTATCTATATTATCTATATATTTATCAATCAATCAATCAATCAATTTTATTTATAAAGCCCAATATCACAAATCACAATTTGCCTCACAGGGCTTTACAGCATACAACATCCCTCTGTCCTGTGGACCCTCACAGCGGATAAGGAAAAACTCCCCCAAAAAAACCCTTTAATGGGGAAAAAAAAAACGGTAGAAACCTCAGGAAGAGCAACTGAGGAGGGATCCCTCTTCCAGGACGGACAGACGTGCAATCGATGTCGTACAGAACAGATCAACATAATAAATTAAAAGTAATCCGTATGACACAATGAGACAGAAAAAGAGAGAGAGAGAGAGAGAGAGAGATGCAGGACAGACGGTAATGACAGTAGCTTACAACAACATTAATGAAAGTAATAATATTATTGTTATAGTTCTGGCTACTGTGGTACAATATGTTGAAAGTATATATTAGTATCTGGCAGTATACATGTGTGATAAAAATCATATGTGTATATTAACAGTATAAGTATGACTAATGACTAATGATGGCGGCAGCAGCAGCAGGAGGCATCTAAATATTAACACAATTTAATATCAATAAATCATTGCATACATAAGTAATCATCTTAAATATTTAGGCTAATATAATTTAGATCTGCCCTGTAAAAGTGTGTGTATAGCGAGTGTTTTGTGCGAAGATGTTATTACCACTTGTCATAAGAACACTTGTAAGGTCCTCTTCGCACCAAACACTCATTCAGTGCACTATACACACACTTTTACAGGGCAGATCTAAATTATATTAGGCAGCTTTGTATGTATGAAAATTATTTAACGTGTCAATGTCACAGGGTTTCCCCCGGAAAAGTTGCTGGACTATGTGGTATTTATTCAGTTTTGGGAAATCACAATGTCTACAAAGTTTAAACTATAAGTACAAGTATAAGCTCCTACTAGCTTAAATGACTGTCAAGTCAGCAGACGTATTAAGTCCGTAACTCAATGAACAGTCCACTATGGTCCGCTATGTGTGGTATTTATTAAGTTTTAGGAAATTACGATGTTTAGAAAGCACAATCTCAGGGAGCGCCATGATCTGTGATGCATCTATATATCAAATGTGCACACCGCCCCCTACCGTATTAGATGGGTAGCACGGTCAGCACGGAGCTGAAGAAGAGCGGCTACTGACGTCACTCTCCTGCGCTGCTCAGATTGCCAACTCATTTTCGAATTATGGGCACTATTTTGAGGGACAGACCACGAAAATGAAATAGCAATGTCTCTTTGTTTTCTTTTTGATTATGGCATAAAATGAGCAGTCTTGAAGAAGAAAATGCAAATGCAAATAGGTTGATTGATTATTCATTTTATTTATCAGTCAAATAATGCAGCCACATTCTTAAAATGAAAAAAGCATTTCTGCAAATGCATTTTAATTTTCAAATTTTACATTTCAAATTGAATTTTGGTATCTATTTGCTGGGGCATATTTTGAAAATTAAATCTCAAATGTCTTTTTCTTTTTCATTTTAATTAAGTGAAAGAATGTGCAGTCTTGAAGAAGAAAATTAAAATGCAAATAGGATGACTGATGATTAATTTTATTTATGAGTCAAATAATGCAGCCACATTCTTAAAATGAAAAAGCATTTCTGCAAATGCATTTTAATTGAAATATTGGTCACGATTTGCTTCAATAACCATCATGATGTATGTATGTAATGATGTCATTTTGCTATGTTATGTGTGGTGCAAAAACATGTGGTGGTGCCAGAGGAATGAATGATGAATCTGTCACAAAGCCTTTTTACTCTGCTCATAAAAATGAGCATAACTCAAAAACTAAATCATGTAAATAGTTAAAATAACTTAATGGATTGTTAATAAATCATTTCATACTGTTTCTACATTAAAAAATCTTTTGGATCAATATGTTTTGCATTTTTATTTTGTAAAATCTAAAGAAAAGAAAGATTTTTGTATTTTTTAATTCACAGTTTCAATTATTTTATCAATTATTATGGTTTATTGACTTACATAACCTTATGGGTTAGGATGTAAATATTTTTGAGCTATGTAGTATTTCAAGATACTCCAAAAACTGACATCGCAATAAGCAAAAAATACCAGTGTAAGCACTGCAGGACCATATTACTTGCAGAGTTCAAAGGGTTCATATTAAAATAAGCTATTTTAATTGTTGGATGGACATAGAGTTTCAGCAGGTCATGATTTGGTCTTTTTAGACTTGTGGATGGTGTCTGCTCTGATTCTCTTTTCCCCCCACATTTGAAATATTGTAATCAGACATTCTGAGTTTGTAGTAATAGTAGTAGTAATCATGGCTTTGACCTGTGATGTTTTTGTCTTTACTCTCCCTCCCTTTAAATCTTTCTAAACTTAATGTTCTGTTTGCTTTTTTTCAAATTGTCTTTGGTTTTGTGTTGCATTTAATGAAAATAAGAATTCATACAGAATGTAAAGGTACATCAATCCTTGTGGGCCGGGGTCACCATCTTGTGAGGTACACGCCCTGTTATCTCTGTTACAAAGTGTATGCACTCAGTCCAAAGACAAGAGTTTACAATGTCAGTGTATGTGAGTAAAGGTTGTGCCAAAATACTGTTTGACCACCCGACCACTGCAGCAGGCACACGTAACACAGCTGTACCTCTCAAGATGCTGCCTCTATCCAAAACAGTTAAAATGGCGTGACATCTACTTCACATTCTCTTTAAAAAGTTTAAACGTAAAAGTAAAAGTAAATGCAAATTATTTTACCACCTTTACCAGACATTAACACACATTAGGCTGTCTTACAAAAGATTCAAAGCTCAAGTTTGCTTACTTTGCTTTTACAAATGTAATTAGATTTGATGTCTTCAGAACAAACTTGTGCACTTTTCCACTGGCCTTTGTCCCTTAAAATTTAAGTCTCAAAATACCTTTTTTTTTTTTTTTTTTAGCAGTTCCATTTTGTAAATGTGGTTCCAGGTTTCACTCAGTGTATAAAAACTATCATGAAGGTATCAGGGCTGGTCTGCTTATATCGTCTGTAACTGAAGGCAAAGCTAATTAGGACACTACACTTTGAGTTGAGAACACATCCTCCTTTCTTGTTTCTCCTCTCTGCCTCATTATATGAAACTCTGAATAATGACCAACATATACATTAACCACCACTATAGTTGTGGAGGAATTAATTATTCTGAAAATAAATCTCTTTGAAAAGAGAAGAGGAAGAAAAAAGAGAGTGTGAGAGAGTAAAAGGTCTTGAAGTGAGAGTGCACACATGTTTGTGTGTGTGTGTGTGTGTGTGTGTGTGTGTGTGTTGGTAATGAGAGCTCAGTGCTGCTGCTAACTTGCTCTAAATAAATCCATGATTAGCATTTTCCCTTTAAAAGGAATAATTTCAACTTTGATATCCATAATTGTGCTTAAGGGCTTCTGCGCTTCTCTAGCCCTCAAACGCTTGCTCTTCAACCCATGCAGAGACTATCACAGCAGCATTTTATTCACTTAACACTTCATTCAGAACCTGTAATAATAAGCCTCACTGAATACTATTTTTCATAAACCATTACAACACCCAAAGAGAAGTGTATTCCAGGTATGTAAAGTGTTGAAATCAGCCTGTACAGCATGGAGCAGTGTGTACAGATACACACAGCAGCAGAGAAGACACTGGGAGTGATCAATCATATGTAACACACACATTCAAACAGACTCAGAATCCATGAATAGAAAAGTCTGCTAATCCACTTATCTACATGCACATAGAATAATGCAGGGGTGCATGCATACACACACAGTGGAACATACTCAGTGACACAGAGGGGCTTGTTATTTGCATGTGGCAGTGGCTAACCAATAGAGGGTGGTGTTGCATTGCAGGTCTGAGTACAGAGGGTCACCACTTGAGCTGGGAGTTAGCGCAGAGCCCATCACATCAACACCTGCTTTCTCCTGGTTTTCTGGTTTTCATAACAGATGAGTGAATACAAAATAAAATCAGCCCTTTAATGGATGATGCTGACCTTCAGACTTGATGGTTGCTATTAAAGAGGACTTGTCAGATGCTTATTAATAAATAAGGGTGTTTTAAATGTAAGGGAGCTGGTAAAGCTTGAACAAATATCTTTAGCTTTGATCCATCTTGAAACAACAATACAACTTTCAAATATAATGTTCCAGCTAAAGTATGTTTTGCATGTTGTTCTGTTTTAAACATACTTTTACTGAAGGCAAAAACTCAGTTCTATGTTTAGAGAGAACAATCTCACCACAAGGTCCACTTTATAGTTGTTCTGGAGCTTTCCACCATATCACATGAGTTCAATTAGATACTAAATGCTGTTTTCAAGGTCAAGAATGAACTCTGAGAGGAGAAGTCCTTAAAGTTCCCATAAAAAAATACATCTGAACACCAATTCCATGACAACAGGGCAAGCTCTATCTGCTGATGAGGATCCTGTGATACGAACAAAAGCCCTGGAACAGCAAACTAAAAAGACCTTGGAGTGCTGTTTCCAAGGTCTACTGTAAAAAAAAAAAAAATCCACTGGTTCAATTTAAAAAAAAAAAAAAGAAATAAAAATTACGGTAACAATTTGCTTGCTTTTTTTTAGGTAGTTCCAAGTCTGGCATTATTGAGTAAATCCAGAGTCTTTTATAATCTGTCAAACTCGATTAGTTTAGTACAACCAACATGATTTACTTTGACCTTGAAAATGAAGTTGAACCAACTTAATATTTATCCATAAGTTGTGGCGATGTTTAGTCCTCAAATTATTTTGTTAAAGATATTCTAACTAATTTATTTGAATTTCGTTCTATTCAAAAATGTCAAAAAATGTTTGTGATTTTGATTTATTTCTTAAAAATAATTTGACAACTTCTTAAAACACTTTAATGTAACATTTTTTTAATGCTGAAAAACGTCTTTAAGAATGATCAACAAACCCCATGAATAATTTTTTAGAGTGTAGAATAATCTTTGAACCTCAATTACTATTCTTCCCGATTTGACAAAATAAGTTTTACTTATTTGCTTTATTTTCCAGAGATTTTAGATGCATTTCACAGTCTTCATCAGCATATGAGATTTGCTCAATTCTGAAAAAAAAAAAAAAAAAAAAAAAAAAATAGCTAAATGAATTAAAGGAGTATTTATCAGATGCATCAGAACACCATTTTGTTTTTGGCTGACAGCCTGGCTGCAAAATAAGTTCGCTACTTTAAAGAGAAACTACGAAATGCTTCTCTTTAAAGTAGCGAACTTATTGTGCAGATGTATTTTTTCCTCACATCCTGCTTTATTTCCCAGCATGCGTCTGAACTCATAAACATCAATATTAGCAGTTTAGTGGTGAACAGTTGTTGGGAAAGTGATCTTAAAACTCTGGAGGACACCTCCATATCCCTCTAATTAAAACTTTGCCGCCCAGCCAGACGATTTGCGATGGGGGGTGGGGGGTTGTTTAGCATTAACATAAAAACAAACAGCCACATATATATATGCAAATGAAGGAAGGGCAAAGGCAGGATGCCGGGAGCCATCCGCCATAACTCACACTGATGGCCTTTAAGTGAGAAATCGCCTTCGAAAAATGTCCAATAAGAAAGTAGGAAAGATGCACCTGTCGCCCATCTGACTAATGAGCCAATCAGCTTGCAAGGACAAGGAGCACATCCGGGTAGTTGGCCTGGAGTGTCACTTGGCACAGAGTACACTCATGGTTCCACCACAGTTAGGATTAAGGAGCCTGCGATGATATAAAAATGCTCCGAAAAGGCAACAGTACATCTTAAAAAACATAAAACCATCAATAAGAAATGATTTACAACTTGCTGTAACATTAGCAGGGTTCAAACTGATAACGGTGAGAACCTGAAATTGTGTGTTTCCAGGCATCCCTGATTTATGTGTGTGGACTGAATATGAGTTCTTCTTCTCTTCCTCCGTCCGTCGGAGTCGCTGAAAGCAGCTTTAATCTCATATCTTCATGAAAAACAAAACAAAACAAAACAAAAAAAACACTGGCACTGAGTCGTGCCTTAAAAATGACAATGATTTACATTTCAACATAATGCTCTCTGTCGGCTGTTATTGTGACAAAGTGCTGCATGTATGCCTCCCAAATGAAAGTGGGTGTTCTGTTATGCGTGCGACAAAGACATTTGGACGAACCTGCCATCCTCTCCTTTTTCTTGTAAATGAGCATGGGAAATCTATTTATGTCCTCCCACAGTATACTGCTGAAATAAGGAGAGGCTTTTGGCTTACTGGGAGACAGCCTGAGCAGCTGAGATGAGCCCCTGTGAAGATATATAGAAAGAAAGAAATGGAAAAAAAGAAGGACAGAGGAGAGAAGCGGCAGCCCTCTAGGCAATGCAGGGAAAGTAGCGAAAAGTCCAAACACAAAGCTGGGCAAATGAGGGATGGGGAAAAGGCGTTCTCGCCAGATGATCTGCTGCTCTGACAACACCTGGCTCAGGTACAAACTAGACTTGTCTAGATGCAAGGTAGGGAGGGATAAAAAAAACCCTGAGGCCTACTACCCCCCAACACACACACACACACACACACACACACACACACACACACACACACACCCCTACATGTTTCTCTGAGTCTCAAAATTTTACTTTTGCTGTTGAGTCTCCTTCTCCTCTCCCAAAGGGATGTATGAGGATGAAAATCAGACGTAGCCCACTGTACTTGCCTTTCTTTTAAAGAGTAGGTGCTACTGGGGAGGCAGTCAGCAGCAGCATGCACAGACTCTGCTTTCTGCCACCAAACCCGTTATCCATCATCAAACTAACACACACTTACTGTAAAAGCATGTGTGCGCACACACACACACACACACACACACACACACACACACACACACACTCTGTGCCAACCAGGATGCGTTGTGCGATGGTGTTCATGTGTAGCACAGTTTCCTCTCCTGCTCTGTTTTAATTTCATTTTGAAACTCCCTTGGACAGTAGAATGTCACATGTTTGGAACTGGAAATCACTGTTAAGTCTTAATTCCCATTTTCATCTTCCACTTACTCTTAAGGTCACCACAAGGTCATAAACCTGCCCTATGAAAAACTCAGCAGTCTTTCAACAACCACCTAAATTCATTAATAATTCTCTGACAGCCATGACAATTACTAACTAATATGATAATTCAGATAGGATTATGTGTGTATTCATAAACTATCTCCACACATACAGGTTATTATTAATATATTTGAATATGAGTGAATATGGGTGAAATGTATATGTGATCCATAAGTTTGTTCGCAAATCCAGGCCACCAACACGTAGTAGTGAGAATCTGTCCGACAAAAATATAGCCAGCTACAAAGATGAAGGAGCATCTATATTCATAGATGTGGATTTAATCAGTTGGTCAATCAAAATCATAAAATAATTTAGGATTATTTATGCTGTGCGCATTTAAATGACAAAAATACGAAATGAATTATAAAGGTAGTGTATGATATGACAGGTCTTTATTGTTTAAAAGGTGTCTGCAAACGCACATATACCACAGTGATTTAAAAAGGGTCAAATGTTCATCAAATTTGGGGTTAAAACAATAGAAATTTAGCACGCTATCCAGTAAATGGGAAAAGTAACGAAGAACGGTAATTTCACACCACAAGCCTGCGTGCATTTTAAATATGAATGCAGGCTCGTGCAAAATGTCCAGCATCCTGTGGACGAGGTACGGAGGTCCCTCGGGTCAGAATTGAACAGAAATGCATCCCGTTCCAATACTCATGGGACACCGGGAGATGACTTGAGCGACTCTGACCACTGCCGCCGTGCGCGCCACATGTCCGTATGTGTGTGTGTGTGTGTGTGTGTGTGTGTGTGTGCGTGCGTGTGTCAGTGTGTGTGAAAGCCACCACTAGTCGCCCCCAGTGCTCTTCAGTCTCCACTCTCCCTTCTCACCGCAGATTGAACGTCACGTCCGCACTTGAACTTGAGTTTTCTCCCATTGTAGAAGCCAGAGAGCCGCACAGAGCCGCACAGAGCCGCACACAGTCCGGGGATGCGGGACTCTGCAGACAGCACAAAGAGAAAGGAGGGTGGCAGTCTGTCCTCAAACCAGCACTGGGCTTTGACTTAAAGAGTTAAAGTCTAACCTGCCCGCCTAACTGGCACTGCCAGTGCAACAGAAGAAGTGCCCACCACTTAGCGACACACCGAGAAGTACCGAGAAGGAAATTGGATTCCTATTTTACACACTTTCAGACGTTAATTGGCGTCATTTCACCTGCGTTCTCCGGACAGGGACGTGCGGTGTCCAGGGTGGCCGGAGAGTGGACACAGGTAGTGACTGTCCATCAGGAGGTGAACGCCGACCTCTCGCATCTTGCCGCGTCTCTCCTCCACTCCACTTCACTCCACTCCGTTCTCCGCTGTCCTCTGACAGATGGTGTGAAAGGCAGAGCCGGACTAACCTCCGCCCTCATCACCAGAAGGGAGGCGCGCAACCACTTTGGCACCGAACTCCGACCGACCGACCGCCCGGCCGCCCAGCGCTGCGCCTGGTCGGTCACCGCAGAGCACAGGAGCCGCTGTTCGCTGGAGGGAGATCCATTGCACAGGGGTCAGTTCGAGGGCCACATCTGGGGCCGGTGCAGAGCGATCAGTTTGGGGTGGCAGGCGTGCGGTCGGTTTTGGGGGCAGTTTGCGGCCGGTATACAGGAGCAGCAGGAGGAGAGCCGACCCTTCCAACACCGCTCTCCGGGCAATGCCACTGTAAATGCCACGGCGATGTCCCGACGCAAGCAAGGGAACCCACAGCACCTGTCCCAGAGAGAAATAACATGTAAGTATACCTGCAAAAATTCACAGCATAGAGTTAGCTTCACCCTTTTTCCTCTCCGTTGTCATTCTAAGAAGTTGAGTGGATTTTTTTCCACATGGATGATCGGTGCGTAAAAATGAACATTTTCAGACTTGGAGCTTAAAGTTTTTCGAAGTGCGTCCCAAAAGCCAATTCTTTCCTCTACTGGTTTACTGACTAAAATAGGCTAGATAAAGGCCCTAGTTTACTTAACTGATTATTACAGTCTATAAATAGCAAGTTATTATAAGAGCAAATTTACACATCGAGCAGAGAGAGTAGAAAAGTCTTTGGCTGCGTGTTTGACTTTTCCTCACGGAGAAGTCAGAGATCCGTCCTATAGTTAATTGAGACACGACTTCTTTATTTTTCCGCTTTTTGTTTTAATTAGATTATAAGCAGCGCTGTCATTAAGGACAAAATTACACTTAATTTTTAATTGGCAATAAAAACACACTTGTAACTTCAGCAATTTAATACTTTCTTTAGGCACTTTCATAAGCGGATATCGTTTCCGCATAACATAACCACCAACTCTCTTACATTCATATTAGATGGACACACACAAATAAGTCAGTTATGATTTGGAGTATTTCATTCTAACAAATTCTTTTCATCTTTTTTCTTTGAGAAAATCGTTGATGCCTTAATTTTAACCTAACAGACATCTATTAAAGTGAATTATTGTAGACAGCTGTCGAACAAGAAAATGTTGAAATCAGAGAAATCAAGCAGATCATATTGTTCTCTCTTCTCACCTTACCGACGCCAGAGAGTGCCTCCGCTTTAACACGTCCACTTTATTTTCTTTCTCTGCAGGTTATTGAATCTTTGATAGACACATTACTGCATCGTGCCAGTCTCTCTGTATTCACTTTAATTAGTTAGTCTCGCTCATGATGTTTTTCTGCTGCACGGATGCAAAGCGTATACTTTGTAATATTAATGCTCGGTTTGGATTATTTAATACCCTGCACGCCTTGGCAGCGAAAAATTCCAGGGTTTCCCCCACTGCACTTTTATGCAGAATACAGCAGCCTAAGTGACGGTGTTTAAAGGCAAAACACGTTAAAACGAAGTCGTTCTATTTATGTGGAAGATGAATACGATCTTAAATGCGTTTATTTGTGGGAAGGTGAAGTGAGGAAATGTGATGTTTCAGAAAGATAAGATCCACTTTTTTGTCCAACTTAAATTACACAAATGGCTCGAAGAGGAAACGCATCGCTCTTCCTCTTTACTTTACGCAAAGATTTTATCTTTTGGCGCTGTCACTTTGGCCGCTAAACTTATAGGCAGCGAAATGTTTTTCTGGCCTCGTATCAGTTATTCAGCTGATGTGGCTGCAGCGTGCAGGCTGATGTGTCCTGACAGGAGCAGCAGACTTTAATGCACTACTTTATCTGCTGTTAGCACAAAATATCAGAGAGGGACACTTAGTGAGCTAAATCCAACTAAAAGCAACTGTTACTGATCGACAGATTTGCATGAATGAGTCTAAGGAGGAAGTGGAGATAAAGGACACGAGAAAGTGGAGATAAAGTTCTTTTAAGATGCTGCTCAGTATCACAATGTTACATTGGTGAATATTACTAGTTTCTTTCCTCTAGCTTGAGGTTATTTGGGGAGAGTTGTATGAAGCCTTCCATCAGATCTCTTACACTACAGTGTATCGCTGTGCACTTCAGTGCTTGTTGCGTATAACACCCATATTTACAGTAGAGACTTAGCACGCTGAGCGTCCTTACTCAGGTTCTGGGCCATGCTGCCTGGTTCCCTCCTCTGCTGTGAGGCCTGGCCTTCCAGCATCGCACCGCCAACCCACACAGCCATAAACAGAGGCACACACACCTAAAGACAATGTATGTGGCTTAGATGTCAAATCATCTCCTGACAAGTAGAGATTTGATTGCTTAACACAACTACAACTTGTGTGTGGCAGCTCGTACATAGGCCTGCAATGTGTATTTGGTTACCTTTAGAAATGGGTCATATTGTGCACGCTGCATGCTTTGCTGTGACATCAGCTTCTGCAGCATAGAGCCCAGTATATATATTCTAAGAGACAGACAGATGGATAACAGATAGTCTAGCAATGTGGAAAGATGAGAACCCTCTCATCTTTCCACATTGAAGGCTAATAAGGAGCTTCATGTCTGTATTGTAATCAAGCTGCTTTAAACTTACTTTGTGTGTGCTCATGTGTGTGTCTGAAGTATAAAATGTAGTTTGGTAGTTGTGTCCACAGAGTAGGTCTGACCTGTCTGTCTGTCTGTCTGTCTGACTGACTGATTTATTACTATTCAGGCTACAGCATGGTGCTGTACATTCCATAATTTATGTGTAAGAATTGCTTGCTGATTTAACATGCTTTAGTACACACACACACACACACACACACACATATGCAAATGCACATGAATCCCCCTCACCAAAATACACATAATTCTTCTCAAGCTGTCAGGTGATAAAATCCATCTGACCTGTGTTTTAATTGGAGCATTTTTTAATTTGAATTTCACAACACGATAGATCACACAGTCCAAAATATTACACTGTGTATGAATTATAGTTTTCAGAGGAAGAAGAACAAGAGTTGCTCCACCTCTTTTGTCGTTCAATATCTTCCAGACAAGAAGCATTAGGAAAGGTGAGACAGATTTTCTGGAGGTTAAATCGCTTATTTTTTAAAATACAGTTTGGCAAGGCCTCCGTCATAATGCAACATTCTTACACTTAGTGCTTAGTGCTTAGTGTACTTTGTGCATGTATAGGTCCTGTTTGTGCATGTGTGTGTCTTTCGGACCTGTGTGTAATTGACAGCAAGAGCGAAAAAATTGAATTTCCCCTCAGGGGGATTAATAAAGTATATAAAATAAATAAATAAATAAAATAAAAATAAAATATTAGGACTATTGAATCCCCATTTTGCACAATTACCAGATTATTCTCTAATGCATCTGCTTCACTTTGTTTTCATTAGAACAGATGTGAAAAGAGAAATAAAAAAGGTTCATGGTTCTGACCTGGAATCAACTGTTCAGTGTACTCAATAAATGTAATGAAACAACCTGTCCTCGGAGACACATGAGGGAAAGATTAATTGGGGAAAATGTATATATTTTTTGTTTGTCAGGCAGATTTGTTGTGTGTTTTGGTGTCACCACACCGAGACAGTTTACACCCGAAAGTGCAGACGTGCCTTCTGCTTCTCATTCACTGCAAATAACCCCAGCTTTCCTCCGAGGCTGATTTAGTGTGAAGAGACGCAAACAGGACGAGAGCTCCCATTGTAGCTGCAAACACACTCACACATTTGCACACACACACACACACACACACACACACACAAGAAGAGAGAGAGCTGCGTGTAAATTGCAGTCGCCCACTTGAGATGCATGTTTCCCTTTGGCTTGTCAAATAGCCATGCACCCTGCTGGGGCTAAGTCTTTGTTACAGAGAGAAACACAAAGAGAAAGAGAACCTAGTAACTCTGTCTTTTATATGAACTGAAGCATTCTGTAAATTAGGTGCTTTAAAAAAGTCATAAATGAGTCTTATGAAGTGTCACAGCTGATTGTAATGAAGACATAATGATATTCCTAATAGTCATATTATTTATTATCTTCAATATATGCCCTTTATGGTTTTAGAGACAACACTGGTAACGCTTTAAAGGATCAGCTCACCCAAATAAAAAATACACTTTTTGTTGTGGACAGTTTTCATTCAAACTAAACGAATAGTCCGTATTCAAACTTTTGTCGTAGAGATCTGTGTATTATACAGTGTAACCAGGACACTGTTTCTGCAAAGACACACTGTTGTAAAAATGTTCAGTATCATTTTTAAATGCTGTGGGCACTACAGATTTAATTTGTAATTACCTCCACTGAACTCTTCAGGGTTTGTTTGTTTGTTTTTCTTAACCAGCGATGAAGAATCTAAATCATTTCAAATGCCTAAGGGCTCAACTGTAAAAATCAGATTTTTAGAAGACGCCTGATTCCAATTTTACTGTGTCAGTTTTATTTATATGTATGGCTGCATCAGGGAAAGTAATTTGTTGTCTTATTTTATCTGTGACATTACTGTTTCCTGTGCTGTTTAACAGCCAGTCAAAGTGCTTGATGCAAAGTGCTGCACAAAGAAGACAAAGCGCTGATTGATTTTATAGGTTTTTTAAGAAAATATGGTAGTAAATGAGTGTGCACGGGACGATGGCTTCCAGTTCCCAAAGAGCATGCCTAAACCCATTTTGTGATCAGCAGGCTGTAAACACACACACACACACACACACACACACACACACTGCTATAGCCTGCATACCAGAGTGTTGGTTTGCTGTCTGTCTGTCGACGCTTGCCCCCCCCCCCCACCCTTCTGCATTTTCCTATGCCTCTCTATTTCCTCTTCACTCTCTTTCCCCTTCAGTCTGTCTCTATGTCTCTCTCTCTCTCTTCCTGCTAGGGGGAGCTCTCAGGCTGTCAGTGCTGTGCTGGTTCTGCCAATGAGAAGGGTAGCAGAGTATCAACGTATGTGTGTGTGTGTGTGTGTGTGTGTGTGTGTGTGTGTGTGTGTGTGTTAATCAGATGACATCAGCACTGAAAGACCACATTCACCTCTTAACTGTCAACACCTGCACACTCTGCACTTCACTGTCTCTGTCACACTTTTTATTTACACCATGGACTTTAATTTCATCACAGTGGCTGACATCTATAGCATTCAGTATGTGTGTGTGTGTATGCGTGCGTGCGTGCATGCGTGTGTGTGTTTGTGTGTGTATACACTGTAGTGTATTGACATAGTGGAGTTCTAGCTATATCACTGAACTGCATTTTTTCCTGTATATATTATATATTATATTATTTTTTGTCAGATATTGTGTGTATATTTTGCTTTTTACATATATCAGTTTGGTTTGAAGATATCAAATTTTTTCTTGTAGTTTAATTACATTTTGTAAACTGCTTTGATAATATTGTCTGCAGGTGATCTCCAGATAAATTAACCTATTATCCATTTGTCAGATGTTTATTACTGAGCCAAATCTTTTATACAACTGAAAAATGACTTAACATACATTTAGAATTCAGGAGTGGAGTTTTTTTTTTTTTTTTTTTTGGGGGGGGGGGGGGGGGGGGGGGGGTGATGGGGGTCTGTATTTCTATCCAGCACTTCATTCCCACCACAGCACCTCTCAGGCAGGTGGCTCTGTGCTCAGTCCTCCCTTCACTGGTCTGACCTGTATCACCTCATGTGAATCCAACTAATACTAAAACAAAATACTGAAACAATTGTTTAGAAAAAAAACATATCCATATTTGTCTCTGATCCACATCTGATTGGCTGACACAGTAATCCTGACTTCAATAAGAGTGGGGGATTTACCTCGTGATGAACTTGAATTAGTTTGAGGTAAACAGGTTCTCATTTGAAATGAGGTCAAATCTGAAAGTAGGAGGCTGTCATAACGATGGAGCATTTATTCTCAAATGTAACAACTATTTCTGCTTGAATGTTAGGGCTTTTTAGTGGCTAGAACACCAAAAATCTTCTGTTCTAGTACAATGAATGATACTATAGAAGTAGTAAAATTTCTGTGTAATAATGTACTGAGTACTCTTTCAGGTGTTTTTTCCTTTATTTTTAAATTGACAATAGCGAGGTGACAGGAAATAAGAGAAAGTGAAGAGACAATGCAAAACAAAGACTCAAAATGGCGATGCTGCCATTACAGGGTAGTGCCTTAAATACTGACACCAACACAATGTCCCTATATTATGTACTTACATACATATGAAAAGTATGAGTTACGAAAGTAACACATTTTAGCAAATGTTGTAGGTTTCGCATATTTTTTTTATAAAAGGGAACACTGACTAATGGCTCCAAAAGCAAAATTAAAAATTTTCAAATAATCTCAATCAATATCACCAAAACACCACTCAGTACAGTGACCAGAGCATTTGTAATTTCTCAGTCTTAACTCTGAGATTATCAAAACTGACTTTGGATAAAAAAGCTACTTCCTGTTGAGACAGTGAACAGTTATACTGAAAGTGTTCTGAAGTCACGTCTTTAACAGTCTCTGTCGTGGCAGATCAGCTTGAGTTTAGAGTTTTTCCTGTTCTTCTAATATTATCCTCATGTATGCACGGCATCATACTGTATGTGAGCAGTTTTATTTTGAAGCATTTGGAGGATTTCAGTAGACCATTGGAAACCAAGAAATTACTATGATAAAGCATTCAAATTCTAAATATAAAAGTTATATTTGCCAAAAACAGAGAGCAATTTTCACCTGCAAATCTCAGGTGGTAAAGCTCTGTATATACTAGTGCACGACACTGTTGTGTGGGCCAACATAGATGGTGTGCGAGCTTCAAGCATGCAGAGAGGCATTTATGCTTTATGCTTGTTCGTTGCAACATACTCTGAAACGCCAGGTGGTGTACAAACAAAATATCCTGTGGGGAAGCACAAAGTCAAAAAGTGTTACCAGAACAATGCTAATGGAAAAGTAGGCTGCCTGGCAACAGCAGTAAATCAGTAAATGCAGATGTAACGCCAAACAGGGGCGGACTGGGACAAAAAGATGGCCCTGCATCAGACCGGCCCACCACTTTCAATCACACAATCATAAGTCCTATATGTATATTATATGATAACAAGGTGTAGGTTTCCTTAAACATTTGAAGGGACACATATTAAAGAGGAGTTCTGGGGCTCTTTTTAGACACTTAATTTTCTTATGAAAAAAACAAAAAAACAAACTATGTATACTCTGTTCTCTTCCTGCTGTAACATGTGTCACTCAGCCTCCTAACACACATACACACACAGACCTGCATTTATTAACAGGCATGACAACATCCATGTTACAAAGACTATCATGTTTTTTTGTCGAACTTCACATAGGCTTACATACTGATGCCAATTTGCGACCATAGTAACTCTCTCTTGCCTGCTCCACCTGCTCACGGCAAGAGAGAGAGAGAGAGAGAGAGAGAGAGAGAGAGAGAGAGAGAATTACTCTGAGCCGGCAACTTGCTAAAAGGGTGTGAAAAATCCAGGTTAAAAGTATTTTTCTGACCTGCAATTTCTCTGCGCCTCTATTGTATTTTGTATTGTTCATTTTGGCACATTTTTGTTGCAGATGCTGTTTAATGATGGCACTGAGCCCAAAGGAGGAGGGGCTTAAAAACGTGATTGGGCCAGCCCACCGTCAATTAAGAAAATATACCAATAGGCTGGACTACCTGAATTACTGGCTCATCAGATAAAAAAATAATAATAAAAAAATAACAGACAGCTGTATCAGCCCACCGGGAAACTGCTAGATGGCCAGTTCACCTCTGCCACCAAACTTTGGATTTGTGTACTGTAATTATTGCTGTGCTTACCTTTAAATCAAAATAATTTTTATATGACTTACATACTTACTGTAAGTATATGTGTATGTCTGTGTGCATATGTAGTAGCCATCAGTTGAGGAAATGTTGAGGAGTGGTTGTGGCTTGGGGGGTGATGAATGACTGGTGTTACGTCTGTGTGTGTGTGCTGAGAGCTTGCAACAATTCTGATGTGTGTGTGAATGTGCTGTGCAGTGTCAGCCACAAAAAAAAACTTTGAGGAAACAGCATTAAAAAAGTAGCAGTAAAGTGTAGTTTTTATAGTTTCTATCAAATCTTTTATTTTAGTCCAGACTCCGTCCACTCTCTCACACACACAGACACACACATCGCTGTCATTGGTCCTTGCTGGCGGAACCTTTTTCATTCTGGGAGAAATCTACAGGCTTTCATCACATGAAATGTGGAAAGTCATGCTAGTAAAAAAAAGTAAGATCATTAAAAAAATCTGGTGAGGAGAGGGGAAAACAAATACTTGAGAAGCAGCTTGCCGCTAATATGCTATCCCATTTGTGTGTGTGAATATTATCTGATGGTTGTGTGGAGAGTGTTAAGGGTCTAGATGGATTAACAGCACATTTATAGTGATAAGTGGTGACTAGAGGAAGCCAAACCCAAGAGACGGTAGCCTGCGCACAGAAAACTTATCCCTGACGACAGCAATTCAAAGCAGCACCTTTATAGCCTCAGCACGAGTCAAACATCATATTTTAGCCCTCCAAATACCTGTTGAACTCCCCTTACTGCAGATACTGTAGATGGTTTGTGATACTGTAGATGGTTTGTGTTATTTTTGAGCTGTTAATTTTTAGACATTCCACTTCCTTTGATTTTTCTGTTCTGAAATCCTATTAGCGCTCTTGCCTGCCTCGCCTGTGCCTTATTAGGTAAATCAGGCCAAAGTGAGGCTTCTTCCTTTGCATTTGTCATTTGCATACACAGTGTCGACAGTGTCATCGGCATGAAGAAACCACAACCAAATGCACATTTAGTTTTTTGACGCAGTCTTTGAATATCTCCTGAAACTGGCTCTGGCTGTGAAAGTATATTGTAGGTATTTACAGTATATTTATAAGAAATAATCACATATACATCTCTGCATTTGAGTGTCAATCTAATTATATGTCTGTAGTTTCAAAAGAATCAGACCCTGTTGGAGTTGATCAGTGCGTCTTTACACACACAGGGAGTCAGCTTTATGTTTGAGGTTTGGCTATCATTTCTTTTATCATATTTTGATATTCATTTATCTCTGTGATGAAGTCAAGTTTGCATGGGTCAGTGTAACTGTCGAGTGTGTTTGTTCCAGGTCAGCTAACTGGCTTTATTCCCTCTTATGTTTATTACTAGAGAAATACACACTGCTGTAAATGGCTGTTCAGTGCAGTAGCGTAGGACAGATGGCTACAGCCTGCGGGCCAACCACATACACACACACATGCACATACGCACGCGCACGCACATGCACACGCACGCACACGCGCGCGCACACACACACACACACACACACACACACACACACATTGTGTGTGTGTGCATGTTTGTACGTGCATGTATACATCCAGGGCACACACATTGTGTGTGTGTGCCCTGGATGTATACATGCACGTACAAACATGATATAACAGACGATGAATGTAGTAAAAACATGTAACACATACACACATGCAGAAGGAGCAATGCAGTTGGTGTGTGGAGATGTGGGCTGACAACGCTCAGACACTGTACACCTGCTTGCGCGCACACGCGCACACACACACACACACACACACACACACCTGCTTCCTGTAGTCGTAGCAGAAAAAAAAAAATGATAGTAATGGAATAGTAAGCTTTAACCAAAGTAGCCTACTTTTATACTACTACTCCATACTACTCATCTATCTATCTATCTATTTGTGATAATGCGCGCAAGAATGATACAATTTATTGTATATTAGACTTTCTTTTTTTTCCTTACTTTTTTCTTTAAAAAAATTCCTATAACTGGCACCCAGTAGAGTGTGCACCCTGTGCACTGTGCATAATCCCTGACCCTTTGCTGCACCCATGTCATCTCTCCACCTTTCACTCTTAAGCTCGCCTAACAAACAAATATATACATATGTATGTGTATATATGTATATATATATATATATATATATATATGTATGTGTGTGTGTGTGTGTGTGTGTGTGTGTGTGTGTGCCCTATCTCTTTTTAAATCAATATTTAATTTTGGTACCTCTAGCAGAGTCACACTTATTGCAAGTTGTGTGCTTTTTAAATTGATTATAATACATTTTCTCAACCTTTTCTTTGTTTTTTTTCTCAGAAAATAACTTTGGTCTAACTGCTCAGATCCAAATTAAGGCTGTAATCTGCTATGTGTTTGCACACAAAGGCATTGCTTTATTTCAAGGGGTCACCAGCCAAAAAGGTCAGCATATATATTTGTAGAGGTCTACCTGCTGGCAGCAGCTGGATTAATACGTCATAAAAAATCCTTGGTTGTTGCTGGTTATTATAATGATTCTACAATTTAAGGTCGGTGGATGATAGAATAATTTTAAAATAATTGTGCTTGGCTCAAGAGTAGTCCAATGTGGGAAAACAGCAATATGTATGCCTGAAGCCTTTGGCAGTGAAAGCTAATGGCACAAATTTCATGCAGTATGGGCTGATTGTATGTTGCTCCTCTGCAATTTTATTGGCTATTTGCCAAGTACAACTGTGGTCATTACCTCGTAGCTGGCAGAAGTTAATATTTCGTTTAACGAAGATAGTAACCGCTGTCACCATAAATGAAGTGGATTATTTTCTACAGTAAAATCTGAACGTCTGCCTTTTGAAGAAAAACTTGACATTATATACCTCTGTACCCACAAGACGTTGTTATAAACCAAACCTGTGTTAAAAATCATTTAAGATTTAACGTGCAGTGGTTCTCAAGGGAAACATAGCTAACTGCTAGCTCATCAGACAAGATGCGAAATGTGAAAAATTGCATAACGTCAAACTGTAAAATTGTGCAATTTCCATTTGAATCCCTCCAAAGTAATTGTTGTCCTATGATTTTTTTCCACCTACAAATGCCACTGTATTGGATTGTATAGAATGGTTCACATGTGTGTTTTCAAAGCAGACCTAGAACAGGTCTGTTGTGAGTTGGGCTGCTCTTTTTGGAGCCTTAATCTGTGTTTGCTATCCCAAATTATCCCAAATTTCAGATCACAACAGAAGTCATTTAAGGTTACCTTTCCTATAGCACAAGTATATACCTTGCCCTTAGCCTGGTTCCAGACCATAGACCCCGCCCACTCAACTGAGTAGGCTTGCATCTCTGGTCTGGCATACTTCAATGAATTTGCGATTTATCTCGTCCAAACGCTGGACGGACCAATGAACGCCGGGGGTGGGGGCGGGTCTAGCGATTAGCCAATCAGCGCCACGCTGATGTCAAGCTGTACGCTGGTGGGTAACTGGTGAGGATAGCAACAATGGCGACCGCTACAGATCCTACAGACCACATTAACGATGCTCTCGAGGTATTTCGCCACTACTCATGTTAATGGAGGACCAAATTAAGGAAGCTGCTAAACTGGATTTAAAGGCGATGCAGCTGGGCATGCACGACGACGGAGACATTTTAAACGGGCAATGCTTGCTTGTTTTCGGCACCCCCGAGGCATGGATACTAATGACGTCAGATTCTGGGTGAGTCGTTGATCTCTACTGATTGGTTAGGGAAAAAATCAAATTCCCTCCCCCTTGTAAATCGCCTTCAGTGGAAGCCATGTCAGACTGAAGGTTCTGGGAGCTTCAGTCTGACACTCAGGCTACCTTGCCCTTTTATTAAACAAAGTAAATAGCCTTATGTTATTTATCTTATGTCATTTCTGTCTCCACATGGTCGCACATTTACAGTTCTCCTCTGCTCTCTGTAACACGCGTTTGGCCCCGATGCACGCACAAACACACACAAACACGTGTGTGCACACACTCACACACACACAGGAGAGTACACTAGAGCGTGGTTCGGGCTGCATTTTCCTGACTGAACCCGACTCGAGTGAGACAATTATAACTGAGCCCGGCCCGAATCTGCAGCATGGCACTATTGGAGTGGAGCCTGTGTTGCGTTCAGGCGTTGTCATGTAAATAACAAATTCCAGCACTTGAACAGGCACTGCTGCTGCTGCTGCACACCACCATTTTTTTGTTTGAACCATAGTTGATGATGTCGACGACATTGACACGTCACCACAGCCCTAAAAAAAAATCAACATTGTTAACAGACTGTGGAGCAGTAACGGTTTTGATGTTATGTAGAAGACACTGACATATTGTGTTGCAAAGATATCTACTGAAATGTGCATGCTAACCAGCTAGCCCCGGCTCATCCTGTCTTGTTATACCAGTCGCTGTAGAGTCCAGTCTGTTCAGTGTCCAACATGAGAGAACAAAGAAATCAAGTCTAGTATGAGTTTTTGTTGTTTTGAGATACCTGCGACATAAAGTTCAGTGATTTTTTTCCTTTCCTCAAACTTTTTATGCCCTCAACTTCCACTTCTGTAATTGACAATACAACAACCAGACAATTCCAGGTCCAAAATCCATGATATAGGTCTGGTCAGGTCAGCCACTTTAGGCCGGGATACAGCCCAACTAATATACCTTAACTACTTAACTACCAAAATTTGTGCAGAGCCAGATAATCCAAGTTCCAAAACCTGAAGTCTAAAATCTATTGTTTTAGGCAGACTGTTGAAATGCTGAAAGACACATGAAAAAGAGACAGTGCAACTAATGACAACACAAATTATACTGAACAGCATTCCAAATGGTGTTGATATATGGTTTTATTGTAGCTGTCTTCTAGCTACTATGGTCTTGTTTAGGGCTGGGTGATATGGAGAAAATCAAATATGATATTTTTTACCAAATACGATATCAACATTCAAAAGAGTTACACAATGATTCCTGAAAAATAATTATCAGTAATGTGGATATGATGACAAAGTGGGTAAAGGCAAATAATAAAACTGATAGAACAATCAGATAAGCTCACCTCTTTACTGTAATGCAGCATTTTAAACCAGAAAAAGACAACACTTATGACAGGATATTTGAAATTTAAGACAATATGTAGTCTCGTATCACAATAATATAGTATATATAATATAATACAATATAATATTGATATATTGCCCAGCCCTAGTCTTGCTTAACCTGCCACACATGAAGATTTTAAGATTGCAGTGTTATTTTAAACTCTCTCAGAGTTTATAACCTGATGCGCCAGATGGTTGTCACACAGAACCATCTGAGAAGCCGTCATTGGAAACTGTTTGAAAAGGGGCACTTTCAAAAGTACTTGGCAGGCAATAGGATGAACCATCTGTCTATCACCGTTACCATCACTGCAGAGCAAAAACATCTTTTCAGTCAAGAAAACCCTTACGTACCATTCTTTGCTCAGCTTTCAGTGAAGACATAAGCTCTAGTTCTGATATAGCTGATGCGACTGCAGCATCCATGCTCACCGTTTAAAGAGCTGCTAGTCAATCAGTCAATCAATTTTATTCATAAAGCCCAATATCACAAATCACAATTTGCCTCACACGGCTTTACAGCATATGACATCCCACCATCCTTAGGACCCTCACAAACTCCCCAAAAAAAACCCTTTAACGGCTAGTGATGTTTTGAATGAACAGTTGCCTCGCCAAGTAGTCACACACATGTAAAACATGGTGGTAGCTGCCGTAGCTCCTCACAGGATGCTGACTGGTCCAGACACAAATGTATTACTTGAAGCCTGACAAGATGGTATTTCCTTTGATCTTGTGATCCTGTGATTCTCCTGATATCTCGTGATATTGCGTGAATCCAGCTGCTGTGCAAGGTAAGAGAGTTTCAGCAGTTTGGCCAAATTTTGCATACCCTTGCCCTGCTGTTAATAGTTGGCTTGGAGGTGAAATGCTGCCCCCTATTAATTTGCATGTGGCACCCTAACCCAAACCTGCTCAAAAAAAAAAGTTGCTTGAATTTTTGTCATCACTGTCTCAGTGTTTCATCAGTATTCAGATCAACTTAACTAGTTTTTGCTAAATAATAAATATGGACTACTGTAGCTCTATCAACAATTTTCCTGGAACACATGGATTAGTGGTTCCCAAAATTTTGCTCAGGACACGTCAATGTGACATCAGAAAGATGGTGGACTCTTGCGTCGGACGAATGTTAAACTTTGGTTGTAATGTTATTCTGTGTCAAGATGACATGGAGACATTTGGTTATTTAACAACATAACCTAAAACCATCATCCAAACCACCCAAACCACCATCTGTTGTCAGTATTCTGTGTCAATTTGACATTGGCATTAGATTTTGGTCACCTGACATCACAACCTAAATTCAACCAAATATCAACATCAAAAGATGTTGGTGGTCAGCTGGGTTCTTAGTTTTGAGCTAAGATGGTGGGGGAACACTGACATGAAAACATTAATTTCTTTCACATAATCTTTTCTGGAATTCTTCTCTTTTCCCTTGGAAAAATATACTGACAATTAATTTAAATAAAACTTACAAAAGTTCTGAAAATTGATGGATGCATTCCTCCTCAGATTCTGACGACAGAAGGGGGGTTTCCAGATGTTTTTAGACAACCAATTTCAAGCATACTGAGGCTCTTTGATAGATGCTCCTGGTACTTAGGACACTTGCCAGCAAGAAAGTATAGCAATGGATCCTGCTTCTCCTTCACTGAGTTGCTCAAAAGCCGATATCTGTGTCATTTCCTACTCATACTTTGGTCTGTTCAAGGAATACAAACCTGTTTTTTTTCCCTGTCGCATTTCTAGAGATCCCACAAAACAATGTAAAAGTGAAACATAAGTCCAATTTGTAAATGTCCAGGTGTTACATAATCTGACATCTGCTTTTTCTATTTTTCTTGTTGGACAGCGGAGGTTGAGCATCCAGATGGCAGCCTGCTCTCCGACTCTCTATCCCTACACCCACTCCGCCTGCCCTCTCACACACTTGGTCTACCTCCCCACTCGTTGGACCCTAGTCTGGCCCATGCCCTACCACCCGGCCTCCACGCAGACCACGACCTGTTGACCTGTGGCCAGTGCCAGATGACCTTCCCACTGGGTGACATCCTCCTCTTCATTGAGCACAAAAAGAAGCAGTGCCAAACACCGTTGCTGGCCAATGGCTGCTACGATAAGATGACTGATAGGGGAGGAGGAGGGGGGGGGAGCCCAACTCTACAGAGCCTTCATCAGCACACACAGCAGGGGGAGCTGAGGAAAGTGGTTGAGCCTGTGGAAATCGGCATCCAGGTGACACCGGAGGAGGAAGAGGAGGCAGGAAGAGGTGAGAGGGGAGAGAGGACACCCATCAAAGGAATTTGCCCCAAGCAGGAGAACACACCAGCAGGTAGGCATGACGAACACACACCCTTTAAAGAAATAATTCACTTTTTTTATCACCCTAAATACATACAACTTTTCCTGACCAAATATCCAATTGCACATACACACACATAAATTTACCTTTTTAGCTTTTGTTGAGGCATCCCTTTAAGACTTACCCCATCCTCTCCAGCAAGAGAGAGAGAGAGAGAGAGAGAGAGAGAGAGAGAGATGTTCATTTCATTAAAATGAGAGGACAACAGAGAGAGGGAGTGAAGAGAAAGAGGGAAGAGACAGGCACATTACCTACTTAAAGCCCTAAACCCCCTCAAGGACTGAACTAGTTGAAACAAATTGTGCAAAACGTGACAGAGAGACTCACCCCGACTTTCATGGAGAAATCCAGCCTAAGCCATCTGCTTAAAAAGGTGAAAAGCTCATTAAAATTCAAATAAGCAAAGGAGGAAAAAACATGACGAGGGGAGAAGGAGAAGGAAAAAAACAGAAAGAGGGATTAAAAAGAGGCTAGTTTCTCCCCCATTCAGAAGGGTAAAGAAGACGTTTAGCAGGAGAGCAGCTGTGGGGGGAAGAGCACCAGCAGTTATCTCTCAAACCAGTCAAGATGCTGAAAGAGCCAGAGGGGAAGAGCAGAATATCCCAGTCTGCAACAAGAACTCCTCTCAGCTGCCCTGCCATCTTAGAGGTCACTGTTTGTAGAACCAGAAATGTACAGCTCAGTACTCCACACCAACAACCAGCAGGTGCTAAAATGACCCATGAGTCAACAGCTATACAAACTTCTCAAAGATGAAAGCATATAGAAAAAGAGCATCACTCTGGGCTGACACATGATGCAACTGAAATAAAAACTGTTAACGCATTGTAAGCTAGTTCAGCTGTCTGGATATGATGGCACACAGTGAATCTTGATGGTTACCAATCATACTGGAGGAGGTTGGTTCATTGAGGCGTAGGAGATTGAATAAACCACAACAAAATCTCAGTATTATTTATGAAATATTTTTTTCTCTCTTATGATTAATTCTGATTAAAATCTTTGCACAGTGACTCCTGCAGGGCAGGCAGGCAAAGGGCAGTGTGTGTGAAGAGGTGATGGGGACATTGGAGTGAGGGGGGCAGAGGAGGAGGTGCTCCTGTTGTCCTCTGTAGAGCTTGATCTCATATCAGTTTAATGTATTGTGGTTTTTTTTTATGCTAATCTGTGATTGGCCAAAACATGTAAAATGATGCTCCATAGGAGGACGTCCTCCCTAACCAATCAGGACTGGAAATACAATATAGACGTCACACTGGCCCCAGCAGTGATAATAGTTACTTGAAAGATTGTTAAGCTAATGGCGACATGGGATTTGGACCAGGGTTGGGCAGGGGCGGGACGCTGCTGGGGAGTGGGTGGAAAGCTTAGCTCTGCTGGCATCCCACAGCGGGACTGTGCAGTGGCTCAGCATGCTGCTGCACTCCGTTCACCTGGGACTGGGGTAAGGGTGGCGGTTTACTGCACGGGCTGCGGTGACACATTACACACATATGAAGCTCATTCCCATCCAGATCCAGTGTTGATCATTTTAAAGAACTCTTTTAAGCCTATTTTACTGCTTCATATTTTTGCTGAACATAAGAAAGTATAGCTGCGTAGCAAACTAGGATAAAGGAGAATGATGCCGTGGGTTGGTTTTCCTCCTGTCCTCCCCAATTTTTTAAATCACCAGCCTACATTTACTAATACTCATAGCTTCAAATCCAATTGCCTTTGACTCACTACTTCCAGGTATAGAGAATAGTTGTAGCAATATAGTGTACAAAACACTAATACACAAAAAAATACAAATTTTAGTGCAGTTACACTGTCTTCTGAGTAAATGGCCACAAATTTAAGAAAAATGATGGCTGGTTGGCTTGAAGATGGTTTGCTTTGGTGTAGGCCTCATACAGCAGTTTCATTTCAGCCATGTGGAAAACCAAAGGCTGCTTTACCATGTTTTATTTGAACTCTCCGAACCAATAAGCAGACCAGTGTATTTCATCCATAAAACACCATGTTTTATGAACAATTATTAATATTTTAAAATCCGTGACAGGTCATTTTCATCATGTGAGAACTGCATTGAAACAGCAGCCCTGTAAAGGAACTGTGACTATCTAAGACAGAATAATGGTAATGAGTTGTCATGAGTATTTTTGTGAGAGTGGGAATTTGGTATTTTGTTTTTTTTTTGTTTTCATTTAAAGATGAATTAAGACACTTATGATAAAGAAGTCATGATGTAAATGATGTGACATGACTGACTTAATAAAAGCTTTAAATATTTCAAGGCTTTGAATATTCTAAAATTTTCACCAAAATCTGTCTCCAGATGCACAGCATTTTGTTCCATAAATACGCAAATATATGTATTAAATATCTTTTAGCACTCCAGCTCGGCCAGTACTCATCATTACCATAATTAAGACTATTTGTATGCATGACACGAATCAATTCATCATCAGCAGCAGACTGAACTTAAAGGAAAATGTTGGCCCAGAGCACTCACAGGTAACACTCTTGACTCTGTTTCTCCATTTAGTGCGTCAGACTGGGACAGAGCTCCTCTGAACGTGTCAGCCTGCGGTGTGGCCTGTGCTGTAAAACAATGTGTTTTGGCTTGAACTTCATCAATATTTTACCAGGCAGTTACAACTCTGCTAGGCATCTGCACAGGGCTGCTGTTGACAGCACAGCCACCTGAACCTCTGTAAGCATGGCACTTAGGTCTGTAACTGCGCTATGGCTTTACATTTAATACACATACATTTAACAGCCCAGCGTGTGTGCAGAGTTGCACTCAAGCGTGTGCACTAATTGATTGCATTGGTCACATTATTAGGTTGTCATTATTTATATTTATGTGCATAAGTATATTTTTTCTCGGTGTTTAAATGCTTGCAATACATCTAACTGTAGTCCTCCTGTGAAATCAACTCCACATGTGCAGTGTTGGAAGGCTTGAAATTGTAATTGCACAATATTTCTTCATAACGGAACGTGCAATAATTTTCACATTAAAGCAAAAACATATTAGCAGCTCAATTGGACGTGCGCTGCGGCAACTGTTAACTATATTGCTGCAATAACATTTTATGTTTCAAAATTACCCTCCGTTTTTCACAATTTCCACATGAAATATGGCCAACTTGCACCTTATTAACACGAGGGAAGGACAGAAGGGTTTATTAATCCAGCCACAGTTTAATTTGAAGAGAACACACTCAGCCCTGCTCATAATCGATGGGAGATTGAAATATAGCAGGTGGAATTTTCTCTTTGTAAGTCAGACCGAGCTCTTCCTTCAATAGATTTCTACACCTCTCAGTGGCTGGTGAGGAGGGGGGAAAGGGAGAGAGACATAGTGGAGGGAGCAAGAAAGCAGGATGAGCGAGAGTGAGGGAAAAAGAGATGAGGGAGTTGGACTGTCAGCTTGGAATACAACTGGTGACGACCCTTCGTAACTTGCTCCCAACGAGTCAGACTTCTTCTTTTCAACCCTTCACTTCCATTTGTTCTCCATGTGAAATGGAGCACAGATTTTTTACACACAGGGACAGTTTAAGGAAGGAGTTATTCTGATTTAGACAAATTCAAAAGCATCAGTACACCTGTAGGCAAGGCCTATACATCTTTAATAAACCAGTTTATGTCTTTGATACAGTGACTAAATGTTCTTTGCATGATGATACAGTTAGGAAATATATGGCCAAATAGAATAGTAATAGAAATATAGAATAGTGCCATTTACCAAAACCTTGTCACTGTTTAGGTTGTAATATTTTACAAATGTAGATATATTATTATTATTTTATTTATTATTATTATTATTATTATTTGGATTTAGCCTGGACTTGAAGCAATGTATTCTGAACTCACTTTGTAAATGCTGGTCCAAGACCTTTTTTTGATTTTCTTTCATGATGTTGTACTATTTCATCTGATATTATTGAGTGAAGTTGAAGTGCTACAAATGTGTGATTTTGTTCTAACAATGGTCAACACTCTCCTCCTCATCCCTCACTTGTGATCCCGTCTCCTGAACATAAAGGATAGCCATCACTTTCATCAGTAGGCCACTGTGTGTGTGTGTGTGTGTGTGTGTGTGTGTGTGTGTGTATGTGCGTGTGTGCAGGGGGGAATCTGATTGTCAGTGCTGAGTGACACAAGTTACAGGAGCAGAGAAATGGCAATGTACAGGTCCAGGTGGAGAAAAAATAATTATTTTATATACAGGCAACTGTTTAGATGTGCACTTATTTATGGTTGATTTTATTTTGTCGTTCTTCTTACATTTCATACAGAATCTGACTTTAAATTGCTGATATTGTTTACAAACTTAAGATCTGAGAGATCATTTTTCTTTAGCTTTTATTAAATATTTGAACATCACATTTATGCTGACAAATAACACTAACATGTAACACTTATTCTGTATTTATCTTGAAATATGGTGATATTATTTTAACGACATATCACCCACCCTTGGTGCTTTGAGATATTCTCCATGTTGCATCCCCTCCTGTGGTAATGTAGCTACAGACACACAGACACACGCACGCACGCACACACACACACACACACACACACACACACACTTTCGACAGGATTTTATGTTAGCTACAATGACTGCACACTTTCACACATATTCCATTTTTTGCTGAGCTTCACATAGGCTTACATTACAACAGACTTATGACAGAATGACCTGGCAACACTGATTCCTGCGTCCGTAGGCTTCGGCGATTGAGGAGAGGAGGGAGAAAGACACTGTGCTGCTGCCAGAAGAGCTGCCGATTGACTGTACTTCGAGCAGCAAGTCACTAAAAGGGTCTGAAAAGTCCAGGGATGTTCATAAAACATCAGGGACACCCAGGCCTAACAACACCATACAAGTCAGCCCCTTTTTGGAACTTAGCTCCTCCCAGGAGACACTTATTGTTCTCTGCAATTGGCTGGAAAAACACATGTGCATATATTAGTATCAGCATCGGCAATCAGTCAGAATGAGTTGGAATGTATTGGCATACTGGATATCGGCAAAAATCCAATATCATGCATGCCTACCCTGTACCACTGGTGGAATCTGTTTCTTGCCAAAAACATAACAAAAACCATCCATGTCTTTTTGTTTCAGTTCATTTGCTCAAATATGAACTTAAATAAGGTCTTCCACCTGTTTTGATACTACGCATACTCATAGGAGCTGAAGTTGTCAAATGATAAGAAAATATTGGGAATCTTTTATGTAATGACAGAGAGTTCCACTCATTTTAGCAAAGACAAATGCAAATTTACCTTAGCATGGACAGAAATATCATGCTTCAGAAAGACTGGTAAGCCAGCTTTGAGAAAATAATCTGTCGCATGGGGACTCATTTTTAAGAAGCGATCCTATAGTCAAAGCTTTCAACTCCAAATTCAGCATTACGTGAAACATGTAAACTGGTGTTTAGTGGAAGGACAGTATATCTTAGTCAGTACTAGAAAGTCATAGTAACACTTCCCTTAATGTAAGCTACCAGAGCTTTGTGTTCTTTTCTATCAACACTTTACATTCAAACAGATCCACACATGACCCAGTAGGCTCCAACCACCGTTTTCTACAAGTCAGTAGGGTCAAGTTCCCTGTGCTCAAGTGCACCTTGTCTTCGGCTCTGGGGATTTCAATAGGCAACCCTCTGGTCACACACCCCCGTCACAACACCCAGGTGACTGTCACTCAGGTTAGATAGAACTCCACAGAGGTGAAATTCTGACAACTTGGATTAGAGAAGAGAGAAGGAAACATATCATTTTTACTTTAAAGCCACAGTGTATAGGAATTTCTCCCATCTAACGCTGAATGCATATATTGCATTCAAATGGATAGCACACTCTAGCGCCCCACTGTTTCAAACGCATATTGCAACAATGATAGCTGCTGTGTACCAAAAAGCTACACATTGATGAAACCATGTCATCCGATACTTCATGGAGTATTCATTTAGGCTCCTACACAGACACATGCAACGCGAGTTGACGAACCCCCTCCTCACCATGCTGGCTGTGTTTACAACGTAGGACTGTTGGGGCGGGTGTAAATCAAAACAAACAAATCACGTCTTGTCTTTTGACAGCTGACAAGTGGCTTAACCTCACACACCTCGTCCCTCTCCTCGCACCACTGTGCGGCTAACAGCTGTTAGCGACCAGCGCTGCTAACAGCGCTAACAGCTAACAGTGGCTAACAGCTGCTATCAGCCAGCGCCGCTTTTAGCCACTGTTAGTGCCGCTGTTAGCTGTTAGCTGTTAGCCATGATTACGTTACCTTTCTCCTTCAGCAGCTCTTTCCAGCTGGGAAAGGCTACACCGATGTTGACCCTCGTTTTTTGAATTTGCCGGTCTCATTGCCTTTTTGATTCCTTTTTGAGCTTTCTTGGCGACGAGGATTCCGTCTCCCATGATGCTGCATGTGCATGATCCTGCATTATGCTCAAAGAGTGGGATTTTTTTTCAAATTTCCCGGGGTAGCAGCAAAGCGCCTCTTGCTCCTCTCCTGTCTCCAGACAACGAAAACACTGAAGGCGGGGCTGTATGTCCCGTGCTGGCAGATGTATTCTCAAGATGACAAAACGTTATGGAACCCCCCAGATGACTTACCAACACAATGTACAAACAAATCCGAAATTCTCCTTTTACGAGAATAAGTCAGATTATTGGTGGAGGTAATAATACACCAATGATGACATATTTATGAATGCAGGCATTGATTTTTGCCAATAAACAACTGAAAATGTTATACAATGTCCCTTTAAGGCACACACACACACACACACACACACACACACAGCCACGTAGTGTATTCATATTCACAGAGGAGTGTCTAACACCACCTGACACAGGGCTGTGCAGCCCTTAAAGCCTTGTCAACTAGGGTTTATTTCAGACATTTAACTAAGTGTAGTTGGAGTGGAGAGGAACAAACACACATGTGCATGCACACACACACACACACACATGCGCACACGTGACTGCACACACACACGTACAAAGGGGTGTGAAGTTTTGACAAACTCAAATATGATGACACCTTCTTAATCTGACAGAGTCATTTAACAGGCTGAGTGTGTGTGTGTGTGTGTGCCAGCTGTCTAGCTCTACCTCTGCTTTCACAACTGCTTTTTTTTTTTCTCCAACTGACTTTTTTTGTTTTCCAGTTCATTCTCTGTCTCACTCTCTGTCTTTCACACACAGATGGTAGCTTGTACACACAGACAAGGAGCTCTCCCCTTTTCCTATCTCACCCTCTCTCTGTCCCTCTCTCTCGCTCTCTCTCACACACACACACACACACACACACACCACACACACACACACACACACACACACAGGACACTGGAATGCAGCAGACACATTTTCTCTGCAAACACATGCTCCATTCAGAATGTGGGGTGCAGCCTCTCCTGGAGGGCCTGCATCCTGAAATAGTATCAGTGGTGAATCCATATGAATGGAATTTACAATTGCTGGATGCAAAGCTACACTTCCCTCTGCAGAGGGAAGTGTAGCTTTGCATCCAGCCATTGTCACTTCCACAAAGCTTACCAATGAGCCTCCTTTAGCCTTTCTCCTCTCTCTATGCACTTTCACATACTACCTGCTACTACAGCTCCAGGAACACAATAGGAAACAAAGTACACCTATCACTTTATCGCTGATCTGATCTCTCTGAGTAACGAAAGCTAGCAGGCTATATGACAGTCTCTCCCATCCACAAAGGGATTATTCACCAGGGAACCTATAGTTCATTCAGAGATTACACTTCCCTCAGTACCACCCTTAAGGCTCTGATGACACTTGAAGTTAATGTTGTTGATATTCTCCTGTGAGGACATGCCAGTTTTTGCAAGTTCTTTAACTAGACTGATTTAATTTTATTCAGTAATGTTTTAAGTGTTTCCTTCTCTTATAAGTCTTTTTAATAGAAGGTCTGTAGATTTATTTCTGCTTTTAAAAATGACACAACAAAGTGATTTTTTTTAGGTGTTCACTGTTCCTAAAAACTACAATACAAGCAATAGCAATATTCTGACATATAGTATGTAACAATACATTACTGAAAATCTAGCTTTGAAACACACTTGTTCAACAGCATGTCACTCATATGCATTGATAAGGTCATATGTAAATATATGTATATGTACATAAGATACACCACCCCCACTGGGGCAGTGGTAACTAAAAAATGTGCTGTTTTATGAAGCACTGAGATGGAGCACTCACCAACACCTTGCAGAAAAACACTATGTGCACACCAGCCTTTAATTAACATCTTTTCCAACAAGCCCCCTTCACAGGTTAAACATTTGCGGGGCAGAATAGGCCGCTTGAGTCCTAAAATGACAATAATAGCAGAGTTATTGTGGAAAAAGATGGGACAATGACATTAGCAGCGAGTGTGGGTGTATATTATGAATATTTGGAAAGTAAACAGTTACAATAACATATTTTATGCCAACACACTGGTAAATCTATGGGGGCTTAGTTTGTGTGTATGCTAACAAATTGGTTATCAAAAACAGAAGAACAACAAACAAATTCTGTGTGGGATGTGAATAATTAACCCCAAGAAAATGTTTAATTTCTTCAGAAAACCTGATGGAGACAGCGGCTAGCTTGTGGGTGACGCCAGGACATTGGTGCTCTATACTTCCAAATCAAAATAGTGCATGACAGCTCACAAACTGTCAAAACTCAAAAAATCTTATTTTGCATACATTTTACCAACTCTGTACCACAGTAAGCACAGACAGAGATGTTTTACATTTTTTAAGTTGAAAGAGGAGAAAGAACGAGGTGGTTAGCATGAACAGTGAGGACTACCATTGCTGACCTGGTGAAAAACAAGTGCCACCTACAGAGCCTTCAGGGGAAACACTTCACTCACAGCTGATCAATGGGACATGAAGAACAGAACAGAAACCTCTCATGAGCTTTCACCACTAAAAATGGAGAGAAAACAAACCAAAAAGAGGAATTTTCAGTATTACCACTTTAAAACCTTTAGCCGTGACTGTGATTCATGTCCGTCCTGTTGGAAATGTCTTTGCCTTGGCCGGCACCCCGGACTCTCCATGCTGCTAATAGCTTTTGGCTTCTGTTGCTGTGTTCAAATGAATTTGAGACCACCAAGAGAAATACACATATTTTCTCTCCTTTTCACCAGAGCTCTCCACTTTGGATTTTTGTGAATCTAAGAGAAACACATGACACATACATTCAAAAGCCCTGTGCCAAAACCTCAAGCAAAAGGCCAAACAATTATATTAATAAATGCCTGAACTCCAGAGGGACCATGAAGAAACTTTCTAACTGGGATTAGCAGGAGGTTTGTTAAACCTGATCATTCCTGTGGGGAATTCAAATGAGCTAGTCCTTGAGGGAAAAGCTTTAAGTAAACGGAAAGCTTCTAAAATCAACCTTCTATCACTTAGATGCCATTTTTATCAAACAAAAAAGCTGATTTTCCAAAGCTATTAAAAATGAACAGAAAAGTAGACATCATATCTCAGTAGCTGCTAAACCAAGTGGTTTTTAAAAAAGGGTCCAGGAAACCAATTTTTATTTTTTTATTTTTTTACCATGATAAAGGCATGACCTGCCCTACTCTGCCTCTGATTGGCTAATATCCATTTCTTTGTTGGTTGGGTTGGTTTGGTTCAGCATGAGAAGTAAGATTGGTTAGGGCTAGGACATGGATCCTCAACTTGCTTGCCTGGGTGCCACTTTTACAAAGTGACAGGAGGCCAGGGGCCAGTGAATGAACAAATGTTAGTAATATTTATCAGATAAACTCAATAGGCCTAAACAAGGCAGATCCACTTGCAGCAGCCCCATACATGTCAGGTGTGCAATGGGTGTTTTTAGGATTTGAGTACATTTGGGGCTCAGCCCAGACCCCGGATTCACTGCTTCAAAGTTTTGAAGCTTGAATTGTTGCATCTGTAATCAATGTCCAAATCAGTATTTAAATGCACCATTGTTCTAAACCATTACATCGAAAATCCCATAAATAGTCCATAAATTAAGAAATACAAATTCAACATAATTCATTTTGCATCAACATGAATTATTATTAGTTATTCTGGGACAAGGACATTTAAAGTGTGATAGGCCTAGTTTTGTGACTCGAACTCACATTCATCTAACATCTGTCAGCAGCAGTCAAGCAATACTGAAACTGGGACAGTTTGACCACATGTGACAGGCTTACAGATACGCTGGCAAGATGTGGAAAAAGATCTGAAATAGTTTCAAAATCTGCAAAGATGACCCTTTTTTCTAACTAATGTTTCAAAAAATGTACACTCTCATTACCCTCCATTAAAACCTCCCAGTATGAATCAATTTATTTTCATTCTTCAAAGAAGAAAACATATTTTTTATCAAAAAACACAATTAATTTATAAAATGCTGTGAATGTTATACAGTCTTGATCAAACCCGGCACAGTTTAAGGGAGCTAAGAGCAAAATAAAGTCTCTACTGTTTGAAATGAATAATGAGGGTAAACAATAGATTCACAAATGGCTGGCAGCCAGCCTCTGTGAGTGTGTGTGTGTGTGTGTGTGTGTGTGTTGTATAACAAAATTAGGAAGGGATTTTACTAAAAAGCCTTTCCTTTTACTTTCAACAAGAGATGTTATAAAAGTTATGGACAGACACAGTAATTGTCTGTGGTTTGAAAAACAATCCACCGCAATCTGCGCCCCCCACCACCCTGTCTTCATCATCTCCGCCCTGTCTTCATCCTCATTCACACACATACATAGGGCCTCTTCCACCAATCTCATCCCTGACGCCAGGACATCAATTTTCGCAAGTCGTTGAAAATTACCATGCATGAATGCAAAAAAGGCTGATCAGGAGTAATTAACACGGCTTCATATGCAAATTTTATTAATGCAGAACTACAAAGTTATTATGCAAATGAGGGTTTCATCGAGCCTCTTGACAAATACTCCCAGCTCCCGCCATCTAGCAGCCGGGATGGATGACAAGTCTGTTCTCTCAGTTTAGACTGGAGGGATGCCTGTGTGTTTTAGTCTAGTTAGCAGATTAGCACTGGTTAGCGCTGGTGGCTAGCTGTGTGTGTGTGTGTGTGTGTGTGTGTGTGTGTGTGTGTGTGTGCGTGCATACATGGGCTAGTCTGTGTGTATAAACTGTGTGATTAGGGATGTGGCTAATGGCTGCGCGGCAGAGTAATGAACCTGAGATCCAGGGGATGGAGGGATGGGGGGGGCAAGATGATATGAATATGCATGATGTTCACTGGCTTTGATGATTAAAGACAATTTTAATATTTAAATGAGTGCATGCAAAGTGATTAACGCAGCAGAGAGGCGACGAGGCGAAAATCGCAAAAAGGGATTTTGAAAATACTCAGAAGCACATCAGATGCCGATTTGCCTTTGTATGTGCTATTACTGGCAAAAACTCTCTCTCTCTCGCTCTCTCTCTCTCTCTCTCTCTCTCCTTGTGTCTCTGTATGTCTCTACCCCGCTCTTTCTGGTGTCTTTTTCCAACCTTTATGTCTCGGTTGTCTTGCTCCAAATGTCTGGTTTATGTCCAGGATGCTGGATTTACAGAGGAGAGGTAGAGGTTTATTTTAGAAGAAGTGTATGAAGGGATGAGAGGAAGGACAAAATGAGGTACAAACATATTCACACATGTGTATTCAGCACACACAGCGCAGGTCTGACTTTGCATTCCCACCAAAAGCTTCATGGTCGCCTGTGGGCGCTATGGTCGCTGACATCGCTCACACTGCCAGCTCCAGCAGGCGCTTGTAGCAGCCAAAGGGGCGGGGCCGGACACTGCAGATGTGCCCATCTAGGCTTGAGAATCCCAGTCTGCAACTGGCTGCTGCTTCGGTGGAGGCGCTGCTCATTTGCATAAAGTTCAGCTTCTTTCAACTTCAACTTGACGCTCTGGTCACTGGCATCGCACCGCTCGCTGCAGCCGACGCCCCTGACGCCCTTCGTCGCCAGAGTGCATTGACAATGAATGGCTGCCAGCTGCTTATGACGCTCATGAAGCTTTTGGTGGGAATGCACAGTGAGTTTCACAAGGGATGATTAGAAACGTGTGATGACTATTATCAGTAGTGTAATCTTTAACAACGTACGGGACGGGGGTGGTTACAGGTTTTGTCTCAGTGTGCTCAGTGGCCAGACTGGTTTCAGATCGACATTAGTTTGACACAGTTGCTGGAGGTGTAAGGAAGCAGCAAGCCTTTACCAAAAGAAGGAATATATCTTCCATAACTCCAAATGTGTCTCATTTACACATTAGCTAGCTACTGGTAAGCATGCATTTCAGAAGTGGAAGATTGTGTGAGCTCAACATGTTAGCTGGGGTGGGACCATGAATGTATTAGGATAAATGCCTTTACACACTCCGCAAGAACAGAGAAATTTGTTCTCTCTCACAGGGCTGCAAGAAAAGTCATTCTTTTCTTGCAGCCCTGGTTTGGGAATTCTTGCAGCTTGTTCTCGACACATCATCTGGGCAGAACTTTTTTCTTGTGTGGTGTCCAAGAACTATTGTGTGATTAGTCAGAAATTCAAAGTGGGCATGGTTAATGCAGAAAAGCGCATGTCAAGTATGCTGCAGTGGGAGGGGCCTATGAGGACTTCCCAGGAGTTCTGCACTTGAGTTTCCCATGAAATATGAAATGTTCTGGCTAGAAAGAACTTTGTTTTTGTTCTTGCCACCTCAAGAAAAAGAACAAATTTCTCTGTTCTTGCGGAGTATGTACAGGGCTTAATTGGATACAGCACGGATCGTGGGGCCCCGTTCATTCCTATGAAAGTTGCTTAGTGGTGCATGAAGCCAAAATGGTTCAGCTGCAGCATATAAAAATTGTGCAGCTGCTACGAAAATTGGCTTCATTGGCTTTCCTGATAAAATTGATTTAAATTAGTTATTTGATGCCATAAAAAGGGGGTTTGAGGTCATGACTGATAGCTATGTGTGCTAATTGGTGTGCTCCTTATCAAAAGGGCTGCTCCCTATTGGTAGAACAAGAGTAGATGCTGAAACTAGATACTGTGGAGACCGGTGCTGCACAGACTCTGGCTCCAAATGGCATCACCAGCGCAATATGGCAGCAGTTGTATTCAGAATATCTGGCTTCATTTTTCCAGTGGAAGGAAATGGCGACACGCTGGAACTGACATGAACAATACTTTTTTTTGTTTAATATGAACTATTAATATGAATGAATGAGGCTATGAATCTGAAAAGATGCTGTAGAGCAATGAATAAAATAATCCAATTTCTTTTTTACTTATTAGTGAGTAAAAAAATTAACACTGTTCAAGACTAGTACAGCAGGTAGTCTATAGTTTCCTCACTGCCTAATGTATCTGTGTGTGCGTGTGTCCATCCACATCCATTCAGGCCTTTTAAAAAAGCATCAACTGTACTGTGTGAAAACAGACACACACAAATACCCATACCAAAACTAGCCAAAAGCACACAGGATACAGAGGGTGGGCAAGGTACAGAGAAACAGGGAGAGAGAGCAAGCAGCAGTACAAACCAGAGTAATTACCACTTCAAAAAGGCCGGCGCTCCATCCGAGAGGCCTCCCAGCTTTATTGAAACAACGCAAAAAAACAAGAGCAGCGGGCACCGTAATGCCTGTAAAGTACAGGCTGTTATATCAAACACACACACATTCACACACAATTCCACAGACAGTGTGCTGCGGCTCTTTGTTAAGTCTTTGTGCAGTTTCATTTAGAAGATAAATAAGCATATGTTAAATATTTTAGGGAATTGCCACTGTGCTCAACCATTATTTATTGAAGATGTGTGCGTGTGTGTGTGTGTGTGTGTGTGTGTGTGTGTGTGTATGTGTGTGTCCATGTGCATAATGTTTACATAAGACTCAAGTATGCCCTCTTGAAAATGTTTTATTTTTCATTAGTTGTTTAATTATTCTGCATATCGCATATTTTTAAAATATTTTTAATTATTCTCTTTTTCTGTCTGATAATCACCTTAAAGCTGTGTGTGTGTGTGTGTGTGTGTGTGTGTGTGTGTGTGTGTGTGTGTGTGTGTGTGTGCGTGTGCATGAGTTCTGTGTGTTAACTGTATTTTTGTGTCAATTTGGAAAATGTGCATGTCTGTGTTTACAGTGCAAGTTTTCTCTAAGCAAATTTGTAAAATATGTGTTTATGTTGTATTGTTTCCGGGCGTATGTGTGTTTACATTGCAATTTGTGTTTGTAAAGATGCAGTGTTTTTATGTAAGAAGTGGGGTCATTGGGGCACTGAGTAGCTCACCTGTTCGATTCCAACGTTCAGCCCTATGCTGCATGTAATCTCCTCTCTTTACCCCTTTCACGCTACTACTGTCCCATCAACAAAAGCCCCAAAAATAATCTTTAAATTAAAGAAGGGGGTCATTTGTTAAAATGTCTTCAGAGGCATATCTAGCTTTGTGTTTGCAGACTAATGCAGTATTTTGAATAATTACAGACACCTCTAGCCTGGTAAAAGACCATCCTGATGACATGAGCTCAACATTCTGTTTTGCTTTTTGTATCAGTCTGAACTTTTCAGAAATCAAAATAAAATTGAGGACAATCAGGGATCTGCACTGTAGTTGTTAAGGTAAGCAGCCAATCAGGGACTGCATTATAGTAGATGATGTAAAATGCAGGCCGCAGCTTGCAGAACAGTAATGGTGGTTCCTAGGGGTGTTGGTGGCTTAGTGGATAGAGCGGGCGCCCCCATGTAGAAGGCTGTTGCCGCAGTGGCCTGGGTTCGACTACAGCCCGTGGCCCTTTGCTGCATGTCATTCCCTCTCTCTCTCCGCCTTCATGCTTAGCTTTCCTATCAATTAAAGACAAAAATTCCCCCAAAAATATCTTAAAAAAATAAGTAATGGTGGCTCCTGAAGCAACAAGCACTAACTCTAACGTTAGTAGACTAAACACAGCGATAAGTGAAGTTACTGCAGCAATATTAATAATAAGGATTTGGTGAAGCTCAATTTATCAACTGGCTTCATTGGTGATGAAGAAGATGTTGCCCAGTGTTTTGTTACGCTAATTGGCTGAAAGAGTTTGTCTGTCAGGGTAAGTACTCCTACACACTGAAAGTGCACCAAGTCCAGACTGATATAGAGACTGGTCTTACCAGGCTAAGACACCTTGTCTGAGCTCCATTCGATAAGTTCTTACAGTAACCCCACATATTTACCAAGTGAACCTACAACTTGCCTTCTCCAACATACTCTGTATTTTATATTTAGCAACAGAACAAAGGTGGGTGTCACATCCTAACATATCTAGAAAATATACCATGTGCAGTTAAAGTAATATTTCACAATATTTACATATACAGTGAATAAATGTATGTTTTACTGCTTTTTATCTCTAATACTTATGACACATGCCCACCTATGTGAATGCGTATTTTATTATTAGTTCCACTTATAATGGAATAAATAACAGGAGAACTGGGTGGTTAGCATGGGATACAGTATATCCAGTGTCCACTGATCAAGTGGTGCAGCAAAAATGGAGACAAAAAATGGAATAAATCTTGAATTGCATTGCTTTTCTATTTGTACAAATGTGAACTTGACTACACACTGTGTCCTGTATGAATTAGGCTGCAAAGAGTTACAGTGTTCCACATAAAGACATCAAACTCCCTGTGTCTAACTCTATGCTCAGTACAACTGTGGTATCCCCCAAAGTAGGGGAATAAACGTGACAGTCATCTGGCGCGGGTTTGGTTATAAAAAATGTTTGGTACGCTGGGAATCGCCAGCTCTCTGTCTCACAGCATTTTGGTCTTCTTCTGCTTTATGCTATCGACTGAAAATATCTCCTGCCCACCAGAGTCACATCCTGCTATTGCAGACTCATCTGAATTAACTCCTGAATTGTGCTCGGACTGAGACCGAGTCGCAGGGATTTTCTATGACAGAGTTCTCCCCACTGAGTCTCAGAGACGCTGTGCTTTGTCTTGCTCCTCCTGCCAGAGCAGCCTGCTCTTTCTCACCGTCTTTCAGGATCTGAATCCGCAGCCGTTCCTTTTGTCATCTATCAACCTGACACTGAAGGCCTACACTTCAACTCTGCTTTGAAGATTTGATTTTGTAGAATTGGAGATGGCGGGTGGGGGCTGCCTATTAGATGCTGCAAAACACACACAACACTGCAAAAAAAGTCGTACATACAGTAGGCCTCTGTTGCAAAGCTGACATGTTGATGCCTCTAAACAGAGCTCTTGACCAAAAATAACTTAACAATATTGTCACTGCACAACAGCAGGCAGCATCAGCTCCAGCGCAGCCTCACGGACAGGATGGGATAACCACGGTCTTTTGCTGTGTAGGGGGGACTCATTACTGCCCCTCTCCTCTACAATGGGCTGTTGGCATTTAGCACCGGCCAAATCACCACTTAACAAAAGCTAATTTCTCACTTGGTTAAACTGGGAAGGATTAGGGGCCCTGTGATGGTGCAATCCATGTTTGGTGAAGAGCGAGGAATGGAAAGATGTTAGAAAAGGATTTAAACCTCAATTACAAGGGACTCAGGGCTTTTGTATGTCCGTGGCGAAGGTGGGACACCGAGGTTTAGCGACTTTGCTGGAAACGTTTGCTGCCCTGTCGTTGACGTTTGTGGGTATGTGTGTAAGTATGTGCATGCAGCCGAGGGTGGCATAGCCTGACAAATACATGTTGATCCCCTTGTTTAGGTGGGTTTAAGTCTCCCCAGTTTCACATACTAACACCACTCAGGCTGCACACCAAGAGGGACGGCTCACAGTCAAAGCTTATGACACAACAGCAATTTAAACCTGTCCTGTTTGTGTCATGTCATGGAAACAGCAGATGGTTTGGTAATTCATTGTCTGGATGCTTTGGCTCTCATCTCTTAAAACACCTTAAAAATCCTGTAACCAGGGTAGAGCACATTTTGAGTCAACCTGACTGAGCTATTGCTACCATTCAGTTAAGGTATGTTGTGCTAAAACAATCCACTAGATGTTGCTCTGTCTTTAAATAGTCTGCCTTAACAGCAAGTTAGTAACACAGTAGTCACAGACATGAAGGTCTACTGTGGTGGGATTTTCAAAGGTAGGCATATTTTTTAACATGTTAAAGTTCCAGAGGTCTTACTGAACAGATTTTTGGTGACTTAATATAAAAACTAAAAGTCTAAAAAAGGCCAAATAATTGAAGAAACACATGCTCTAACAAATGCTTAATTTGTCCCTTTATGGAAAAGGTAGTGAAGCTGAGCTAATATCATTAAAATTGACTGTTTGCTAAGAAATAAAATAAAAAAATTCCTCTGATCATTCATTACTGTTAAATGATACATTTAATATACTCCATTTTACATACGCTGAAATAATTTCATGACCATGATTTTTTACTGTCTGAAGCCATGCTCAACCAAACAGTTGAATTATCCTTTTATGGTAAAAGTAGTGATGCTAAGATAGTAAATTTACAATTTTCTTCAAATAAAAAGGATGAATGTTCACTGATATTAATACCATGTATTTAATGTTATTCCATTATATATTTGATGATTTTTTTTTTTTTTTCACAATTTCTGAGATGTTCTTATATCACTGTCATGGTAAATATCTAAAATAAATACGAGGAAACAATACTAGTCCTGGCAATACTGCTAATTCACAAATTGATATATGTTGGTATACTAACATATTACAAGCATTATAACAGTATCTGGTTTGTAATTTAGATTTTTTCTTTCTGTTTTACAATTACCATGAAGTAACATCTCAACCGTTTAGTAGAGGGCTATATTTTAAAAAAACTATGGCTTCTGTTGAGAAATAAACAAAACAAAACAAAAAAAACCAAGCAAAACAAAACATCCTCAAATCAAAACCCTCTTACCTTTCTTATTTTTCAGTATATTGTTTTAGTGTGAGTAATCAAATGTTGGAGATATCAGTCATAGAGGTGTCTACCAATATAATGGAATTAGATGGCACTCAGCTTGTGGTGCTCAAAGCACCAAAAAATACATTTGAAAAACTCAACAGCAATGTCTCTGCAGAAATCATGACCCTGTTTGTCAAGGTAATCCACAAGATAATCTTGCGGTGAGCAGTTTCATGTAGGGACTATTTTCTTTCCACCAGACTAAACCTGCCAACCGTATCACAGCGCAGGAGGAAGTGTGCATCTACTGCTAGATGTGCACTACTGAGCTAGCTAAAATCACAGCTCATCTGAGGAGGATGCCATTAATGTTTACATCCCACACTGTCACGAGCATGAGTCTCTCATCCCTGAGTAGAAGCACGCTTCCTTCAGCATGGTGACATGGCTGTTTGGTGTAGTTCGGTAGAAAGAAAATAGTTCCTACATGATACTGCCTCCAACAAGGTATGTGGATTTCTGGAAAGAGACATTGCTGTTGAGTTCTTCAAATGTATTTTTTTGACACTTTGAGCACCACAAGGTGCCATCTAGTTCCATTACACTGGGGAGAAGGCAGACACCTCTATGGCCAACATCTCCAACACTCTGCAACTCACACCAAAACAATCTAGATTGGTAATTAGCATTACAGGTAAGAGGAAAAAAATGCAATTTTGATCTGGGGGGTGAACTTTCTCTTTAACCTTAAAAAGCCCATAGGACACCCAATTTAACGCCCTTAGACAACTGTAGCAGCCTTTGCAAACCCCTCAGACTCAGAAGTCAGTATGCCTTAAGTGCGGTGTATTTTGTATTGGCTAATAGTTTTGAAATACCCCCTCCACTGACACATTTCAGACATGGCAGCTAGGGGACCTTTTGCAACTTTTCAAAACAAGTGCACCCACTTATTTCATTCTTTACCTAACTACTGTCATCGCTGTCTGTGTTTTCTGTACAAACTGAATGGTTATTGAGTCACACTCCCCCCAGTGATGGCAGGGTTTTTGCATCCTCTGAGTGTGATTAATGGAGACAACTATAGACACCTCTAGCCTAGACATGTTCAGAAGACACTTAACACATACTAGTCTGTTTCAAGCATACCCCTTAGCGTCCTCAAAACAAAGTTGTAGCACACAGTAGATGCCTTTGCTGCCCCTTGAAATCCTGTAGCATCTCATCGCACTGCTCAAAGCCCTTTACCACCTCTTTAAACCATTAAACACCACCCCTTTCACCACTGCAGCCCGACCAACTTTTACTGGTTTTTCCCTTAACCCAATATTTAGCAGATGTTGCTATCTTCAGTGCTCATATTTATCTATTTATTTGGTGTGAGGGACATTCTTGGTGGTTGTGCAGTAAAACCAGAGCAGCAGTCTCTCCGCTTTTCACCCAGAACCCGATTTGTAGCTGTTTTTAGCATCTCTCATCTCCTCAAGACTTTTGAGGGAAGAAGAGCAAGATAAGGAGGGGGTTAGATTTCCCCCCTGAACACCAAACCCTTTCGTTTGTATCAAAGCTTTGCCTCACCCCCGCTGACACCCCTGAATTATTCACTTAGAGGAAAAGATAAACAAAGCTTGCTAGCTACAGTTGTTCTATTGATTTCTCTGTGCAACATCACAGATAACAAAAAGAGGGCCGTTGGAGAGGAGCTGGGCTGCTGCCATCTCTTTTTTTCCATCTGTAAATAAATCAATAACATGCGCACTTTTTGTCCTGAGAAAGCAACCTGTTTCCTGTTTCCCAGGAAAGCAAATAATGCATTTAAATTATATCTACTTTGTTATTTAGGTAGTTAGAGCATGTGTCTGTAGATCAGGGGCCTTGCCATGTGGGAACAGTATTTTCTACCTGTTGGTTAGGCTACAATTGCCCATCGCTGGGATAATTTGCCATTCAGAGCGAGGTTGGGGGTAAACGTTGCTGGCTGAGGGCCAACAACTGGCAGTACAACCCCTGTGATTAGAAACAGGCAGATCCTCTCTCTTCCTTTTGCTCTACTTAATGCACTGGGAAAGATGAAGCAAGAGCTTAACCTGTGTTGCACTGGTGAACACTGAGTATAGGCTTACAGTGATTGTTAATTCCACAAACATCTTCACATGCATTGCCTTATCTATGACTAGGAATGCTTGTCTGCACACACATTTTTGCTTGTGCTTGACACAGCTAAATTTTTGGCCCATGTAGCTACACTCCTGGCCAACCACAAGATCCCTTAACTGCCCCTTTGGCACCATTTGAAGGCGTGTAGATAAAAAGCGTACCTGGGAGGAAATTGCAGGTTGGCGGGCACGCATGTTTTCTCTCTCCCTGTCTAAGGCTGCTTAATCACCAGAGGGTTTCTCCATTGTTTTTGCTCCCCCTGCCCAGCAGTACATTATTATGTCATCAAGATGCTTAGGTAAACTGCAGTACGCGGCCACCCATGAAGGCATTCACAACAACTGTGGGATCTGAAATGTTTTTTCCCTCTGCCTGCGATTGGTCAGTGGATAAAGTGTGACCAGTAGCCAGCAGGCCTCGGCCCTCGGCAGGCCTCCCGTCATGGCTGCCAGCACAGCAACGCCATCTGCCTGTCTAGTGAAAAGTCTTGCTAGCAAGGGAAATCAGATCAGTGCATCCAGGGTAGCTTGATGTGAGCCTGACTGCAACAGCTAGACAAAGGACTCACACACAGAAACACTCAGACAAGTAGAGCAGAGCCAGTAGTGAATGCCCAAATGGTCAGTACTTGAGTCTATTGAGCAGTGGAGCAGGCTGGGATCTGAGCTCTGACCAACACTAGCACTAGCCACACTGTGTGTGTGTATGTGTGTTTATGTGTGTGTTTGTGTGACATATAGGGGTTTGAAATGCTGCTTTTACAGTCTATCCCTCTCCCTCCATTACCCACAATACAAACACACACCTCAAACAAATAGTCCAAAGCACCAGGGAGCCCCAGAAAACAAACTCATGTACTACAAGTTGCTTTTATTCCTAAGGAATCACAATTTGAAGGTAATGTAGATTGAATAGGGATTTAAAGCTACTTCACTTAACAACAGAAATGTTGTGTTGTTTTCTTTGTACGTTTCTGTTGTGGTGTTTTAATAAAAATGATGTGCAGAGGTGGAAATAATGTGACAACAGCAGAAATACAATATGCAAGTCTTGAAGCTTGTTTCCAAAGTAGTGATGATCTGCTGAATCGTGTCTGTTATTTTTTACCCCCTTCTTTGGCAGCCTACATAGGCTCATTAAATCAATTAGCAGTTAAGTCTAGGTTTCAGGTTGGGTTCTTTTGTAGTTTTTCTCCTGTTACGGTACGTATTTTTAGACTAAGTGATTTAAATGTTAAAGGGATAGTGCACCCAAAAATGAAAATTCAGCCATTATCTACTCACCCATATGCCGACGGAGGCCCTGGTGAAGTTTTAGAGTCCTCACATCCCTCGTGGAGATCGGCGGGGGCAGCGGCTAGCACACCTAATGGCTGACGGCGCCCCAGACTAACGTCCAAGAACACAAAATTGAAAACACAAAATATCTCCAACATGCTCATCCGTAGTGATCCAAGTGTCCTGAAGCCCTGACATAAAAAGTTGTTTCGAAAAACGTCATTTGAACTCTGTTTTTAGCCTCACTGTAGCCTGTAGCTCTGACTGCTTCTGTGTGCTCCGCGCTCACGTGTGCGCGCTTGTGCGAGACCAAAGAAAACATGAGCTTTGCTTACCCGTGTTTACATCACGTGACACGTGCACCGCAGGGGGAGACAACAGTAACCACAGTAGCTAAAACATTAATTTGCACTACGGTCTTTTAGCAAAGGACAGCCCAACATGTCTGAAGACTTTGAAATTGAGGAGGAACAGCATTTCTTTGTTGAGCCGTATTTGTTTAGCCCGAGTATACGGACACAGAACTCAGGCTACTGGACGAAGCAGCCGCCGCAGCTCATGAGCCTCAGCCAGCCGCAGAATACCGGAGTCGGGCACTGGAAACCTGGTGGTGTAGTTGTGTCAAATGCAAAGCAGTGCCAACGGATGAGGAAAGTCTTTGCTGCTCAGACTAGGAATTGGTGATGGCTGCACTTGAGAATCTGGACATCAGTACTGACATGACTGCTGCTCTTCAGAGACCGTGCATCACCGATCACCCTGAGCACGCACACGTGAGCGCGGAGCACACAGAAGCAGTCAGAGCTACAGGCTACAGTGAGGCTACAAACAGAGTTCAAATGACGTTTTTCGAAACAACTTTTTATGTCAGGGCTTCAGGACACTTAGATCACTATGGATGAGCATATTGGAGATATTTTGTGTTTTCAATTTTGTGTTCTTGGACGTTAGTCTGGGGCGCCGTCAGCCATTAGGTGTGCTAGCCGCTGCCCCCGCCAATCTAACTTGACAAAGTGCCTCTGCTGTTTCACACCATCATTTCCCCTTTTACTCTGTGTGGTAACATCCCTAGAGGAAATATTAAAAATGCTGGGGTGTTGTTGTCATACAGTTGTCTATGACGGCAGATCGTTCTGTGTTTCTAATGGTCAAAGTGACGGCTGTGATGGGAGAATTGGATCTCATTGAAGGGCGAGTGGTCCATAACTTTAATTTTGGAGACAAAAAAATGTAGGCTTAGCGGCCTGTGGTCCATTGCCCAATAGGAAATGTAGAATACTCAAAAGTACTTTAAAAGTGCTTGAGTTAGTTTTCTCAGGGAGTAATGTTGGAAGTACTTTTAAAGTAATTGAGTTACTTTACTCAGGGAGTAACGCAGTAAAGTAACTGGTTACTTTTTTAGAAAGTAACGCAGTAACGTACTTTGATTACTTTTAAAGTAACCATTACCCAACACTGCTTGCAACTAGCGGGGATTTCCTCTACTCATATGAAGCTAGGATAAATTACACACAGGACTTAAAATGCTATTTTGTGGGGGGGCTTTATTGTCTTCACAATTTATGGTTTCTTATCTGTGAAATGAAAATAAATAGGAGCTTTGTTTCCACTGAGGGAAATGGTTTTGAGCTTACTGCTGCGACGTGTAGTTACATTTTTGGAGAGGTGCACATCAGGCTACAGTGTGGGCTAGGGTGGAGGTATGGCATCAACGCAGAGCCTACGTCATAGGTACCAAATAATGAATACATATATATACACATGATATAAAAATGACAGAATTAGCCAAAGGCTATTATCATCTGTAGTCCCTTGGCCAAGATGTTACACAAGGCCACTTATTAACTTATAAGTGAACACGTCTTCATGTACTATGAATTATAAAGTGGATTATTGCTACATTTGGTCTCATGTTTGTTCACTACAGTGTAGCACTGTAGCAAGCAGGGGTGTTTTTAGGATTTGGAAAGATCAGGGGCTAAGGACAGAACATCAGGGGTTGGGTTGTGCGCGTTTATGTGTCTGCTTCTCTCCTCACCTCCTCCTCTCTCTCCTTCTGCTTAACTTTGTGTGAATGGGGTAGCATCAGAGTGTAACATCTTGATTTCTGTTGAGCAAACTGATCAATGATTGATCCATGGTCCAGACCATTTAGTAGCGCCTTTTCAATGGACATTACAGCCAAGTTACTGAGCCGTTCCTGACCCATTGTATGTCTGAGCCAAGTATGCAGGCGTCATAAGGCACTGAAAGATCTTTCACAGCTGCAGCTGCTGACAGGGATTGTCAGTGCCACCTGAAAGACAGCCTTGATTGTGGGGAACATATCTTTGTTCAGGAGGGAGAAGACAATTGTGATACTGGGGATTTCTTTTTTGTCTTTCCTGGCAAGGAAACATTTGACACTTGAGCTCCTCCGGTGATAGTTGGATGTTGTAATGTGTGGCTAGGGGTTGCAGCAATTCCACCGAGAGGAACTAGTCTGAGACAGGGTGACATGCCCGTATAGCCCTCATGAGTTGTTCTCCAACTCCTGAGAACCTGCTCCCAAGCTCTTCCAGCATTCAGGTCGAGGACTGGAAAGAATAATCTCTGCCTGAGATGAACTCTTGAGCTGAGGTCTGATCTTTTTCCACAAGATGACATAACTACATAGCCACCCATCTTTCTCTGCTTTCTTCTTTGATTGGTAGTGTCTTCCTCAATCCCAAGACCATCGTATATGGCCTGTGCCCTGTCATATATGTCCACTGCCTTTTCTGAAGTGTGATAACTTTTGAGTGTGTCATGCACTGCAGTTTTGAAATGCACTACTTGGGCCAAGTCAGCACATAGTTTGTTCTTTAGTCCCTCTGCAAATGGTGTTGTGATGGACGTCAGGGTCTGAATCACAGTGGGGAGGTTTTCCTTGATGGCTTTCAAGGATTCCACTTGACATGCCCAGCGTGTACTCGACAACCGGACCAGCTCTCCCTCTCCTAAGCCAAGCTGATCTTCACAGATTTAAACTTATCATGGTTGACTAGAGAGGTGCTGAAGGAGTCGACACTCTCCAGAGTGACAAAGAACTCACAAGCTTCAGGGATTGATCTACATCTGAAAGAGGACCAGATTTAGATTGTGCGTGTAGCAGTGAACATAGATGGCTTCAGGGTGGTTTTCTCTAAAGAGCGCCTGGACACCTCCTACTGACCCATTCATAACTGAGGCACCATCACAAGCCTGAGCAACACATTGGAGATGTTCTATTCCATGTTTTACGAGTTGTTCCTCCATTGTGTCTTTAATGGTTTTTGCATCAAATGTGTCCAGCTTACAAAATTCAAGGAATCGCTCTGTTACTCTGTCTTGCGGCGTGACATAACAAATGCATAGAGCAAGTTGCTCAGTATGTCCATCCCTGGCTTCATCAATCATTATGGAATACATTTGTGCTGCATTCATCTCTGAGATGATCTTTGCTGTGATGGCATCAGACCAGCTCTCATTCATCTCATTTTGAGATGATGGTGACAGGTATGTAGTATTGGATTGTACCTTTTTAAGAATGCATCAAATCTTTTAAGTAGCTCCATGCACTCCCTTAAGTTTCCCTGATTGTCACTATCTTGTCCCTCATAGTGACTGCGAAAAGCAACTCCCTGTTTGCCAAGAAAGGCAGTCACCGCCACTATGCGATGAAGGTATTCCTTTTGTTCGGCGATCTCATTGGTATCTGCTACTGCTAACTTTTCCAGCATGTCATTGAGACCTTATGTAGATTGGTAGCTTCATGCTTTCTGAAGGAATCTAGGGCTCTTTTCCAGTTGCTATAACCACTACCCATGAGGGAATCTCTTATATCTCTTACTTCTTTTTTTGCAAAGCTTCGGCATGCCAAGCAGAATGCAGCATCTTTCTGGACAGACTATTCCAACCAATCAATGGTTTTAAACCAGCTCTGTTGGAACGCTCGGTTTTGTTTGCCAAATTTACTGTGTGGGAAACAGTAATTTTTCACCTGCATTCGTCCTGTCTGGACTGTCCCTAAGTCAAGGGCTTCAGCTACAGGTACACTTGTCTTTGCATTTGAGGCCTTCAGGTTCTTCTCTCCCTCATCTTCTGCCTGTGTAACAGATTCTGCACCCGATGCCTCCTCATCTCTCCTGGCTCCTCCCTCTCTGATATCACTTTCCTCTATTAGCTCTCTCTCATCTCCTCTCTCTCCCTCTTCTATCCTTCCTGCCTCATCTGAATTCAGAAACAAACAGCCGCTGTAGCTTTATTTTTTTCATATTGTCAGCATAGCCTACTAAAAGACCAAAACCTGCTATTTCTCATTACAAGTATGGTCCATGCAGTCAACACAAGATGGCATATCTCATATCCAGAAGTCTCAGAACTCCCTTGGTATTAAAACAAGTCACATATTTTTGGATAAGTAAAATTACATTATTGCAGTGGACTTGTCCTTTCTGATTTTCCCTTGACTTAATGCTCAGAAACTCAGATCTAGCTTACTTTTTATCATTATTTTAAGGTAAATTTTGTAATAACAATGCAATCTTTGTCGTGATATAACTTAGAACTAGAAAAAATTGTGAGCTGTATTTGCTGAGTTAATGCTGCAGTGTAGGTTTTGGTCTTTTTTAGGCTATGCTGATGAGGAAAAATAAAATGAAACAAACTTTAAGCTTTCACTAGGAACATATGTTACATGTGCTAACATGCATCCATGTTCATCAATCCAATATCATCACAGAAGCTAAAATGATCTTATGACTATAGTTGCAGCATCATGGCCCATTAATCTCAGGAAATAATCTCACCTTCTTTATATGAACTACAGAGATATGATGACACTGCCACAATTAAAATATTGATTTCCATTAACAAATAGCCTATCATCCATATAAGGATGGATGTTATACCAACTATACTGTACCTCTTCCATCACTTCCCTCCTGGCTGGAGTCAGGAAAAGGGGCAGGTTGTGGGACTTTGGGCTTAAAAAAATAACGTATGCTCCTCTGCATGATTGTTGCCTGCAGAAAACAAATAAAATCCAGTGTTTTGCTAACTAACATTATAACAGTGGTGGTAAAACGATCAGATTCAACAGTACTACAGTTAATGAGCAATACTTTGAGGGAGAAAAAATGACAAAAAAACCTTTAAGCTGCTACGCATGATGCCATAAGACTCAAACAGCTCTCCTAATATTGTGAATGAATGACTAGCTAACATTGTCGAGCCAGCCAGTCATAGAGATAGCTAGCATACTGTAATTACCAAGATAGCTAATGTTACCTTACCTTACAAAACAAAGTTAGCAACCTGCAACTAAATAAATAAACTAAAACTAAATCTAATGTTAAGGGTTTATATCGTTGCAATCAACACATTTGCTTTTATAATGTTACTCCGCTGGCCAGTAAACACACAGGGTACCGTTACACACTCTGTCCGACCGATGCAGCAGGCATGAAGCATGGATGTAAACAAGCTCTAGGAAGATACGAACGCGAAGAGGAAAGGGGGGGACCGGCTGTGAATGGTATGCTCCACTAGTCACTGAGAGGCTGCTGTGTAGGCACAGCCTCTGGGCACAGCGAAGTCAGGGGAGGGGAAAAAAAGAAAAAGAGGGGCTTTTTGACGTTTGGGGCTAGGGAAAAAACGTTTGGGGCTAAAGCCCTGAAAGCCCATATCTGGCAACGCCCCTGGTAGCAAGGTTAAGATAGCCATGGCATGGGTGGGTTTATCTTGTACTAGTGGTGGGCGCAGTTTGTAGGGGCGTGCCGTGTAGGCTATAAATGGAATGTGTCTACAGCTATACATGTCTCAGGTGTTTTCCTGACGTAAGTTTATTTTGAAAAATACTGTATGCATGTGAGGAGCAAAAACTACATTTCCTGTGTAGGCTATTTTGAAAAGACACAATGCATGTAACAGGCGCAATTTGACACGCCATCCTGGAACATCAACAACAGTCGCACTCAGGATACCTAACATGTCATGTGTAGCCATTAAAGTCCACTGACCAAGCACCGATAGGAAGTGAGAGTTGGAAGTGAGAATATTTTGACGAAAGAAGACAACGGTAATTTTCAGCTTTTGTTGATAGCGGATCAGTTTGAAATATTGGAGGGAGCCATGGAACAGTCAGGAGCAGCCACAGTGAACTGAGCTTCAGGCAACAGGCTGCACACCTCCAACTTCTTAGCCATATAACCAACTCCTTTCCCTCACTAATGTTACCAGGTTGCTTTCTAGCATTATGTTCAAATCAGAAATATTGACAAATAGACACCAAATCCTTTGCCATTGTCTTGTCTGTCAACTCTACTAATTCTTGTCATGTGATAAGTGCAGTGACTCTGCTGCTGCTGTACTGAGCAGACACTTAAATGTCCGTCGTCTGACTAATTGATTAAAAAAGCAATGATGGTGGGGGTGGTGGCAAAGAAATGTAATCACTGTATGCCTGAACACTGTGTAACACCTAGCTGAAATACAGACAAAGTTCCTCAGCTTCTAAAAAAGTTCTTGTAGTGAAACCTGGCTGTTAAAGAAGAACCCACAGACCAGTCAGGCTTCATTTCTTTGTGCCAAAATACTCTGTTGTCAACTTATGTCTAAGAGATGAGTTAAAAGCATTCTTTCCCCACACTTACTCATCATCTGTCTTTCCGGTCTTTCTATTCACATCTTTGTTGTGTTTGGCTGCTGTTTGACCACTGAGCTGACTGAGACTGACACGCTCTCTCCTTCCAGGCATTTCGGGGAGTCATGTCCTCAAATGACAAAGAGGTTTTTCCAATTTTTACAGTTCCTCTTTGTCCAACACTTTACTCCTTCCCTTTTGCAACCGTAACGGCTCGTGTGACACACCGTGTTGTCAATCAATCATCAGTCAATCAGTTTTATTTATAAAGCTCAATATCACAAATCACAATTTGCCTCAGAGGGCTTTACAGCATACGACATCCCTTTGTCCTTTGGACCCTCGTAGCGGATAAGGAAAAACTGCCCAAAAAAACCCTTTGATGGGGAAAAAAATGGTAGAAACCTCAGGAAGAGCAAGTGAGGAGGGATCCCTCTTCCAGGATGGACAGACTTGCAAAAGATGTTGTACAGAACATATCAACATAATAAATTTACAATCAATCAATTTCAATCAATTTTATTTATAAAGCCCAATATCACAAATCACAATTTGCCTCACAGGGCTTTACAGCATACAACATCCCTCTGTCCTTAGGACCCTCACAGCGGATAAGGAAAAACTCCCCAAAAAAACCCTTTTAACGGGGAAAAAAAAACGGTAGAAACCTCAGGAAGAGCAACTGACAGTAATCCATACGACAAAATGATACATAAATAGAGACAGAGAGAGGCAGAGAGAGATGCAGGACAGACAGTAATGAGGGTAGCTTAAAACAACATTAATTTAAGTGATAATATTATAATAATAATTACGGCTATTGTGATACAATATGTTGGAAGTATATGAATAGAACAATGGCTCTTGTACTAGTACAATCTACTTTTGTAGAACAGGAGCCACTGTAGTGTGTTACAGTGTGTCATACTGTAGGACGCTGCAGCATGCTCTGACTTATCTTAGCATGTGGTGCAGCATTGGCCCTTGTCACATCTAGGTGTAGCGTGTCCCAGAATGTCAGAGATTGTGGCCACTTGAGCATTTAGCAGGATATGACTGCATGTTGCCATGTAACACAGCTGCAGGATGTGTTACTATGTGCACTGTATCCTGGTACTCTATATAACCTGTAATCTGTATCTGTAATCTTCCTCAGACTTTGGCATGGGTGATATACTGCATGCTTTATTGTTTGATTTACTTGACAATGGAGATGTTGTTTCAAACAAATAAAACCAGTGCATTTCTCCTTTAAGAGATGGGGCAACCTTGCTAGACTATGCTTCAGACTGTGTGTGTGTGTGTGTGTGTGCATGTGTGTGTGATGGCATGAGGCTCGGCAAATGAAAACAGATTGTAGTGGTTATGGGAGCAGGCCTGCTTCCAGTTAGTGTGGAGACAGCAAGAGGACTAAGGAGCACCTCTACTTCCCTCTCTTCTCCTCTAAGGAGAAAAAAAGTAAAGGCTTTTACGTTTTGTCCAGAATATTCCATCTACCAACAATGCCTCAGAATAATTAGGAAAATAAACTGTACCCAAATGAATATAAATACAGAATATAACTGCATAACTGCATAACTGCAACTATAGACTATAAAAACAGAAACCTGAAAAAATGAATGTGGTTTGGCTCTAAGTCATTCTAGTAATCAAACTTATTGTGGTAGATGCTTTTCCCTGCTCCAAAACACTATAACCAACAAGCTACTGTGCTTTGAATCTGTTAATGTTAACATACAGCTGCTGACCACTGTTAACTCTGCACATAATGTCAGCTCCTCTACTGTTCAGATTTGTTGACAGTGGACAGATAACTGACTGTGCAGACTGTTCAGACTGTCGGACTGACTATAAAAAGTTGCATGTGTGAGAACACCTGATTAACATGCTGGAAGACAGAGTGTCTAAAGACCTTTCACAACAATCCTACTCCCTGCACTGTACTCAAAACTATAGACTGAAACAGGTCACTCATGTTGGTTTTTACAGGCAGTGTATATGGCTACAATCAGTGACTGTAACTTTGGGAATGACCACTAATATAAGTCCTCAAGCATAATCAGGGCTTCAGCCGCCAGGATCTCAGGAGAAATAAATAACTGGGAAAACTATATCTGTTTCTAGTGATGATATTGTTACCTCAACTGAAACAATTTCTAAAAGATATTCTCCATTAGAGGGTTGCAGTTGTATACCGGTTTTAAGGTATACCATGATATTAAAGTTGACGATCATCATACCATGTACATTTGCTTATCTACGATTTTGAAAAAAATGCAACTGGACAGAGAATCTCAACTTTGTTTGTTGTATTCATAAGGAAAGACTTTTTACACAAACTTCCATTTTAAGAAATGGTCTCAAGTTTCAGTTATAGGAATAAAACGTTTGTTTAATCAAAAATAACCCTTCTGTTTTCATTCCTTTAAGGGTCATTCTGACAGATAATAATAGAAATTCTGTAATACCGTGATGCCATGAAACTGCAATATTTAGGGACCTCGGCTTTCTCCCGCCGTCTCCTAAAACCCAAATTTGACCCCCTAAACATGCTCAACAACTCACCAAAATTGGCACGCATGTCAGGACTGGCGGAAAATTTGATAAAATGAAAAAATTAACCCCTAAAGTGCCAAAATGGGCTCTCTAGCGTCACCTAGGCGCACTAAAATGGCCACTGCGGCCCGTAGGAATGTCGTAGAAAGTTCAAACCATAACTGGCTTGGCATCTCATCAAGACCTACAAATCACACGCTGACACCCCTGACCTAAATCCAACAGGAAGTGAGCTAGTGCCTCTGAAAGTAACATGAGAATGCAGAGAAATTGTCAGCTGTGAGTGGAGAGGGGTCTAAAATCGTCTAAAACGTTAGTCTTTAACTGTCTACGTGAGCTGGAGGCCGGAAATGGCGGGAGTCCAAGGTCCTGCCCAACGCTTCTTGCAGCTTTAATTTGTTTTGGTTATTGTGCCGTAAAAAATCTCAAATCTCAAAAAATCCCCATTGAAACCCTACACTGAGCTTACTATAGTTGTGCACACACAGTTTTCTTGTACAGTGAGACATTAATGCCTATGCCCTTTTTGGTGCACTTCACCATCAAATAAGTTGGTTTATAATAATATCACACCTACGTATTCTTCAGAAGTGGGACAAATCATGTCCTACAAAGAAACGTTGAAATTATAACTTAAAAACACATACTGTTTTTGGGGTGAAACATTATTTTTAAAGAATTTATACATATGATTTGATTTATAAAAATATGATTTATTTTTTTGTTTCTTTCATTTTTGTTAACTTATAAATTTTTTCTGCCAGAAAAGATCTTTGTCCCAGACAAGAATGCATAAAATCAAACAATTACAAATTATGTTAAAAGCCTTCAAAATCTAAAACTAACAGTACATACTGATAACATCGGTGCAAAAAGGTACTGTTATAATCATCTTTCCTTTAATTTATTTTATTTCATTTTTTTAATAAAGCTTTTAAAGCTGTGTCCAAGATTTGTCACATATGTCAACTCGGTCAGATTTCTACAAAATCAGGATTGAATCAGGCAGAAAGGGGGTTAGCTATATCACAAGATCTCCTGTCCCACTTCCTGGTTTCCAAAAAGGCAGGAATGCTGGTCAGGTACTGGTAAGATTTCTATTTTTTAATAAATGTATTAAATAATATTGCTATCGGGTGTGTATCAACCATAACAGGTCATCTCTGTAGCCCCTCTAAATCAAAACTAAATGAGAATTATGGTTTAAAAACAAGTATTTTAATTAGCATTAGCAAAATTCTTAGCAACTTTGAAAAATAAAATGGCTAATCACCGCGACCGCTGTGATATTAATAAATATATATCTTTTAACAACTCCGTAAGACATCAGCTCCATCAGATCTCACCTTTTACACCCATTATGCATGCTATTTAAAATTAAAAAAAAATAAATCACCGGGAGGTTGGCCATTACAAGGTTTTATGGTCAGGAGTACAAGTCTTCTATATTTTCACAGCCTAATTGAAGAGTAAATATCAGAAACCCCAAAATATGGTTTTGTCCCAGTTGTCAAGAATGCATTATTATCAAAGGCCCAACAGTATTATGCACAATTATATGATTTTAAAAAAGGTGGTAAACTCAAATTTAAATGTAAATTGAACTAACCTAGGGTGGCCTCCCCCTGTCCCTGCAGGTAGATATTTTTGCTTTGGCTCTGCTGCCTTTCCAGAGCTCTACTCATCCAGGCCTTATAAGGACCTCCAGCACAGACCTGTCCCCTCATCTCTCCCTCCAACCATCCCTCCATCCATGCCCTCCTCTAACCTCCATCTGGTCTGGATCTCTTCACCGACCTGCCCCCCTCCACCCCACACTCCTTCCCTGCTCTTACTTCTCGCTGCCATTTCTGTATAAACAAGTGGAGTCTGACCATAACACTCAGACCCCAGAATACACTCCTTCATTATCTCCCCACTCTCCCCTCTCTGCTTCACCTCTTTTTTCATCTAAGCAAACTGTTTCTTTCTACTTCTGTCTCCACAGGTGAAGTTAGTCAACTCCGATATGTCTTCTTTTATTTTGTGGTCTTATAGGCAGGAAGGTATTTAAATAGCTGCTAAAGGTTACGTTTACAAGTAAAGATCTCTACTTTGCTCTGAAAGTTATAAAGGTGAAGCTGGTTAGAAGGCATAATGTTGTATTAACAAACTCGGAATTACACTTAACCCTGTCTGCCTCAATGGTGGAGTGAGACAGGTGCAGGAACAGCGAGGGAGAATAAAAAAGAGAGACATCTTTACTCCTGAATATTGGTGTCAGGCAGCGCTGTGATACTGTATGTCTTTTTCAGACAGGAGGGGCACTGCTACATCATAGTCTGGGATGGGGCTCTGGCATGTATGTGAGTGTGTGGTGTGTTCCAGAAGACTCCTACTTGGCAGTGTGCAATTTGGACAAGCTTTATATAAGGGGAGGGAAGGAGGGAGAGGATTTGGATGGGACAGGCGACAGGGCGATGTAGAGGAGAGAGAAGGGGATCCAAAAATGTGTTGGAGCACTGTCCTGCTCAAATCAGGCTCATGGCAGAGTTTCTCTATTGTGGCTACAGAGACCAAGCCAACTCTCAACCTGACAAGATGTCAATGACTAAACCTCAAAAGACAAAAACACTTTGAGTCTCCACAGAGGAGCTGTCCTTGCAGGATACTGAACACTGGAGATCTGCCTCAGGACGCCCAGTAAGGGATGGATCTTCTTATACATTCTGCCATTAACAGAAATTACATGTTTTCATCCATGCTGACTTCATCAACACGGGCTGTGTGTTTAGTTCTATTTTTTATTTTATTTTTTTTAAAAATAAAAATATGACTTCTCACTATTGCATTTATTGAGACCAGTGGTTCCCAAGTGGTCCAGCCACAGGGTTCAGATTTCTCCTTAGTCATTAGTTCAAGGTCTACACAGTTTAATACATTCAGCATCATACTAGTGTTTGGCCATGTCGTTGAGCTAGTTTATTGTCTCTGTCAAATAGCTGTCCATTAAGCCCTATTTCCACCAAACACTTTCAGTATGGTACCTTTGGAACCAAAAGTAACCCTTCAGACATGGTACCTAGACCCTAGGTCCATTTAGAGTTTCCACCACAAACAGTACTCCTAAATGTGGGCGGGGTTGTTGTCACTCACTGCTCCATCCAGCACTTGCTGTATTTCCTCATCACCGGTGACACAGAGGGATATCTGCATCTCAATTGTTGTCCAAAGAACGAGGTTGCACACCAATATTTTCAGCACAAATTAGAACAGGCTGTAGTGTCTCTCTCCATGGGATAGCGGGTTTGTGCATTTAGTAGCTCAGGCAAGCACAGGGTTTAAATGTTGCTGTAGCCCAAAGGAAAGATGCTTTACAGTTACTTTTCTTAAGTGAGGATTAAAATATATGCAATTCACATAATTCGGTCAGAATTAATATTTATATATTAATTGAAGATCCACTCATTACTAAAAGTGTCTGTAGTCCAAGAGACACAATAAAAACTCATGGAATGGTCAAAGTTGTCATATTGAAATTTAAGGTGTGCTGTTGGATTCATGTCATCAACTCATGCATTGATTAACAATCAAAGTAAATTTTTCTTAGTCTACAGCTGCTGCGAGAGGCAGCAAAACATCCTTTGATTTTATAGTTATAATTTACTAAGGTATGTAGAACTTGCCACAGTGGTTACATAGGCTTTAAAAGTGTTCACAGCTCCACCTTTTAGTACAGATCTGTGTGCTAGGTACCCCAACAGAGGGGTGACCAAAAATGGGGATGGTAAGGAACAGTGTTGGGTAAGGGTTACTTTAAAAGTAATCAAAGTACATTACTGTGTTACTTTTTAAAAAAGTAACCAGTTACTTTACTGCGTTACTCCCTGAGTAAAGTAACTCAGTTACTTTAAAAGTAATTCCAACGTTACTCCCTGAGTAAAGTAACTCAGTTACTTTAAAAGTACTTTTGAATATTCTACATTTCTTACTGGGCAATGGACCACAGGGCACTAAGCCTACATTTTTTTGTCTCCAAAATTAAAGTTATGGACCACTCGCCCTTCACTGAGATCCAATTCTCCCATCACAGCCATCACTTTGACCAGTAGAAACACAGAACGATCTGCTGCCGTAGACAACTGTATGACAACAACACCCCAGCGTTTTTAATATTTCCTCTAGGGATGTTACCACACAGAGTAAAAGGGGAAATGATGGTGTGAAACAGCAGAGGCACTTTGTCAACCCGCTGAGTTAACGTTACTGTCATTAGCATCAAGCTAGCAAACAATGGTACGTCCTCACGGTCGGACATAAAGTAATAACATTAACAAATAGCAGTGGGGCTTTTACTCACCACAACTGCAGAGGCTCCCAGCTTCACTTGAAACAAACTACATTATAGACGGTCCGTTATTTATTAATCCCTCTGTGTGTTTATATATTTACTTTTTATCCACTCCGTTGTCTTTGTAAAGTTAACATATCGCACCGTCATTTCAAACTCAACACTTGTTTCAAATTAAAAGCCCCTTATAACCTCGGCTAGAGATAGGCTTTTATTCTGAAACATTTGTCAGAACTTCCTGTGGAAGATACAGTAGCTTGATAGTTTACATATGGCGCTTCAAATGTAGCTCCTGCCATCTGCTGACGCTTTTAGGTGACTACAACAACATGTCAGCTGGCACATATTTTTATACAGTCTATGGAACAGACACAGTTCTGGCAGTGACTCAAATAATGGTCAAAGTAATGAAAACAGGACAAGAATAACACGCCGTGAAAGACGACCGGGGATAATTGGTGAGTACCAGCGTGTGGTGTGTACCAGGCATAATGCAAGTCCCGAGTCTGAAATATCAATCAATCAATCAATCAATTTTATATATAAAGCCCAATATCACAAATCACAATTTGCCTCACAGGGCTTTACAGCATACGACATCCCTCTGTCCTTATGACCCTCGCAGCGGATAAGGAAAAACTCCCCAAAAAAACCCCTTTAACGGGGAAAAAAAAACGGTAGAAACCTCAGGAAGAGCAACTGAGGAGGGATCCCTCTTCCAGGACGGACAGACGTGCAATAGATGTCGTACAGAACAGATCAGCATAATAAATTAACAGTAATCCGTATGACACAATGAGACAGAGAGAGAGACAGAGAGAGAGAGAGAGAGAGAGAGAGAGAGAGAGAGAGAGAGAGAGAGAGAGAGAGAGAGAGATGCAGGTAATGACAGTATCTTACAACATTATTGAAAGTAATAATATTATAGTTATAGTTCTGGCTACTGTGGTACAATATGTTGAAAGTATGTATTAATATCTGGCAGTATACATGTGTGACAATAGTCATATGTGTATAATAACAGTAGAAGTATGACTAATGACTAATGATGGTAGCAGCAGCAGCAGGAGGCATCTGGCAGGACCACGGCAGCAGCACAACCACACACGTCACGCTGTCCAGGCACCGCTGCGATATGAGTTAATCTGAGGAACAGTGGAGCACAAAGGCTCCGGAGAAGAAGCCGAGTTAGTGACATCTAGAATGGCTGAGTTAGCAAGATGCAGTAATAGAATACGAGAGAGAGAGAGAGAAAGAGAGAGAGAAGGAGAGAAGGTGCCCGGTGTATTACAGGGGGGTCCTCCGGCAGACTAGGCCTAAGTCAGCCTAACTAGGGGCTGGTACAGGGCAAGCCTGAGCCAGCCCTAACTAGCTTATAAGCTTATAAGCCTAACTAATAAGCTTTATCAAAGAGGAAAGTCTTAAGTCTAGTCTTAAATGTGGAGACGGTGTCTGCCTCCCGGACCGTATGTCTGTCAGCGAGTCCTGCTCCACCTATTTAGACTCCACTGTAGACAATGGCAGCATTTCTCCTACCACGTAGCGAGCCACAAGCTCCGTGGCTTCTTTCAGACTGATAGGTTTAATGTTATCTCCGTTATTAGAACCAAACGACAGCCGTTGCTGTTTCGGAGCTGAAGGACCAGCATTCTAAAAGTAACGGAAGTAACTGATGTCTTGTTTGAAAATGTACTTAAGTATTTGATTACTCAAACAGCAAACTAACGCGTTAGGTTACTCATTACTGCAAAAACTAATCAAAGTACTTTGTAACAAGTTATACCCAACTCTGGTAAGGAACAGTTCCATTGGTACCATCCACAACTTTTAACCGTGATAACAGAAAAATGTGGACCAAACTGAACTGAATCGTACTGGACTGCTTAGTGGAAATGGGGCTTAGGTCACTCATTCTAAAGCAGGAAATAGTACTTAAAAACAAAAGCTCTGTGCCGTAAATTCGCTGTGCTTCAAAAGAAAGTGTGTGTGTTTTTTTTTCTCAAAAACTTGACATGGTTGCAAGTCACTTGCGGTCCATTCAGAATAGACCTCAGCCTCTGACATCTGTTGTTACGTTCCATACATACTTGAAGTGGTTACACCTTGTAAGCTGTTAATTTGAATCACATTTGCTGAAAAAAAAAAGGATTTCTTATTTGGCAAGATGCATCAAGATGAATCAAAGGCCCCTGTAGCTGTAATATCGACGTATCCTCATAGAACAGGTTGGAAGACATCCTACGAAAATGCAGACACAACAGTTTGCATGATAGGCTACAAATTAATGCCCTACAGATAACGTTACATACTTAACATACAGTTATGTAATTAAGGTGAAGTTACAGAGGTTAGCTTTAGGCAAGTAAAGTTACTGAGGCTAGGTTTAGAAAGAGAAACCTACCTTAAAATGACTCACTTAAAGTTCACATGGTTAAGAACATGAGACTCCAGGGAAAGTTTGGGGAAAGGTCTTGTGTTTGTGATCCATCCACCACTCCAATCTGCCTCCTTACAGGAGTGCTTAGGACTGCTGCCTTGTTTACTCCTGTCATTGTGATCGCAGCCTTTCATGAATTTTGGGTGCTTTAGTTTTCTTAGGAAAACATACAAACATTCTGGTAATATTGTCACCCCCTTCAAAACACACACACTGACATGTATCAGGTGCATCCTGCCTAGTGTGTGTGCGTCTGTGTGTCCAGGATTAGGGGGTGTGTTTGGGGGAGGACGAAGCCCCTACAGTGTCCTTCCTGCCACCACACCCCTCACATACACACATACATGAACACACACAGTTCCACACACAGACTCCCGAGGTGCAGTGGTGCAGGCCAGTGTGTGGGATTAGCTGGTATGCTCTGGCACTCTCTTCTCGTAATCCCTCTAATTTGTGAACAGGGCACAGACATAGACACACACGAATGCATGCACACACACACACACACACACACACACACACACACACACACACACACGCACGCTGTTGCAGTTTGTTTTGGATTGCATCTCAATCGCTAATTTTGACTGCAGCACTAAGGACTTCTCGTTTGTCGTGTTGTGTGAGATGGAGTACCTCTTCTTCTTCGTGCTGCTCTTCCATTCCTCTGATGAGCATTCTAATTTGGCTACGATCAGCTAAACCTTCCTTTAAAATTCATAACATAAGAACATCAAACCCCAACCTTCTCTTCCTACCTCCCTCTTTTTCTTTTCTTGCCTTGACTCTCAGGGCTTTTATATGTACACACACACACACACACACACACACACACACATACAAACACACACACACCTTGCACAATGATAATCCTTTGTTGACTTGGCAACATGCAGAGAAGATGTGGTAATACTAAAGTTCAACCCATGCTGGAATGAAAGAAGGTAGCGTGGACTACGAAAAAGAATGAGTAAAGGACAGAGTGAGGGAAAATAAAAATAAATGCATGCTTTAGATGCTACCTGTTAACCTTTTTATCTGAGTTAGTCCTGGTGAGATCAATCCCCTCTGCTGGATACCAACACTTGCTTTGTTTCTACCCGTTGAGTCAGTTTTAGCAGCAACTTTTGAGATGCTGCTAAAATTAAAATGTGAGTTAAGTGGGTGTCAGTCAGCTCTGCTGAAAGAAAGACATTCCTGGGGAATTTTTTCCCAGAATCTAACTGCTACCAATACTACCATGATATGATTTTCTAGACCTCTGAACAGAAGGCCATATTTACTTTTTTAACCCTTTACAATCAAAGTGAGAGTTTACTCAATTCGCCATGGCAGAGGAGAGCAGCAGCGTCAGACGGCCAAACTTCTCCCAGGAGGAAACTGATGTTTTGGTCTAAGCTCGCAGTGTCCGAATATATGGAACTGCGAGCAGACCTCCACGGGCTGATGATGCAAAGGTAGCCTGGGAGGAGGTCACCACAATTGTAAATCAATGTTGTGGTTCTCTCGTGCGCGGGCTCTCCCTTTCTCTCTCGCAGTCTCACTCTGTTTCTTTTCTTTTGACTTTTCTAAGATGACAGATGCTGAATATATACTCCCTATCTGATGCTGTGGCTGTTTGTGGTTGGCTGAGAGAGATGTGAACTCATTAGTTTGCAGCTGTGTTAATCAAATCAGGTTGGGTTTCCATTACACGTGCCAAACATGCCAAACGGTGTGAATCCCCTTTGATCTGACATCAGATGTGACGGGACAGTCGATATAGCAATACATTTATGTGCTGATTGCAGATAGTTGCATTGAATAGTGGTTTTTTGGCTATTTATTGCATCGTTAATGTGCCTGACATTCTAGAAACCTGCCTGTGAGGTTTTGGTGATGTGTGCGCACTGTCTGCTGGTCAGCCAAACTTCCTCTACACCGGCTATGCTCCGCGTGCCCTGACAGTAGACCTGGTTTCAGCTGGCGAGCTTTTAGCGCACCTTCGGCGAAGCCTTTTGGCACGAAAATGTCACTGTGCCAAGCTGGATCTGTTGACACCTCCCCCTGCTGAGCCACCACACCCATCTCAGCGCACCTCAGTCTGCCAAACTACCAAACTGAGCGCGCCTCGGGTTTAATCAATCAATCAATCAATCAATTTTATTTATAAAGCCCAATATCACAAATCACAATTTGCCTCACAGGGCTTTACAGCATACGACATCCCTCTGTCCTTAGGACCCTCACAGCGGATAAGGAAAAACTCCCCAAAAAAAACCCTTTAACGGGGGGAAAAAACGGTAGAAACCTCAGGAAGAACAAGTGAGGAGGGATCCCTCTTCCAGGACGGACAGACGTGCAGAGACGGAGAGAGATGCAGGACAGACAGTAATGACAGTAGCTTACAACAACATTAATGAAAGTAATAATATTATAATTATAGTTCTGGATACTGTGGTACAATATGTTGAAAGTATATATTAATATCTGATAGTATACATATGTGACAATCATCATATCTGTATAATAACAGGAGGAGTATGACTAATGATAACAGCAGCAGCAGGAGGCATCTGGCAGGACCACGGCAGCACGTCACACTATCCAGGCACCGCTGCAGTACGAGTTAACCTGAGAGACAGTGGAGCACAAAGGCTCCGGAGAAGAAGCCGAGTTAGTGACATCCAGAATGGCCGAGTTAGCAAGATGCAGTAATAGGACACGAGATAGAGAGTGAGAGGAGGAGAGAAGGTGCCCGGTGTATTATAGGGGGTCCTCCGGCGGACTAGGCCTAAGTCAGCCTAACTAGGGGCTGGTACAAGGCAAGCCTGAGCCAGCCCTAACTATAAGCTTTATCAAAGAGGAAAGTCTTAAGTCTAGTCTTAAATGTGGAGATGGTGTCTGCCTCCCGGACCATAATAGGAAGATGATTCCACAGGAGAGGAGCCTGATAGCTGAAGGCTCTCACTCCTGATCTACTTTTGGAGACTTTAGGGACCACGAGTAACCCTGCATTCTCCGAGCGCAGTGTTCTGGTGGGATTATATGGCACTATGAGCTCTCTAAGATATGACGGAGCTTGACCATTTAGAGCTTTATAAGTTAACAGTAGGATTTTAAATTCAATTCTGGATTTTACAGGGAGCCAGTGCAGAGAAGCTAAAACAGGAGAAATATGATCTCATTTCTTAGTTCCTGTTAGTACACATGCCGCTGCATTCTGAATTAGCTGGAGAGTTTTTGAGGACTTACTAGAGCTACCTGATAATAGAGAGTTACAGTAACCCAGCCTTGAGGTAACAAAAGCGTGGACCAATTTTTCTGCATCTTTTCAGGTCAGGATAGGCCTAATTTTCGCAATACTATGCAGATGAACAAATGCAGTCCGTGAGGTTTTAAATGAGAATTAAAAGACAAATCTTGATCAAATGTTACTCCGAGGTTTCTTACGGTAGTGCTAGAGGCCAGAGCAATGCCATCTAGAGAAACTATGTCATCAGATAAAGAGTCTCTGAGTTGTTTGGGGCCAAGAATAATAACTTCAGTTTTGTCTGAATTTAACATCAGGAAATTGGTGCTCATCCAGGTTTTTATGTCTTTAAGGCAATTATGAAGTTTAGTTAATTGATTACTTTCTTCTGGCTTCATCGATAAATACAACTGTGTATCATCCGCATAACAATGGAAATTTACAGAGTGATTTCTAATGATGTTACCTAAAGGAAGCATATATAGAGTAAATAGGATTGGTCCGAGCACAGAACCTTGCGGAACTCCAAAACAAACTTTAGTACGTAAGGATTGCGCTGCTTGAAACTAGCTCTGCATGGGGTTTGCCACCCTGCCCCACCCTGCGCCGCGCCAGGAAACTAGAGGCCAATATCTCAAGAATGCCTTGAGGGAAGTTTGGCACAAAATGTCCTCATGGACTCACTGATGAACTGATTAGATTTGGGTGGTCAAAGGTCAAAGTCACTGTGACCTTGCATCCATCTCTTTCTTGTGAACATGATATCTCAAGAATGCTGAGGGAATTTCTTCAAATTTGACACAAATGTCCATTTGAACTGAAGAATGAACTGATAAGAATTTGGTGGTTGAAAGTCAAAGGTCAAGGTCACAAAACATGTTTTTGGCCATCACTTAAAAAGTCATACACTAATAATGACAAAATATCTAATAGGATATAATGATGAGCTGATGACATTTTATATCATAAAGGTCAAACACTTCTATCTATTACTCACCATCATATCTCAGGAACAGAGGGGGAGACAACTGTCACACACTGAATTGGTGACACTAATCTTGAAACTGTACTAATTGTATAGATCTTCTGTGCAGCCAGGAGAAAGATGTGTGTAAAGCATTCATGTTTTCACAGACAGGAATGTAAACTGTAAGAGAAACATCACTAGTGCGAGGAGGCATACAGCTGTGAGGCAGTCATTGCACTTTTGTGCTTTATATTGTTCCAAATCTAAATGTGATTAGGGTATAAATTAAGTGTCTTCCCTCTAGAACAGAGACGTTCTAGGTTCATTTTGGCTGTCTGTTTAGTGTTAATGTCAGGGAGATTTGTACTGGAAAAAAAAATCTATTTCTCCCAGATTCCTTAATTGAAATAAATATATATATATTTTGAATGAGAATAATATTTTTTAAGTTCTGAATTTTCCATTCAGCTTTTCACTTTTAGCACATTGTTAATTCACAAGAAATATCTAAATCAAAAAACTTGGATGGGAACCCAGCTTGGGCATGAATGCTTACAGTAACAGCCTGTAGAGCAGCAAGAGTTTGGGGTTTGCCTCTTGGTGTAAAGCCAACAGCATCTGTGTTGAGCTGGGCTCAGAGATGAGTCAGTTTCCCCAAAAGGAGTTTTAGTCTGGCTGACCAAGGCTACGGGATCTGTGAAGTAGTGGTAGTGAATCAGTGACTCAGAAGCAGATAAAGCCTATACTAACGTTGCTGTTGGAGGAAAAGTGCAAGATTTTCATTGTCGTACTGTTACGGCGATTTAATTAAAGCTGCCGCTGTGTGGTCCTGTGGCGATTTTAGTCGCAAGCTATTAAAGCCAATTTAAAATGCCTGTTGGATGACGTTAAACCCTGCTCTCAAACCACTTCATTCAAAACTAACAGACTGCTTAAAGAATACTGGGAACCCAACGCCAAATGAGCTCTGCTTTTGAAATGATCTCATTAGGAGGAGACACATGCACTTAATAAACACTTCTTAAAGGGGAACTTAACCCCCCTCTCTGGGCATTACTCCGCCCACAGCTTGATTTAAAAAAATTCAGAAAAGACAGGCAAGCGGCTGAGGAAGGGGGTGGAGTGAAGATTTACCCTCGCTGCGGGGAGAGGAGAGAGGGCTTCCCCAGAGGTCAGGCCTCTTTACCCAGTCCCTCTCCTCCACACTTAGACTTATTTTCATTGTGCCGATGGTGGCTTGGAAAACCCCCCCTAACTGTGTCACAGGAAGGCAGCCGGAGCTCAGCCGGTCCCCTTCTCCACACTTTGACTTATTTTATCCCACTTGGTTCTATTTCTCCCTCTCTGAGAGCCTGGGCTCACTGCGCAGCAGCCCACCGCATCCATCCACCCTTCCCTCCCTCACGGCCCCGCACATATACCTCTGAGGCTTGGCTCTCTCTCACTGCGCAGTGGCCCTCCACATCCCTCTCTCGCCACCCCGCACATATACTCCCGAGCCTTGGCGCCTCTCCTTGACCACCTAACCTAAATACTATAAACACACTACTAACTGTAAACCTACACTAAAATACACTATGCTAACAATACAATTCAACAAATTACTAGCTATTCTCTCTGCTCTACTACTCTCTCTGCTCTGATCCAACCTACTTGCTATCAGTTTGATAACTGCGGACAGAATGGTTTTATAGTAAGGGGAGGAGGAGTAAAGGGAGGAGGGCAGGCTGTAGCATGGACGGTTAGTGACGTCATTCGCCCCGAAAAAGACTTATTCGCCTCCAATGTAATGTAATGTAAATTCAAATGTAGTAACCAGGTTTCAAGCTGCAGAAGGCACTCCATAGCACATTATTTAAATAAAATGTAGATTTTCAACAGTCCCTCTAAACTGTCAAGATTTTGAGCAGGATCAGTCAGTAACACTACTATACTACCAGAAACAATGATTATCAGCTGAAAAAAATGGTTTTAGGGTTTAGTTACTCTTTAAGTCCACAAGCATAAAAGAAAACTATTCCTCTAGTTCTTGCTGTAGCATTGGTGGATGTACAGTGTATGCACATGTAAGACTGTGTACTGTGTCTGCAGAAATGGAAACATACACACATATGATTTGCATGTGTTTGTTGCCGTGCTATGATGATAAACAAGACATTAGCCAAGCAAGATGAGAATTTATTCCTTGGTGCATGTGTATATGTGTGTGTATCTGAAGGGGGTGTGGAGCACCTGCAGATCATACACATGTTAATGACTGCTGGCTTAATCATGTAGAAAAAAAATGTCAGGAAACTTTTTACAACCATGACGAAAGGCCAAGAGGGGAACACACACACACACACACAGCCGCTGTACTCTTGGCTCTTGTCATCCTTGTTCTGTATGTAAATGCCTCAGCGCTTACATTGCCCCTCTTACATCAAAACCTGCTCTGCTGCTGCACTTCCTGTTTGCACACCACTTTTGATTGGACAGAGGAAGTGGGGGCTACTGTACGGCACAGTGTTCGTAAGCCTCTGGGACTGAGAGATCAAGATGAAGGGACACCAGTGGAGGAGACTACACTACTACACTAACAGATGGATGAATGAGAGAGTGTAAGGAAATGCTAGATAAATCAAGATTACAGCTGTGTTCACTGTATTAAAATCACCTTACTAAGTGAAAAAAAACATTATAGTCTCAAGGTTACCTGTTAAACTGGAGCCTTTATAGAGGAGCGGTTTACAGTAATCAGTTCTATGTGGGGCCACAGTTGTCTAAAGCTTGTGTGTTAACTGACCCTGTTTAATATGTGACAGCTGGGATAATTAAATCACAAACATAAGTTGTATTTCTGTTCAACTGTAAAACAAATTTTAAGCAAACTTTTAAAATGTTGCAAAAAGTTCTGGAAATGTTGGTGGAAAAGGGGCTATTGTTTACTGGTGCTCGGCCGCGTCAACAACAAAACTTAAGGTGGCAGAAGTCTGAGTAGAGAGGGCAGGAGGGGGGTTGGATAGGTCGAGCAACCAGCGACTTTCACCCAGGAGGCTGTTGTTCACTTCCCATGAAAGTGTACAGCCAAACCCTGTTCTTTTTTCTTAAACCGAACCATGTGCCTGTGTTGTGGTGTTGTATTGACAGTTATTTTGAAAGAGACTGTATGTAAATTGTATATTTCCTGTGAAAACAGAAGTGTATTTTAAAAAGAGACAATGGCCGCGTTTCCCAGTTAAGATCGATCTTAAGACTTAAGAGCACAGTTAAGAATGTCTTAGCTAAGAAGTTCACTAAGATAAGAGTGTTTCCCGGGGGGGGGGGGGCAATTGTTGTGATGATGGCTGAGGTGACCCGTTCAACGGGTAAATTTGAATTAATTTGGCTCTACGATGACTGAACAATCCACTGTTCAAATAATCAAATAAATCAAATCAAATAAAATTGAGTAAGGTATTCACTGAGTCATTGTCAGTATTAATCAGAAAACATTTTATTATAGCTAAGTGGAAATTCATTTTGTGTTCTGAAAGAAATAAATGCAGGCATACCCTACAACTTAATACATTGCACATCACATAGTATCACTGCTCTTTGACCTGACCTGAACGTTTTTTTGTTGTTGTTTTTCAGTTTCAGTGATATATTTGGGGGACATTTTGGGCACGGGGGGGGGGCTCAGTGTATATGGTGACTACTGCCCTGTCACACATACATAATTAGGCCTCAGTTGTCTGGGTGTGCAAAGGTGCAGTGTGCTGGTCTTGGGGGTGGCAGTAGCTCAGTCAGTCAGGGACTTGGGTTGGGAACCGGAGGGTCGCCTGTTCGAGTCCCTGTCCGGACCAAAATATGGAGCGTGGACTGGTGGCTGGAGAGAGGCCAGTTCACCTCCTGGGCACTGCCGAGGAGCCCTTGAGCAAGGCACTGGACTCCCCAACCGCTTGGGGCGCCTCACCAAGGGCAGCCCCCTCACTCTGACATCTCTCCACTTTGTGCATGTATAGGTCCTGTTTGTGCATGTGTGTGTCTTTCGGACCTGTGTGTCATTGACAAGCAAGAGTGAAAACATTGAATTTCTCCTCAGGGGCTTAATAAAGTAAATGAACTTAAACTTAAACTTAAACTTAAACTTGTCATACAAAGTTTGATGGAGTGTCAACTGGACAATATGGAGATATTTGCATCTTGAAAGCCAGACTGCAAATGTGGATAGACAGGAAGAAACACACAAGCCTAAGACGTGGTAAGATACGATATTCCTCACTATATGAAGTGACTGATAACAAGATCTGTATAATGGATTGTAAAGAAATTTGTCAGGTTTTCATTTTGTAGACAATTGATCTGTATTTATAGCATGTGATATGCCTGGCATTTCTGTGCGAGCCTGCATTCGCGAGTAATCCATCCAACAGTAATGTGTGTGCAAAGCTGTATGAAAGCTTTGTTATACATAACAAAACACTGGACTACCGACAAGTGCTTGGTCTTGTTGGAAAGCTGTGGTCCCACTGTTTCACGTGATATGCGTGGCTTCTCGCTATGGTGCACGGTCCCGGAGAAAATCCACAGAGAAGAACGGGTGTGAATTTGGATGCACTATGCGTCGTTTCTTTTTAACCTATATATGGTTAAAAAGCCTCTTGGGTCAGTTGGAAACGTTAGCCATGTTGATCTTGAATGTGACTGCTGCGCAGCGGCGCTGCCTCATGTGATGTCAGAATAATTGGAAAAATGAGTTTCCGACCGTAAAGCAATATTTCAGTGGAAACGGTTGACGACTTGTTTTTTAAACATTTTGAGTGATAAAATACAACACACCTTCTTTGTAATGTCCATGATGTCTCCACATTACGACTTAAACGCTCATGAACACACAATGAAGTAAGAACGACTTCCCGACATGGGAAATCGGACCATCCGAGGAGCACTTGAATGATACTTGGTGGTTTACGTATGACAAAAACACGTTGGGGCAAGCCCTCCCGGACCCCATAGAGATTGCATTGGAGTTCCTGCACTTAGAAAAAAAAGCCTTTTACATGAAAGTCTATGAGAGTGAATCGGGGCGATTTCCAGCCAGGCTGATATCGCCCCAAAGGGTCAGAACGCAACTTCACACTGCACCTAACTGGATATTCAGAGGCAGGACGAGCTGTTTCAAGTGAAAATGATCAGAATAATTAATATATTGTATGTATATATGACAGTAATGATGATAATCATACATTTATTATCATCATCTTTCTTTTCTTTTGTGGCTCAAGGAGGGGCGGCGCCCTATCGCCCTCTATTGGCCAGCCGCCCCTGCACCAATTAATGCTAAACAATATAAATCTGAAGTATAAAATAGATCAAAATATGGTGCGCACTGTTTTAATATCTCCTTGCTTAGTGTAATATTAATTTGCCTGACGCGGCTGGATCTGTGAGCATTTGGTCGCTAAGAAGACTGTTAAGAGTGGGTCAGCTAGATCTTACAACTGCCTCTTAGTGAAAGATCTTCTTAAGCTAAGTGCGAATCTGGGAAATGTGTTTTTCTTTCGCAGAAGACTTAAGAGTGTTCTTAAGAAGCTCTTGCGCTAAGATCTTCTTAACTGGATCTGGGAAACACGGCCAATGCATGTAATAGGCTGAAGTTGACACGGTGTCCCAGAATGTCAACAACCAATGCGCCCAGGGTACCTTGCATGTAACATCTCAACATGGAAAGTCCATGACCAAATGTCGATATGTGACGAGGTTGAAGTGAGGATGTATGTCAAATCGGTATATAGAGAGTCACCCGGTTGAATGGTGCTGTCTGCTATTCCAGGATTCAACTAAGTTTTGGTAAAACAAAGTATAGTATGGTCCCTGATATCCTGTTGGAAACCAATCTGGAAATCCAACGGTAAAAAAAAAAAAAAAAAAAGATTTTTTTTTTTTCTTCCTTTACCTCTGGAGGCACTGCCTGTAGTTTTTCGACTAATGGAAGTGCAGGGGCCTCGGGGATCGCTCAACCCCTTCACTTCAGGCGGTGCTGCCAGGGAATCGCCTTGTTGTTTACAAATACTGCCAGGTAGAAAACCAGCAGAGTTTAGCTATATATATATATATATATATATATATATATGTATATATATATATCACATTTTTCACATCACTATATCACCGTTTAGACTAATCTGATGTTTGTAAAGTCTATAAACACAATGATTGAACAAACGCTACTATTTCTGTGTGCACATTTTGTAATTAATAACATGGTTATCGTAGATTAGCTGGGCTAACCATTAGCTGTTAGTCCCGTTAGCGGTGTCTGTAGTAACTCAGTAACTCAATAAACAGTCCGTGAAAAAAAATACTTTTTCCAGCGGATATCTTAGTTACAACATGATTGAGCTAGCAAAGCAGTTTTGTGTTGCTATGTGTGGTATTTATTCAGTTTTGGGAAATCAAATCGATGTCTAAAAAAGCATCAGTGGCTGCAGCTGACAGGGACAGCTAACAGCAGCAGCAAAGCTAACATCAGGACGTCATCTGTTAAAAGCCTCCTGTTGTCGGATACAACATGAAATTACTCCAGTTAGCTCAATCATGTTGTAACTAAGACATCCGCTGGAAAAAATATTTTTTTCATGTTGACGAGAGTGTTTTGGGTGGAGCGGTCGCCATGGACGCGGAGCTTGCTGTTTCTGTAGGTACACATTTCCTGGGGACACCTGCATGTCTCAGCCCCGCCCCCTCCATTGTGATTGGCTAAAGTGCAGCATCGTTCAAACTCAAAGCCCCACCCTTGCCCCCCTCTGTAGTCGTCTTTCACACAGGGCTGCCGACAGATTCTACAATGTAAATCGCAGAATCTGTCTTGAGAGATTAGTTGGAAACTGATACAGGCATTTATTATCCAACGCCTATACGTTGGCTAGCAGGATTCTTGGCAGAGAAGATTCGTGTGGCCTGGGCTGGTGTTTAATTCCATCATGAGATAACGCGGGTCGTGGTTGGTTCCCATCCTTGCCACCTTTTTTCCTTAATTCTTCCTCCGCTGTTTATATTTGAAAACTTCAACTAGCCAGGCCACAGAGTCAGCAGGAGAAGAGTGGTGAATTAATTTCCCAATCCTGATGAGTGACTCAAAGTCAGATGTGTTATTGTTATTATTATGCATGTGATGAAATTCAGTGTGCAGTTTGTCGGTATGATTAAAAACAATAGACCTTGAATTAAACATGAAAACAACTCCAGTTTAAGAGGATACAAAAAGAAGACTGGAAAGAAGGGAAGAGTAAAACTGTAAATTGAATGTTAAAGCAGAGTCAAAAATTAAAGATGAGTGTTTAACTCTGCTCTGGCTTTTCACAGTCCGCTCTCTGTTTTTCTTCATGTCGGCTGACGGCACTGAGAAAAATGATGTATGCAATAATTTGACACAATAAATTGACAGTGCTCCTCTGACACTTGCTACATCATTTGCACACTTTGTGGCGATCTGCGCTTCCTCTGTAATTGCACAGATTAGACTCCCTCTCTAATCCTCTCTCTCTGTCTCTCTCTTCCTCCCTCCTTCATCTGTAATAGCTGTGATTTAATTTAGCTATTTAACCTGTAATTCCAGCAATATTTATTGAGGAGAGGGGGGAGGGGAATTGGGCCATTAGCCGCCCCAGATGAATACACTGAGATGAAAATGAACGCCGCTAACTGCCAGTTGACCTTCGCACCAATTTCTAGCCATTCCCTCTCTTCCCTTTTTTATTAGCCGCAGCCACAGTAATTATGGCAAATTGAATCATAGTGAAAACTGGAATCAGTCAATAATGAGAGTTTTATACAGTATGAAACCAAAACCAGGAAGGAGCAACACAGAGGACAGAATAGCGAGAAACAAGTGCGACTGAGGGAAAGAAGGCAGTGTAATTGTTTCTGTTTGGATGTTTGTTCTCCATATGGCTGCTGCTGAAGGACACACACACACACACAAATCCGAATGCTACGGTAGTATTGTGTAGTATGTCAGATCCCTAAACCCTGACTACATGTTGTCACATTTCCTTCCCAGCAGTTACATGACTTCAGCTGGCAAAGTGTGTGTGTGTGTGTGTGTGTATGTGTGTGTGTGTGGGTGTGTGTGTGTGTGCATATCCGTGTGTGTGTGTGTGTGTGCGCGCGTGTGTGTGTCCATAAAATTATCAACTGTTTTTTAAAATTGCGATAAAGGAGAACAACTTTTAATATCCAAGACAGCACACATTTTCTTCTTCTCTGATACAGGTTGTGCTGCCAAGTGTGTATGTGTGTGTGTGTGTGTAAGAACATGAGCCAAACAAAACACAGGCAAAGGGCCAGGCTTGAAGCAGCAGAGTCAGTGAGAATGGAGTCTCCCACTGACACACTGATGTTTGCTACTTAATTTTGTCAGCTCCTGTATATTTTTCTTCTTTTTTTTAATTTGAGGGTTGAGATGAGTTTGATTTCTGTGACATTGCTTACCTCACTGAAAATTCAAACTTGTGTGAGCATTAATGTGTGTGAGTTTACTGTACCACTCATGTCAAATAACTGATTTGGCAATTTAAAACTAATAGCTTGCAATTTTATAATGGATTTGTGCAATTAACCAATTTTAGAACAGTAAAAGTTCTTGTATTTCCAGTACTTTTATTCATATTAGATGGAAAGAGTCAGACAGAGCATACAATATTGTGTTTGAAATTAACACATTTCACAAATTGTACACAACAAATAGTGTAGAAATTACCATGAGTAGAGGTGTATTTAGTGCTTTCACCCTAATCCCCGAATCCACAGGCTAAATTAGGATTGGATATCAGATTTCCATGTAATCTCACACTCAGTAGATGATAAGATACAATTTCACTATATTGGCACAGAACACTTACTTACTTTCATTAATGTTGTTGTAAGCTACTGTCATTACCTGCATCTCTCTCTCTCTCTCTCTCTCTCTCTCTCTCTCTCTCTCTCTCTCTCTCTCTCTCTCTGTCTCATTGTGTCATATGGATTACTGTTAATTTATTATGCTGATCTGTTCTGTACGACATCTATTGCACGTCTGTCCGTCCTGGAAGAGGGATCCCTCCTCAGTTGCTCTTCCTGAGGTTTCTACCGTTTTTTTTCCCCGTTAAAGGGGTTTTTTTTTGGGGAGTTTTTCCTTATCCGCTGTGAGGGTCTTAAGGACAGAGGGATGTCGTATGCTGTAAAGCCCTGTGAGGCAAATTGTGATTTGTGATATTGGGCTTTATAAATAAAATTGAATTGAAAATTGAAACACATACTATATGTTACTGCAAAAGAAGGAAAAAAAAGGGATTGTATAGAAATCAACCACCAAGACTTGTTAGTAAAATAGTTGCTGATTTTAACATCTTCAAAGAGAAAAGCTTACAACCAACTTTATTTAACATGACGTGTATAATCTATACTTTAGCAAAATGTTTTGAAATATTTAAGCAGTAATAGCTTCTCATAACTGTAATGTTAGCTGTGCTGGCTAGCTAGCTTGCTGCGGGCCGCTGTGTGTTGTGTTAGCATTGTTGTGTTCCACTTCTTCTTTGTCTGATATATTTATTTTCATTTTGTATCCGTCTTGCTTTCTATTCAAATTATTACTAGAACTTAGGAGTCGTGAATAGAGTTGCAGCGGTATACCAGTTTTAATGTATGCTGTGATATGAAAATTGACGATCATCATACCATGTCCATTTGCTTATCTACAATATAAAAAAGCAAAAAAACAAAAAAAAAAACAACAACAATTTGAAGGAGAATTTCAACTATATTTTAGTCATTTTCAAAAGGGAAACTTTTTACACATACATCCATTTAAAATAATGATTTCAAGTTCCAATTATAGTAATAAAATGTTTGTTCAGCCAAATATAACCCTTCTGTTTTCATTCCTTCAAGGGTTATTCGGACTGATAATACGTAATAATTTTGTAATACTGTGATACTGTGATACCGTGAAACCACAATATTTTCTGAGACGGTTATTGTACTGTGGAAATCTCATACCGTTGCACCCTTAGTCATAACCTTTATTGTGATGTCTTAGCAGCATGGTGTTCTGGGGCAACAAGCCATCACTACTGTTATGATTTTCACCTGTGCTTTATCTGCTATGACAAGTTGGGTTGGGCAACACCACAAAATTTGGTTTCAATATGATACCAAGTAATGCAGGGCCAGAATCACCAATATCGATACTGATAGAATACTTTGAATTATTAAAAATGTAAAGTTTTGTAGGTAGGGGAGTGCAGTGTGTCATTATTTATAAGTTAGATAATCAGTCTGCTTAAGTAACAGCTAATGATGACCAATTACAGTCTGAACATGAAAATGTAACATTCACCAATGCTGAAAAACTGATTTGAATAAAATATTAATTTTACTAGGCTTTACTAGGTATATTCCTTACCGGTGTCAGCGTCAGAGGTCTGGATGCTGAGGTGTTTCCCTTTTCCTCCCTTCTTTTTGGGTGCAGCTCCAGGTTCTCTTTTTTATGCTTTTCCCTCTTTCATTAAGCCATCATTGCTATTATGTGTCAGATTAAACTAGTCAAGCTCTGACATACTTTCAGCATCAAATGTTCATGGACAGCTATGGTCATGTGGACACGCATGTAGTTCTATTCAAAGTACAATTATATAAAAATAAAATGTGTACTCATTGTTTTTCTGTTGATATGACAATGAATTTAAAAGGTTAACAACAGCAAAACATTCTGTAAACTGACATAAAATTCTGTCAGACAAGGGTCATGCGACACATTTATTTTGTGCCTGGTGTACTCAAAACTTTTATGTTACAGTATTGTGTATGCTGACTGTGAGTGCAAGTAGTTTCCAAAAACATTATTAGTTAAGTGAGTGAATTGGGGTTTACAGTGTACATCACATCACGCTAAACTTAATTTATTTGACAAATTAGTTTCAGACAAGTCGACTTTGACTGGCAGAGTTGAGTGAGGACAGGATTTTTACAGAACACAAAAGATGTTACCTGTTAGCAGGTAAAAATGTTTACTAGTAATTTGTTTCCACTCGTTGGAATTAAATGGTAAATGGACCTGCATTTGTATAGCGCCTTTCTAGTCATCTAGTGACCACTCAAAGCGCTTTTTACACTACGAGTCACATTCACCCATTCACACACATTCATACACTGGTGGCAGAGGCTACCATACAAGGTGCCACCTGCTACTCAGTTTTAACACACTCACACACCGATGGAACAGCCATCGGGAGCAATTTGGGGTTCAGTATCTTGCTCAAGGATACTTTGACATGCAGCCTGGAGGAGCCCGGGATCGAACCGCTGATCTTTCGATTGGTGGACGACCCGCTCTACTTCTGAGCCACAGCCGCCCACAAATTACCGAATTACTGTATGTCTGTAAGGGAAATCACTGATATCTCTGAAGAGAGAGAGCTAGACGTGAGGAACACATAGTGAACTGGTATAACCTTTACAGGAAGGGCCTCAACCCTCTCACACACAGACACACACTCACACAAAGCTACAGACTTACTATAAATACACATACAATAGGTCATGATTCAAACTGTGCACGTGTGCTTGTAAAACACAAACAGAGAGAGGAGAGCGAGGAAGAAAATAACTATGCAGAATGTGGATGCTAAGGAGGGAGTGTGTTTTCTCATTTGTTACCCCCCAACACACACACACACACACACACACACACACACACACACACGCAGCACTCCATAAAACATGGGTCTGTTCATTCTACCAAATCAAGTGATGAGCAGCCCCCCCCCCCCCCCCCCGTTTTTTCATATGGAAATAGGAAATAATGGGGTGATTAAATAGAGTCGTATATTAAAGTACAGCTGACATTAGAATTAGCATAATGTGCTCGCCTCGGGCTGCATACTTTATTTGCCATCTGCGTTGGACTCCCTTCCCCTGGGAGGGTGCACACACACACAAACATACACACCCATAGAGGCCTACACACACACACACACACACACACACACACACTTCCCTCCAAACCAAAACCACGACCTGCTCCTTCCACTGTGGCTGGAGAGAAATGGCTTTTCAGTGCAGAAACACACATTATCTAAATCTTACTCTCATACTCACACAGACCCCTCTGCTCTTATTTGTTCGGCCCCAATGCCCCCCCCCCCAGTTTTTACTTATGGATCAATGGGTGGAGCAAACAGAGAGGGAACGAGGGTGGATGTATTCAGGGACTCAAGATTCAGCATTAAAACAGCTTGTTTGTGTGTGTGTGTGTGTGTGTGTGTGTGTGAAAGCATGGAGAGAGGAAGGTGCAGACCAAAGCTGAGGCATGGGGAGCTATTATTTACACTGTCTGTGTGTGTGTGTGTGTGTGTGTGTGTGTGTGAGGGTGCACGTGTGAATGTGTTGTCCACTATAATTAAGTCAAAAGGCTCAAAAGGACTTTGGAGGTGAACAGCTGTTCTGCCTCTCGCCTGTCCTTCTTAACAAACACACACACACACACACACACACACACACACACACACACACACACAGAGTCAGAGTCAGAAAAAAAAATGAATTACTGCGCTTTGAATTATTAATGGTTGGGTTTTTTTCTGCAGATTTTTGAAAAATAGATGAAATATTACTGATTGGTTATTATTGTTTAATAGATCATTTATTGGGCTTTTCACGTATATTTAAACAAAATGATCTTGTTAAACATGGTTGGAAGGTGTTTAAGAATTCAAACATGTGGGATTTAATTAAAGTGCATACATCCTGAATAACTGCATGATTAATTGATTTGATTTGTATTTTGTATTATGCACTAAATATCAGTGTATTTTTTCAAGCATGCATTTCCAGGCAGGCACCTAAGGAAAGAAAAGTGACAACTTAGATGTGTGCCTCAACAGAATTACATTTTTTTCCCACAGTAGTGCATTCTGTCAGAAACAGATCTACAAACACAATGAAAACAGTGTTTGTTTACAGCATACATTTCTGTATTTATGTGTGCATGCATGCGTTTGTGTGTGTGTGTGTGGCTGCCAGAAATAGCCACAACCATGTACACATATACACACACAAATAAGTAAAACAATTAGCATATGTTTCACTGAGTATCTGAAATTAGTGTACTAGGTCAAGACAACAAGCTTTCATTTAATAAATACGAGAGCAAGAACAAGAGCACAATTACCGTTATCTGTGGGCGTGAGTGTGTGTGTGTGGAGGGGGTGTCTGCATATAATTCCTCTAGGAGTGCTCCTCAGCCTGTTTGGTTGTGCTGTGGTGGTAACAAGTCCCTTCTGAATAGTGAAAACCTGTGTGTAATACATAAAAGTAATTTCATTTATTAGTTAATAAAGGTAAAAAAAAAAGAGAGCAAGGCTTGGTCTCCCAATATCTTATCAAAAGCAACTTTAAGTATTGGGTTACCTGTCTTTCTCTGTAATTCCACCTCATTATTGAGTGAAAATGCATTTGCTGTCGTTAACCCTCTGAAAACAGAGGTCCTGCGGGCTGCTGCTTGGGGTTATTGTTTTCATGATCCCTTTTAAAATTTTTCTAAAATAAAAAACTACAAGAGCTAGAGCATTCATTTGTGATGGTTGGAAAGATGGAAGTCTTAGCTTTCTGTTGCAAAAAGAATGAATGCTCTAGCTCTAGCTAAAAACGAATAAATAGCATTCTTGTAATGTAATCCCAAGGAATATGCAAATAACTCATTCTTATGTACCACCAATGACATGCCCTACTGCAGACATTTTTCTGTACCTTCTGCCAATTGCCCTGCACTGGCCTCTCCTTCTGACGCATCAGCAGGACTGGTACCAACATCACCTCCACCTTTACATAGCAAACATAGAATTATAGTTGTTTTGCATAGACTATAGTTTATACTTTATACAGTATAACAGTGAATTTCTTACTTGATTTGCCCTTGTATTCATATAGGATAATGAAATGATCATATCCCATTTGTTGCACAAATAAATCATCTCAAAAGTAGTGAAAATGTGGCTAGTAGGTCAGTGGTTTTCAAACTTTTGAATTTCAAGGGCCTACATTTCTATACTGTAATTGTAAAAGTCCAATCCTCAGTGTCAATTTAACTCTCTCTGAGAACGTACAAATGGAGCCTTACCAAATGTACTATAGGGTCCATTTATCAATCATTTATCTGGCCTTAAGGACCCTTGGGGGTCCCCGGATCTCATGCTGAGAAGAACCAGTGTTTTTTAGGTAACTTACTTGCAGAAGCATCTGGCTGGCTGTGTTTACAACGTAGAACTGTTGGGGCGGTGTAAACCGAAACAAACCAATCACATCTTGTCTTTTCACAACTGACAAGTGACTCAACCTCACACACCTCACCCCTCTCCTCGCATCACTGCGCTGCTGTGATTGCTCTGATCTGGCCTGCCTGTTGGGAAAAAAATGACAAGCAGACCAATCACAGGCCAGTGCTTCGGGAATAGTCCCGGTTTTCCCTATGTGCAGTCCAGGCCTGTTCTACAGCCTGAGGGCCATTTAGCAGGCCAGGCCAGGCCAGTCCACCAGGAAAACCAGTCCGGCCCTGGTCTTCACCAATATGTGTTTGGCATCTCTAACTCTGCAAACATTTCAGACTTTTTGCTTGGAGGGGTTCCCAGCTTTTGCATTTGTCAAAAGTGTGATAAGTATGTAGTATTTATGTGACAACATGATAGGCCAAGGAGTATTAGACAGAATATCCAACTGTAAAGCATACATGCGTATCTCACTGCTTTTTGGCCAAGAAAAGTTAACACACTGCAAATAAGCTGTTATTTTAAAAGTAGCATTGTTGATGATTCATTTGATTCAGGAATTACGTAGATTTTACTTTGACCTAATAATCTTTAAAAAGGAATTCATGTGTCAGTTTGGACTTGAGAATGCTTGTCATTTTTAGATGAGCTTTTTCATTGCCGACTAAAGTTTTAAGAGAGTAGTAAAATGAGTCGGTTGTCAGCTGAAATATATCATGTATTTCCCTCTCTGTGTGTTGCAGGTGGCAGGGATGAGCCTTCCAGTTATATATGTACCTCATGTAAGCAGCCCTTCCCCAGCGCCTGGTTCCTGCTGCAGCATGCCCAGAACACCCACGGCATTCGCATATACCTGGAGTCCAACCCCTCCAGCACAGCCCTCACCCCACGCATCACTATGCCTCCACCTATGGGCAATGACTCCATCCCACAGTCCCCCCTCACCAACTTTCTCGGGGACAACAACCCCTTCCACCTGCTGAGGATGGCGGGCCCCCTGCTCCGGGAGCCTCCCCCAGGCTTTATGGAAAACCGCCTCCCCAACACACCTCCATTTGTCAGCCCGCCTCCCCGTCACCACCTTGACCCCCATCGGCTGGAACGTCTTAGCGCAGAGGAAATGGGCCTCATCTCACAGCACCCGAGTGCCTTTGAGAGAGTGATGCGGCTAACGCCCATGGCCATGGAGTCCCAGTCAATGGACTTCTCCAGGCGGTTGCGTGAGTTGGCAGGGAACAACAACAGCACCACACCACCACTGTCACCCAGCAGGGCCAATCCTATGCACCGACTGCTTAACCCCAACCCCTTCCAGCCCGGTCCAAAATCACCCTTTCTGAGTACCCCTCCCTTACCGCCGATGCCACCAAACAGCACCACCCCTCCTCAGACACAGAATAAGGTCAAATCCTGTGAGTTCTGCGGTAAAACCTTTAAGTTCCAGAGCAACTTGGTGGTGCATCGGCGCAGCCATACTGGAGAAAAACCATACAAGTGCCAGCTGTGTGACCATGCTTGCTCTCAGGCAAGTAAGCTGAAGCGCCACATGAAGACCCACATGCACAAGGCTGGATCCCTGACAGGGCGCTCAGATGACGGACTGTCCACCACAAGCTCCCCAGAGCCAGGCACCAGTGATGGCACAGGTGAGGGCATGAAGAATCGTGATGGGGACTTCCAGGGGGAAGGCAATGAGGAGGAAGATGAAGAGGAGGAAGAAGAGGAACTGGAGAATGAGAGTCGACCAGAATCCAACTTCAGCATGGAGTCTGAGTTCTACCGTAACAGGGAAAATGGTTCTAAACCACCCTCAGAGGAGAAGTCGTCAATAACTCTTGAGAAGATGGTTGAAGGTGGGGGGCTCAACTCTATACAGCAGTACAATAATTTGATAGTTGACAATCGTAAAAGGATGCCCTTCTCCAAGAGGGGCTCGGATGGCCAGCGGGACACTGGTGATGAGGATTCAGTGGCTGGGGAGATGGACCACCACCAGCAGGAAGAGAGGACAACCATTAACGGCCGGAACTGTGGCTCCGGCGACTCTTTCTCAGGCCTGTTTCCCCGTAAGCCAACCCCTATCACCAGCCCCAGCCTATCCAACTCCTCAAATAAACGCATCAAGATTGAAAAGGACTTGGACATTCCCCCAGCACCCCACATTCCCTCTGAGAATGTATACTCTCAGTGGTTGGTGGGCTATGCTGCGTCCCGCCACTTCATCAAAGACCCTTTCCTAGGCTTCACTGACTCCAGACAATCTCCCTTCGCAACCTCCTCTGAGCACTCATCCGAGAATGGCAGCCTAAGGTTCTCAACACCTCCGGGTGACCTGCTGGATGGAGGCCTGTCAGGCCGCAGCGGCACCGCGAGTGGAGGCAGCACGCCTCATCTGGGTGGAGGCCCAGGTCGGCCTAGCTCCAAGGATGGCAGAAGGTGTGACACCTGTGAATACTGCGGCAAGGTGTTCAAGAACTGTAGCAACCTGACAGTGCACCGGCGCAGTCACACTGGTGAGAGGCCCTACAAGTGTGAGCTGTGCAACTATGCCTGCGCCCAGAGCTCCAAGCTCACGCGCCACATGAAGACACATGGCCAGCTTGGTAAGGAGGTCTACCGCTGTGACATTTGCCAAATGCCCTTCAGCGTGTACAGCACTCTGGAGAAACACATGAAAAAGTGGCATGGAGAACATTTGATGACCAGTGAGGTCAAAATTGAACAAGCAGAGAGAACCTAAACCAGGTTCTCTGTTCCCAAACTCTGCAACACACTTTGACTTAAAAAATAAACAAAACGGGGTAGCTGGATACTCTTTTTCTGAAATGTTAATTTTGGGTTATATTAGTGTTTTTAAGAAACTGCCAACTGAGGAAAAAAAGTGAAAACATTGATCCTAACACCAATTGAAGCTGTCTCAACTGCCTCATTTGGGGTTCCTTTTTAAACAATCAGCCAGTTGAGTTATGACATATGTGGAGCCTTTAACTGTGCAATAATTTCTCTATTTATTGTATTTTGTATTTTGGCATGTGCAGGTACATTATTATTTAGGCTTTTTTTTTTAAAATTTGTTTTACTTTACATACTTTTAAGCTGTTTTTTTTTTAAAAAAACCCACATGATATCCTGAGAGTTTTTTTTAGAAGGCAAAAGTCCATTTTAAGTAATCTTTTTTGGCCGCTGCTTGTAGGAAATTGTATATTAAGCTAAATGTGTGATTTCTTGAAGAGAAGCTGAATTCAATCTTCAATTTGAAACTGAGAATGCTAGAATTAGTCTATTTTGTGTGATGATGATACGCGGACAACAATCCTTTGGCATTGTAGCATGAACTAAGTTTAAAACATGTCAATATAATTGAATATGTAGCACTGAGCGTCATATTTGACAGTAAATCTAAAATCTAGGAGGATCCCAAGGTTCAAAAACCCTGTCTCCTCCTGAATCCATCATTCCAGTCAGAAGAAACAGATTTTAGATAAGGCAGCTGCTGACTGGTTTGTACCAAGCCCTGACTACGCTACGACAACCATCCCTCATTTACTGTCCCCCATCCCCATCTTACCTACATTCATACTTCCATGTATTATATTTTTGCATGCAGCCATATGATCTAGGCTATATTATTTATTTGGAGTAAACTGAGCATGAAGCCATGCAATATGAGTATACGTAAAGATAAATAGAAGAATGAGAAAGAGTTAGCACAGGGGCATCTCAGGGTAAACTGTACTGCTTTTTTGATTTACCCATTAATTCCTTTGCCTCCAGAAGCTTTTCCATTTTATCAGGTTTAAATAATTAGGGACAGTTGTGTCCTCTACAGCATCCTGTGCTGCCCTCTGTCCCCCCCAACCCAGTCTCACTCTGAAGTTGTCAAATACCGGCGCTTGGTCAGTGACTTCTGGTGTCAGACACAGACTAAAAAAGCCATCATTTCACATTGGCATGATATGCGGCTGGTCGCTGTTATTGTTAAATGGTGCCTGGTGGAGTCGGGGAAAATGTGGCAGGACAGCAATGAAAGTTAAGGCAGCAGAAGTCCAAGTAGGGCAGGTGGTAGGTGTGGTAGATGGGTCCAACAACCACTGACTTTCACCCAGGAGGCCGGTGTTCACTTCCTGTAAGATTGAAAAGCCAAACCATGTTCCTTTTTCCTAAACCCAACCACGTGTGTGTTGGCTTAATGTAACCATGTGCATTTGTTGTTTAAAAAAAACAACAACATTAATTTCAGGTGTTGTACCGACGTAGTGCGTTCATTTTGAAAGAGACTGTATGCAAACTGTTCATTTCCTGTGAAAATGGAAGTGTATTTTAAAAACAGACAATGCATGTAACAGGCATGAATTTGACCTGACATCCCAGAAAGTCAACAACCAATGCACCCACGGTACCTTGCATGTCATATGTCGATGTGGAAAGTCCGTGACCATATGTCGATATGTGACAAGGTTGGAATGAGAATGTGTTGGTTCCCCCTACCAAGCTCATGCCCAAACTTTATCTTCATTTCAAAGTGATAAGACTTGTTTATATTTGAATTAAAATGATCACATCATTTAGTTTAGAGAGGGTTAAATGTATATGCATACATAGCAGACGCAGAACTAGATTTCTGAGGAAAATTTATAATTCTCAGATTTTATTGTTGAGATTTATAATAATCAACATCCCTATGCATTTTTCGGGCTAAAATATCTTACAATTTGTTCAAAAGTGATACAGTAAATTTAAATTGTATTGTTATAGTGATTCTATAATTGTATCATCTGATTCCTGAAGTCACCTCAACAGGAATAGGGATCCCTCAAAGTTTCACTATCAGTTGTGGGACAGTTTTATGTGGAAGAGGAAATATATATATATATATCAGTGTGTGCTGAAGTAGTAGGACTAATAGTTAGAAAAGCAGCATCAGTTCATTCCATGCCCCTTCCTTCTTTTAAATCCAGGGTTCCCACGGTTATGGAAAACCTAGAAAAGTCATGGAATTTCACAATTATGTTTTCCAGTCATTGAAAAAGGCATTAAAGTAGTCATTGGAAAAGTTATGGAATTTCATTGTGTATAATGAAAATGTTACAATAATCTTTTGTGGATATACTACCTCCACACAATGTAACATTAACTTAACATAGTTTGTTTTGTTTACCATCTTGTACGTTTCATCATCTTTGCCCTGGGTTCCTCTCTCCCTCCACTTATGCCAGTTTGCTAACATTATGTTTGAATAAGGTTCAAATCTGATATGTTTGAAAAACACCAGACAAGTGAGGCAAGTAAAAAAAACAACAACTTTATTATGGGTTCTTGAAACATCATGGAAAAGTCTGGAAAGGTTGTCAATTGAAAATATGTGGGAACCCTGTAAATATCATAATCCCTGTTTTCATTAGGCCCCACCCACCTTTAGAGTGGCACTTTTTTTCTTTTGAAATCAGATCAGATTTGGATGCTGTCAATGTATAAATTCAGAGCTCTGAACAACAGACCCGCATTTTATGATTTTTCCGTCCAACACACACACACACACACACACACACACACACACACACACACACACAGAGCTGGACAAAAAAGGTACTATAGGGTCTAGAGCTTGGGATCTCCTGACGCTGAAGTGCCCAGGGTTATTAGGCTAGGCTTTCCCAATGCTGGCACTATAAACTGAAAAATATTGAGAAAAATTATATTTATTTGTGACAGTTTTTGTACTGCCATTCAATTTGATATGAGTGTGCCTTGAATAATGATCTTCCTATTTAATGTCTCAGACAAATGCAACACGTTTTATGAAGGATCAAATTGAACAAGAAAAAAATGTAAAATTGTGTTATCTTAAACTTGAAATTTGACATTTCAACAGAACTATATAAATCAGTACAAATGAAACAATGCTGAGTTTAGGTTTAGGAGTACCCAGCACAATATCAGTGTGTCTGTGTGTGTATATATGTATGCATATGTACATATAAAGGCACAAACCTATATATAGATATATATCAAATTCCATTCATGAGGACAAGAATCTGTCCCACAACAGAAAATTTCAGGAGTGGACAAAAGCCACACAAATAGTCAAGGAAGAGACTCAACAAAAATCAGGAAATGCAGAAACTAAAAAAGAATTTAGTGCACTCTGTCTTAAAATAAGTTTACAGTATTGAAACAAGTACAAGGGTAATATTTGTGTGTATGTGTGTTTTAAACAAACGAGTATTTTTTTTTCCAGGTTTGCTTCTAAAGTTTCTCTGAATGCCGTAGTGGCAATGTGTATATTGGGTTGTTTTTTTTTTGTTTTTTTTTTTCTTCTTTTTTTGGTGACGGGGTTTTAGTAAATATATAAATATACATGAATATATATTACATTTTTCTTGTTTACTGTAAAAGTATACCAGTATTTGTAATATTGGAGAATGCCTGGGCATTTTACAAAAATAGAAAAAAGATTGTTTTTTATTTTTTATTTTGCAGTCCAATTTAAATTGTGGGTCTCTTAAACTGTTTTTGTCACTGTAACTGTAAAAGTCTTGAGTTTTAGTAACTTTTATTCTGCCTTGGGTGTAATGAAATAAAAAATAAACAAATTAAAAAATGACTGAGCTGTAACAAACTTGGATTTGGTGGTGGGATGGCTGTTGGGGTTGGGGTAGGGGTGGGTGGATGAGTTTTCTCCCGTAGAAATGACAGGACATTAGTTCTGCTTTTCAAGAAAAACACACTGAGAATCCTGACTTTTATCTATTTTTCTTCTTCTGGAATCGATTATGGATGGTTTGAAATACATGTGTAGGCACTTACTGTCTTTCCTAAGGAGCTTGTCTTTTTTAACTTCTAGGCTATGTGCATCCTTTTGTGAATAGAGTACTCTGAGTACCTCGGGACATCTTGCTCTTATATCAGGTGCAGGGGGGAGGGTGACTTCATGTCAGTGACAAGATACAACTCACAGGCTGTCACAAGCTATTTGTCCTCTCATTGGGCAGGAGACATAACCTGATGAATTTGTACTGTTGTAATGAGTCACATTGTACAGAAGGGGATCAAAAGGTTGTGTGATGACCTTTTAATGACAAAAACACAAGTCAGTGTTTTTTTTTGCCGCTCCATTGGTTGTACATAGTTTTCTATGAATACACTGTTTTCATTTTGTTGACAGTTTCTTTTTTTTTTCTTTTTGTTTGTTTGTGATTTTTAACTGGCACTGGTGGCGACCTCCTGTGTCTGGGGGGGGGGGGTGACCTTTGTGACCTCCATGTCAGTTTTCAAGCACATGCCTCCTCCCTTGATAATTCTCGGCATGAGAACAGAGCACAAATACAAGCTGTTACAACTGAACAGAGAGGGACCGTGGAAACACACTGATGGACATTAATGTGAAATATTGTTCACAAACTTTGAATTTCTGCTTGAAGTTTATGCATATTTTAGTAGAATCCTGAAAACATATTAACTCCAAACACATTTACTCCTGCTGACACTGACCACAAACCCCACTATCATATGAACAGCTGCAAATCAAAGACCATATTGACCATATTCCATTCTTTTAGTGCTTTTTTTTAAAAAAAAAATGCATAGAGGATGGGTGGTGCTTCAACAAAACCCTGAAAGCTACTGAAGTTCCCATCAGCAGCACCTCTCTAAAAGAAGCAAGTTTGCATCTCTACTGTCAGCCACTTCCTGATAGTTAATTTTAACCTGATTTTATTGGCTTTCCCACGAGGTCCTCCAGTCAAAATCAAATTGAGTCTACTTTCCATATTGTCAGCTAACTTTAGATTTTCATGTTTGTATAAAAAATAAAATAATAATAATAATAATAATAATAAATTCCACGTTTAGTTAAAGTTGAGAAAAAGTCATTTTTGATATGTACTGTTCAGTAATGCTGAAGGGAGGGGCTTTTGGAGTAGAGATGTAATGCTGTTTGTGATGTCACTTTATTTAAATACATGAACTGACTCTTATGGGCTGCGGCTTATGTTCTCTATGATGTCACTGAGATGCGGCCAGTGGACACCATTGGCTGGTTATAGTAAACATGACATTGAGCCTCCCACTGTCTACTTCTTTTTTTTTTAATTGCAACGCACCATGACATGTTGGTGCTTTAGCAGCACGTGGAAAGCACATAAATGCACTGAAATAAACACTTAAATCCAGAGCAAAAGAGTCCATTGAATATTTCAGATAGTTTTGACCAGTCTAAGTCACTTTATACATCCCAGTTTATTGTTACCCTGTTTGACTACACTGCATTTTCTGAATGGTACAGTGATTACCAGAAAACCTATATACATGCACTGTAAGTATATGTAGTTCACTCTAAAATTCAATCAGAAATATTTATTTGAAAATGGTTTTGACCATTTACAGTGTTTATAGTACAAATCAGCACATCACATTCACTTGGCAGGGTACATACTAACACAATACTGTCAGTACATTTTACTTCCTTGGGTGTTTCTATAATTAAATCTAAAACCTCCACTTTATTGATCAGATAGTACACTTAGACACAACATAATGCACTGTTATTCCTTTACTGACTCTACTGCATAATAGAGATTATTGTTATCCTTTTATTAACAATTAAAACGGTAATTTGTTTTTATTGTAAGTATGATATAATTCCTTTTAAACATACAATTTATCTTATTTAACAATGAAACCCTCAGTGAAAAATCCCCAAAAAAAATCCCAAATCCCAGCTCTTCAGTTTATTCGTTGGATATGTTTGCCCCAGGGGTGGACTGCAGCAAAAAGTTGGCCCTGGCATTTTGTCCCAGACCAGCCCACCACAATCAATAACAGGTGTAGCTTTCTTTAAACATTTGAGGGGGTATATATGTATATATACGTATATATATATACACAGACATACAGAGATCTGCATTTATTTCAAGAGGCATGACAACATCTGTGTTACAAAGATGTTTTTGTTGAAATTCACATAGGCTTACATTTTCATAGGCTCATGATAAAATGACCTGGCAATGCCGATTTGCGTAACCATAGTAACTCTCTCCTGCCTGCCTGCTCACAGCAAGAGAGGAGAGGGAGAGACAAGACTGAGTTACTCTGAGCAGCCAGCAAAGTGCTAAAAGGGTGTAAAAAGTTCGCGTTACAAGTATTTTTCTGACCTGCAATTTAATATTATTCCTTTTCGGCACACTTTTTGTTGTAGATGCTGTTTAATGATGGCACTAAGCCCAAAGGGGGAGAGGTTTAAAGACATGATTGGGCCAGTCCAGTGTCAATTAAGAAAATATACCAGTGGGTCAGACTATCTGTATTAGTGGCTGGTAAGACAAAAATGAAAAAACAGACAGGTGTGTCAGCACAAAAGGGAAACTGCCTGATGTGCTAGATGGCCAGTCCACCTGTGGTTTGCCCTGTTTAAACCAGGCAAAGTTTACTCAACACATCTCAAATATCAGTATATTTCAATTTCCATTACAATTTAATCCAAAACCCTCACTGAAGACATCTTAATCATCTTCTAGTTTATCTGATAATTTATGACATGACACCACTATCAGGATACTAATATACATTGTAAGTATATCTATCTTATTTTGGATTAACAATACCTGAAAAATTCTGTCACAACACAGCTTATTTATTTCATTGTTAGGACCAGTGACCGTCAACAAATCACAGTTTATTGTTATCTTGTTAATGGGTACGCTGAGTGAATATACATGGATATACATAGGTAATATATATGTGGGTATAGGTCTACTGTAAGTATATTTTTCTGGGTTGTATAGAACTACTTCTGATGCCTTCATTGAAAACATTTCTAACCCTTTGGTTATTCAGCTAATATAAATCACTGCAAACACACGTAACAAGCATAATAGCTGTCTTTTCTCTTGTTGGTTGCACTGATTGAGAAGTGGGGCTGCTACTTATTAAAATGTTGAACCTTGCTATCAATCAGCGTGACTTAATATTTTTCAGTGGCCACAGTTACTAAATGACAAGTTATGAACATTAAGTGTGGTTCAGAAGAAATAGAATAAGTCCTCAGTCAGCTGAAGTGGGGCTGCAGTTTTTTTTTACAGCATAGCACACTTTTCTCAATATCCTCAAACAGTCAGCACAACAGAGGTAAGTGTGGACTTAACTTTTCATTGCTTTGACACAGAATCCATTTAATGACCACTTTTCAAAATTACTAAACTGATTTCTCACTCAAACTCATCCAGACCAAAACTGGTAACTGAAGTTTGTTACATTCTGCTGAGGCTGTCCTGCAAAATATGTCCACATAGCTCTTTTTTAAAGGGATGGACCTGGACAGCACCCTTCTATAGTCTTCTGACCACTCAAAGCACTTTAACATTAGGCTACATGTCACATTCACACACTGTTGCCACCTGCTACTCAGTTTAAATGCACTCACACTCCATGGAACAGCCATTGTTAGCAATTTGTGGCTCAGTATCTTGCCAAGGGATGCTTCAGCAGGTGGGCTGGAGGAGCCAGGGATCGAACAACCTGCTGCACCTCCTGAGCCTCAGCCACCCTCAACCACAGCCACCCCCAAGCAAAAATTATCAGTGTCAATGATGAGTTATTTTAATAGTATGAAATAGTAAGTAATGCGATCTAGGTGATATATGTTAAGTGAGATATATCACATTATATTACATTAGTAACAAACACTTATTGTGAGCCAAAACATGATGTTTTTTCTATACCTAATCAAGGAGTTTGTTGCCTAAACCTACTGTAACCATACTGTTTTGGAGCAACTGCCACAATTTCACAACATTACGCACATGTTTAAATCTCCAACTTTTAACGATCATTTATGAGCTATTCTGGTGTTCACTGGTAGGGGTGCTAAATAAGGACACACTGCTGTGGGTTGTCGTCAATAGGTACATATGAAGTGATTGTATGGGTTGGAGGACTTGTTAATTCTGTGACATGTACAACTACAAAGAAATGAAATCCTTGATAACTTCAATGAAAGTCTTGAGCCAGGTGAGGAAAGAAGGCAGGTGAGCTAAAATCCAGAATATTCTGTAAATGGAAGGGGCAATGTGGCATTTCACCATTCTCTTCCAGTCAGAGTGTTTTACAACCCATCCCAGAATAGTGTCACTTCCCCTTACATCTTATACTTCAGCTTTAGTCTTGAGCCAGGATGTGGGAACAGCCAGCAGATGTCTGCCTGAGGATCTAATGCCTGCGCATTGGGTCATGGGGTCGCAGACTGTCAGCAACATAACTGGGAGCTAAACCATGAAGTGCTTCAACCAGTAAAATGTTTAAATCATTCTAAAATTATTGGTGACCAGTCAAGACAACCTGAAACTGGAGTAATGTAATCTTATCTTCTAGTATTTGCCTACAGCTGCCTTTTGTTCCAGCTGAAGGTGCAAGATGCTTTTCTCGTTTAACCTTGAATACAACTAGAATCTAAGAGAGGAAATACAAAAGCATGAATGCCTTCTCAACTTTCTGTGTGGAGTTTGCATGTTCTTATTATGTCAGCATGGGTTTTCTCCAGGTTCTCCAGCTGACTCCCACAGTCCAAAGACACGCAGGTTAGGTTCACTGGTGACTTTAAACTACCCATATGTGTGAATGTGAGTGTAAAGGGCTGACTGTGATGTCCAACACATTCTCACTCCCACCTCGTCACTTATGGACATTTGGTCGTGGACTTTCCACATCGTAGGATATGATGTGCAAGGTACCCTGGGTGTGTTGGTTGTTGACGTTGTGGGACGGTGTGTCAACTTCAGCCTGTTACATGCATAGTATATTTTTAAAATACACTTCTGAAATGTACAGTTTGCATGCAGTCTCTTAAAACACACACACACACACACACACACTCCATCAGTAAAACACTGCAAATTGACTTTTTTTTTTCCTTCAATAACCAATGCACATGGTTACATTTTGCCAACACACCGGCCTCTCAGGTGAAAGTTGGTGATTGTGAAGGAATATAGAGTAAGGTGGAAGGAAAACTGACACCATCCTGGGATGGGCTGCAGTTTAAGCATTTATTATTATTAATATTACATTGTAGATGTAAATGTAGCATAATGTAACTAATTTCAGTCTAATTATCAATGATGTTGTGTTATGTTTTCTTTGGTTTTGGATTTAAATTGAATTGTTTTTTACATTAGTATGAAAACATGCCAAATGGAGTGTGAATACACAGAGCATTGGTGTATGGTTGAGTTTGAGTGAGAAAATATTTTTAGAAAAAATTCAGAAAAGTGAAGTTAGTATCACATGTGTAGGTGTTGCATGCTGTAAAACAAAATACACATGGAGTCAAATTAGCACCCTAAGATAAGGTCAATATCTCTCTCATCACCTTCTTTAACATTTCAGATTTTTCTCTCTTATGTTGATTTAATTTCATCGTTACATTTTCGCAGCGGACGAAAAAAGAAAAAGACACCCAGACTTGGTCTCAGGCAGGCAGGAGTGCGGAATCGGACGGACTAGGGTGAGTTGTGTTTGGCTTGAGTTTCAAGGCAAATGGGTAATTAAGGCTTTTCCCTGGCTGGCCTGCACTTTGAAGTCCCCTACAGGGGGGATTATCCCAGCCAAGAGAAAGAAACTGAGATTGAAGTAATGAGAATCAATAAGAGGAGGAGAAACTGAGAAAGCAAGCAGTGAAGCCTTGCTAAAAAAAAACAAAATGAAAAAAAATCAAAAGAATACACAAATAATTTGTTTTAAAATAGCTCAAATGATAAATTATGGACAGATCCATGTTGCAGGTAAAACAACATCCCAACACAAATCTCAGAGATTTGAAACACACAGTAAAGCATTGATGTTAATACTGGTGAATCAATTGATTAGTTTACTAAAAGGAAATTAATCAGATTGAAAATGATTAATAATTTTGAAATTTTTTTTTAAACCAACAATGGCAAAACTTCTGTGGTCACATCTTCAGGTTTGGTTCCAAATTAAACGTTCATAGTAATGAAACTTAATCCCTCTGGGGTTCAGATTGTTGGTTAGACAAAAGGAGATATTTGAAGACATTATCTTGGACATTTTGAGAATGGCAGACTCCCTAGCTATTTTTAAAAATAAATTAAAGACCTATCTTTTTAATTTAATTAATTTAATTTTCAGCCTTTAATGGATAGGACAGACAAGTGTGAGGAGGAGGAGGGAGGGGGAGTGAGATGCAGCAAAGGGCCACAGGCTGGAGTCGAACCCGGGCTGCTGCTGCAACAGCCTTGTACATGGGGCACCTGCTCTACCACTAAGCCAACGACGCCCCCAAATTGATGTTGTTTTAACTTGCTTGGTTCAAGCATTTTGGGCTGCATTCTTGCATAAAAGGTGCTTTATAAATAAAGTTTATTATTATAAATAAAGTTAATTATTATTTTTCAGACCAAATGATTAACCTGTTCAAAACTCCATTATGTTCCAAACACACACACACATGCATGCGCACACACACACACACACACACACACACACGTGAATTAAAATGATCACATCAGTTAGTTTAGAGAGGGTTAAATGTATATTCATACATAGGAGATGCCCCTACTTTAACTAGATTTCTGAGGAAAATTTATAATTCTCAGATTTTATTGTTGAGATTTATAATAATCAACATCCCTATGCATTTTTCAGACTAAAATATCTTACAATTTGTTCAAAAGTGATACAGTAAATTTAAACTGTATTGTTATAGTGATTCTATAATTGTATCATCTGATTCCTGAAGTCACCTCAACAGGAATAGGAATCCCTCAAAGTTTCACCATCAGTTGTGGGACAGTTTTATGTGGAAGAGGAAATATATATATATCAGTGTGTGCTGAAGTAGTACGACTAATAGTTAGAAAAACAGCATCAGTTCGCTCCATGCAACTTCCTTCTTTTAAATCCAGGGTTCCCACGGTTATGGAAAACCTAGAAAAGTCATGGAATTTCACAATTATGTTTTCCAGCCATCAAAAAAGGCATTAAAGTTGTCATTGGAAAAGATATGGAATTTCATTGTGTATAATGAAAATGTTACAATAATCTTCTGTGGACATACTACCTACACACAATGTAACATTAAGGCAAATTAATTTTCTCTAGCTGTCGACTTAACATAGTTTGTTTTGTTTACCATCTTGTAGGCTACATTTCATCATCTTTGCCCTGGGTTCCTCTCTCCCTCCACTTATGCCAGTTTGCTAACATTATGTTTGAATAAGGTTCGAATCTGAGATGTTTGACAAACACCAGACAAGTGCTGCAAGTAAAAAAAAAAACAAAAACAAAACTTCATTATTGGTCCTTGAAACGTCATGGAAAAGTCTGGAAAGTTTGTCAATTGAAAATATGCGGGAACCCTCTTAATATCGTAATCCCTGTTGTCATTAGGACCTACCCACCTTTTGAGTGGCACTTTTTTTCTTTTGAAATCAGATCTGATTTGGATGGTGTCAATGTATAAATTCAGAGCCCTGAACAACAGACCCACGCTTTCGGTCCAATACACACACACACACACACACACACACACACACACACACACACAGAAATACTGCAATGGTAAATTTCTACTCTAAATGCAGATATATTTTGCAAAAAAGTGATTAAGATACTTTAACTTGATTTTTTTTGATATTTTGGGATGAAGATTCTTAATGCAGAAAACACCTAATAGGACAATAAACAACAACAAAAAACCATGAGTTTATTTATTTTTCATGAATTGTCAACTCATATCAATGAATACAGTGATGCTTTAAAACACTTTGAAAATATATATATATATATATATATATATATATATATATATATATATATATATATATATATATATATATATATATATATATGCATTGCATTTATCATCACCTCTCAATATTTCTTTAACTTCTGAAGTATCTCCAGAAATCAGTATGTTGAAAACCTCCGAAGATACATATATATATGTATACATATATATATATGCATTGCATTTATCATCACCTCTCAATATTTCTTTAACTTCTGAAGTATCTCCAGAAATCAGTATGTTGAAAACCTCCGAAGATGAAAATTTTGTGGACATAATCAATGAAATGCATTAGCTAATTGTGTCATTGGAAAATCAAATCGGAACAATATTTCCCTGTTTAAACAGTATTTCCCCTATTCATTTTCCGGTGACACTCAGATCCCCCATCCATTCCAATGGACAGATATTTTTGAAAAGATCCTGAGTAAAAGCTATTAATCTTTCATATGATATTTTGACATGTGTAAGTAATATAACATCTCATGATTACTTCAAACACAGTTTAAACAAAATCATGTTCTTTAACAATATGATTAATAGACTGAAATGTGCCTTGTGCTTTGTCTTTGCGTCACGGTCGGCCATGCTTGTTCAAAAAAGTGGGTGTGGCTCTGCAGGTCACTTCAGATGATGTGGAACACTGATTGGTTTACAGACATCCCATCAAATAATTCTGTGCACTTGTGTGTAGTCAGGTGACAGAAATCAAAGATCTAGATATCCTAAAAAAAAGTTACGTCCATTGGAATGGACAGATTAATCAAGATAATAATTAATCCATAGATTAATAAATAAAATAATTGTTAGTATCAGCCCTTGTGTATGTCCTTTTGGATCCCAGTCATGTTCAGTATTATGTTACCATAAAAGATGACAATTTTTAGTGACAGAGTAGCAATCATTTTTATTTGTATTTAAGGATGCATATTTGTTTGTTTGACTCAAAGGTTCACTCCACACTGCTACAGCACAACTGACGTCTGCACTGTGATGGGATGAGCACATCCCCCTCTTTGCCACCACTTCCTCATTACAGTATTAGCCCTGCAACCTGCTTTTATTTTCACTACCTTAAAAGTGTGTGTGTGTGTGTGTGTGTGTGTGTGTGTGTGTGTGTGTGTGTGAGAGAGAGAGAGAGAAGGGGGGGGGGGATTAAGTCAGACAGACACCTCTGGTTACTCAGACGTATGGAATTATTTCAAGACTCTGACTGGTTGTCACCACTCACTGCGCCTCCTCCCCTCCTCATTAAAAAGAGAAGCAACTTCAAATGACTTAAGCCGCTGGTCGTCAGTGCCAAAGCCACACTGTTGACAGGTACAGTAGGGTCTTAAGCCTTCAAGATCAACACCGCTATTCTCCCTGACAAAATCCCCCACCGGGGCTCCTCCCTGACTGGATGGCAGAGGAATGAGGTAGGGAGTTGAAGGGGGTTTGGAAGAGTAAGAGAGAAGGGGTCAGAAGAGGAGGTGTCACAATGTCAGGAGGTATAGCTGGGAGGAATGGGATAGAAAGCCTAGTGCCGGCGTGTTTCATTAATACAGCGGTTTCATGGCCAATCAGGAAGGAGTCCCACCGTGTGGCTGGTTATTAACATTATCATTCACCACCCTTGTCCCTGTCCAACTGATTGACAGGCCTGTTTCATGGTTCCCTCCAAAAAAGCAGCTATCATGCTCCTTGGTCTCTGCCTCACTTCCACTGTCAATTTCCCCCAGCAAATGAATCATCATCCGACTTTTACTAGGCTCAGTTTGATCCCAGAGTGCAGCGTTGTACACAGATAAGAGGAAGAACCAACACTGCCTCCTCTTCAGATCATAAATAAAGGAATACAAGGTAACTTATTGTTAGTTAAATGCTCCATACATGTAGTGATGTCACTCAGGCCTTTGTTTACCTTTGAATCTGCATAATGTTCCATCACAAAGCCTTGTATTGCTGTTTCTGAAATAAATACATCTTTTTGACAAAGCAAAGCCATCGATTTATTTCAACTCACAATCGCAGCCTCTTAGACAATTACACAGATGTGGTTTGTTATCATCTGATTGAATCAAAGCTTTCATATGTGGGAGAAAACAAGCAAAAGAATAAAGAGAAAGTTAAATGCGACAGTGATTTCTGCTCTGCAACAAACTTGAGATTGTGGCATCTTATGTGTTTTATTCCCTTTTTTAAGGCAAGCAAAGTGACAAGCAGGGTGAGTCCTTTAAAAAGAGAGAGAGAAAGAGAGAGGGAGATAGAGAGAAGTAGTGTGTTAGCTGTGGAAGTACTGAAGGCACCGTATAAGAGGTGCGTGGTGTCTTTTTGATATTCAGATTTGCCTGCCTACACACAGCATTATGACACATTTGGATGATCGCATTGTAGGATTAACGGGCCTGCCTTGTCATTTTCAACAACAATGCCACGATTTAGGGATGCTATTTCTCACACGGCGCTCCGCATTAATGCCTGGCCCAAAGATTTACATAAATCTTTGTCTTAAGATGAAAGCGGAGTGCGGCTTGAGACAATGAAGTTAAGCTTTGGAAACAGGAGAAAGAAGAGAGGAAAGAGAGCCGTCACCAGGCGTTGGTGGTGGAGGGATGAAGAGATGGAAGGGAGAGAGGGAGGGATGAAGAAAAGTTTGAGCATAAATCAACCAGTAGTGCTGATTTGAAGAATCACTGTACCCCCACCCATCTACGTTGGTGTCCATAAGCTAGAAATAATAATAATAATAATAATAAAAAAAAGAAGTAAATAGGGGAGGAGGAGGGACATTCGCTTTCCTATGTCTATATATCCTCTTCATGGTAGAAACTCTGGCTTTCTAAACCTCCCCTGAAAAGTGCACTAGATTGTTGCGCCTCCCCCTTCGCCTTGATTGGATTCATCCTGGCTGATTGGGAATCTGTTTACATTAAAGCCAATGAGAAAAAAAGATAGGATCAGATAGAACTGACCACTGACAGCATTTCTTTTTTTTGCTTTGACACAGACAGGAGGTTACTGGGGGAAAAACATAAATTATAGGCCAAATAAGATAGTAAGGAGGAGGTAACACATGAGATGACAGTATCACTCTGCCCTAGCCTTGTTTCACAGCCTGCATTTCACACACTGGCTGTTATTCTGGAGATGAAGCCTTCCAGGAAAGACCATGAAACCCTGATGTTACAAGTCCTTACATTTGATCCTATGAACCACTGAATTTAAAAATGATAAATCTACTTTTATGGTAAATGAGTGGTGAAAAGTGTTGGACAATACCAAGTGAGTAAAATTAATAATAATAATAACAAACTTTATTTGTTTAATGGCACTTTTTAGAAAATAGAAAATATTTTTCTTCAAGTACAGGCATATTTCTAAGGTAGCAGCCTAAGACAAGGGCCTGTTTTCTGCTTAACCCTTTGGACCCTAGGCCTTTTTTGGGGTATTTTTACTGCCTTTACTTTTAAGCTCATATCAAAGTCATTATAAAGGCTATATCTTGTTTTGTTTTGTTTTTCAGGACAATCTGAGCTATCCAGATTTGCCATCATTACATGTCCTATATGTGCCTGTATTTTATATTACCGTAATTTTTATATCAATGGAAAAAAAATCTGTGTTACAAAATTCTATTTGTGTAATTATGTATCTCACCATAGCAAGCTGGAAGTATATTCTGCCATATATGAAGAGGGACACTCTCTGGAATCTGGCAATATAAGAACCATGATGGTGGGAAATTCTGTCACTTCACAGTAGTCCAAAACATGTGGTTTGTGCCAGGTGGACATAATTGCCAGTGTTTTTTCATTATTGCAAGAAATTCCATTGACTCATTCACAAGTCAAAAATGTGTTTTATTTGAAACATACAGTATTTACATCTAAGATAATAGAAAAATAGTTAAGCAAGTGCAATGATGTCCTCCAAGATAATATTTGCCACTTCGTTTGCAGTAAAAAAATTCTGGATGTTTTCTTTTCAACATGATCTTGACTTCTCTGTGCTCTGTGCTGCTCTTTGACCTGACCTGACCTGAATTGACCTGTCCCGAACGTGACCTGAGGTTACTTCACGCGTGCATAATTAGGCTACAGTTGTCTGGGTGCGCAAAGCTGAAGTCCGCTGGTCTTCTTATGAATGCTTCAGTCATTGGAACAAAAGGCAAATTGCAGAAATACTTTGTCATACAAAGTTTGATGGAGTGTCAACCATAGATTGGACAATGTGGAGATATTTGCATCTTGAAAGCTGGACTACAAATGTGGATAGACAGGGAGAAACACAAGCAAGCCTAAGACGTGGTAAGATACGATATTCCTCACTATATGAAGTGAGTTGGAGTTGGAGTGAAGATCTGTATGATGGATTGTAAAGAAATTTGTCAGGTTTTTATTTTGTAGACAATTGATCTGTATTCATAGCATGATGGGATGACAGCACAATGATGTGCTTGATATCACTGGAAAGCTCTGGTCCTGCGCTTTCATATGATATGCATGTTTGACCGCTGGAATATTTGTTTTTACTCGTGACATTCACGTGAGTCATTTGCGTGAGTAATAGAGTACACAACTTGCCAATATTCGCCCAAAGAGAAGAGGAGGGTATGGAAGATGGCCCTTTGGGCTTCCGTAGGAGGGGCTACCGCCATATATAAAATGAAATTATTATTATTATTCCCGCTATTTCTTTCTCTCATCGACCATGACTGAGGTGACTACCATTTCTGCATTGTACCTGCTGTGGCAGTCCGAGATTCGTCGGAAATCCAAGCGCCAACGTGTCTGGGTCCACGGCATCCTCCGGAGACGCACACAGCTGGGAGAATATCATCATCTTCTCCAGGAGCTGCGCCTGGACGACGGCCGCTTCCAGCGCTATTTCAGGCTGACCACGGCCCAGTTCGATGACCTGTTGGGTAGGATCGGTGCCAGGATCTCCCGCCAGGACACCAACTACAGGCGGTCCGTCACAGCTGCAGAGCGCCTGTCCATCTGTCTCCGGTGAGTTTTTTGCGTGTGAAAATCAATAAATATTCACTGTATCCGGCAAGTCACATGTTGCCTGAATGAATGTTGTTTACTACAGTGAGACAGTGGCAGTTTTTGGCGTGTGAAAATCAATAAATGTTCACTGTATCCGGCAAGTCACATGTCGCCTGAATGAATGTTGTTTACTACAATGGCATGAATCCCAAATTAAGTTATTGATTCAGTTATAGTTGGCTGATTCACAATCATCTGCTTGTTGGTATTATTTGGTTTGGTTTGAAATTAATGAATAAAGTAAAAGTAGCCTATCAAAGCATGATGATCTCTTCTTTTATTCACCGCAATGAAGTAATAATAACATGCAAAAGGGTGGTAAAATATGACGGCTGCTGGTAGATTGCAGACACAAAATAAATAACTAATTTACTATTGAGTAGCTGGTGAACATTCATATGTTAGTGACTGGTGGATGTACACATTTTGAAAATTTAATTTCACACCCTGAATATAAACACTCAGTGAGCACTAGGACAGCCATATCCAGTGGTCGAATTGTTAATTTTTAACAAGGGGGATACAGTGTAGCTTTGATTTTTTTGCATGCACACATCATCAAATATGACAGCACAGATGTGCAAAATTAATCACGATAAAGAAAAATGGCATGACCTATACCTGCTGCCTTTAAAACACAAATAATGCAGTAGTATTGCTATTGCAATACAGACAAAAAAACATTTTAGAGTATAAATAAAAGTAGTTCTGAAATAGCTGTGAAAATTAATCTTAGAGTCACTCTTATCCTATAGACATTTCCTTAGCCAGTTATAATTTCTCCTTACCTGTGAAGCCTTGGGCTGATAATTGGTGCTGCTGTCAGGTCCTTGTCCTGATACCTGCCTGGTTTCTCCCTGTCCCTCTTCTATCTATTGCAATAACATAGATAATAAATGTGCAAAGCAAAATTCATAAATAGAATTAGGAATAGTAGTGGTGACATAGCTGTGGAAATTAATGGCACAGTCACTTTTGTGCTCTAGATATTTTCACTCAGACAGTTATAATCTCTCCTCACCTGTGAAGACCCTGTGAAGACATTGGCATCTATTAATTAGTCATCATTTAGCTAACATTATCTACATGCTTTTTGCTGGCTGGTTTGCTGAACATACAGCAGCACTGCTCAGTCAGCAGCCCACCTCTTGTCTGTGTGCGAGTGATTCTGATCACAACATGACAGCGTGTGTATGCGCCTGGCACAGTCTACTCATGGTGCATTTAAAGACGGCTCGGAAAAACATGTTAACACATGATAAAAATGAATTGAACGGTTGTAACATCTGTAAAAAAGTGTGGGGGACAGAGGGCACAGATACAGGAAGTGGGGGGACATGTGTCCCACCCTCAAATTACGTCCGTACCTACACACACACAGATTATAGATTAACAAGGGGGATGCTTTTTGGTCAATTTTCTAACAAAGGGGATGGCATCCCCTCTCATCCCCCCTCAATTCGACCACTGGCCATATCAATAATAATCTCCACAACTCAGCTATATTAAATATTTTCTGTGTTGCAGATACCTAGCTACTGGTGATTCCTTCAGGACGATCGCCAACAGCTTCAGGGTCGGGGTCTCCACTGTCTCCACTATAGTTCCAGATGTGGTCACCGCCATTTGGAACTGCCTCATGGAGGAATACATGCCTGTGCCCACCACAGAGGAGTGGAGATTGATTGCAGAGAAGTTTTAGGAGCAATGGAATTTCCCTCTCTGCTGTGGAGTGCTGGATGGGAAACATGTCACACTGAAAGCCCCTGCAAACACTGGATCGCAATACTTCAATTACAAGGGAACTTTATCTGTGGTTCTTCTTGCAGTTGTGGATGCCCAGTATTGCTTTCGTGTGATCGATGTTGGAGGCTACGGCAGAACCAGCAATGGAGGGATTCTGGTCAATCGCTTCATTCTGGCACCCTGCAACTGCCTGCTGACCTGCCACTTCCAGGAGCTGACCACCGAGGACCACAGCCTCATGTGTTTGTCGGGGATGAGGCCTTTCCACTCCGGAAGAACCTCATGAGGGCATTCCCTTGGCGCATGCTTCCAAAAGAACGACGGATCTTCAACTACCGTCTGTCTCGAGCTCGGCCGGTTGTTGAGTGTGCCTTTGGGATCCTTTCTTCACAGTGGAGGATGTACAGGTATGGAGCTTTATCCCTATCTTTATTCAAGAGAGTGGTCTATCAGTTTGAGAGCATTATTTATTGATTTCACGTTCAAAAACCCTGCCCTCACACTCAAATAGCCTCTGCTTGCACTTGGATCTACTCTGTTTCTGCTCAAACTGTGTGCTCGCACTCAGATACCATGTTGCTTGCACTCAGATACCATGTTGCATGCACTCAGATACCATTTGCTCGCACAGATTTCCTGCTCGAGCTTCGGCTTTTCTCCTCATGCTCAAACTGTTTCTGTGCGCTTGTGGAATTTCTGCTCTCAGATTTCTGCCCTGCGCTTGGATTTTTTTGTGGAACAACCCTGTCAAAATCCCCCAACCAATAGAATGCCAGATTTACTGTTGACCAATGAAATGATCCCTGCCTCCTTGTGGGCGTGCTCGTCTTAGTTTTACAGCGTCCTGGCCGGGCGGGTACTCTTTAACCGGGTTCATCCACTCCCACCCTCTTCCCCTGTCGGGAGTTATTTTTTAACAGTCACCAGCTCACCATTATCCCTTACATATACATATAGATCCTATATATATATATATATACATATATATTTAATTAAGCAATATCTCACGAGAGGGAGTGATACTGTATATCATCACGGCTGTGATTCGGTCATGGGCACTGTGGCACGAGGCCGCAGACTAGTTCAACAACAGCTTAAACAGCAATGCTGAGTAAGGAAATGTTAACAAAAGGTGATGGAATAAATGATGTAATTATGTTATGTAGCTCTGCGAAAAAAGCAAAAAACAAAAACAGTTTCCCCCAGTCTGTTGCCAGGCAACACAGCACACACGCCAGGAACTCACAAGCTACTTTGTATTTACATTGATCTGCAACTGTGTAACTTCGTCCAGTTTGGCTGATGAAACGTTGGCAAACCTGGATGTTGGCACGGCCGGATTCAAACACACCTGGAGGTCTGCACAGAATAGTCCTGGCTTTCCTTTTCCTCGTCCTCTCCTGACGACCACTCGTAATTTAATTCAAATGTAATTTTGGGGAAAATATCCATCTTCTTGATGTAACGCTAGTGTCAGTTTGCGTCAATGTAGCGAGTGTGACAGTTGGTTAATTAACGGTTGTATTTATATTTATAACACCTGTGAGCGGAGTGATTTTACTGTTACAAGTCCCAGTGATGTTATACTCTATATCAGCACTCACCCCAGATAGCACACCTGGCCGATGTTGGCCCGATGTATCAAGTTTAGATTGTTAACACATAGCAGGGAGAACGTTTGCTCATTGCCAAGACGTTGCTGAGACGTCGGCCTTTAATCGAAAATGACCACCACGCGAAGTTCAAACCTATTCATATGCTTCGTTATCTACGACCATTATTCATTTAGGTCAGACTTTTGAAACTACAAATAGGCTATTTCACCATTCAATGTGAGAAATCAATGCTAACATTCAAAACTAGCTTGACTGTTACCATATTTCGTGTGTAAGTGTGCACAATGAAGAGACAAAAGTCAATTTAACAAACTTTATTTTCAAATTTCCACAAACAATGTCTGATGGCCAGTCCGCTTCTCCTGGCAGCCTGCAAGACACAGAAAAGATGATGAGCACATAACTTCAAGAAACAAATCCCAACTTCACTGCTGTAGTTTGTTTTTTTTTTGTTTTTTTTAGCATTTCAGCTGTATTTTAGCCAGATTGAAGGCTTTGGGTCCGTCACTCTCCTTAATTTATTGTTGAAACGGTTAAATAACGGGATCCGGCTTTAACTCCATTAACTGTTAACAGCAGCTCAACAATCAGTCCTTCATCTCGGAAAAACAGTGGTTTCAAAACTGCGCTATTACCTGTAGCCACCGGGTCAGTTTGCTTTGCAGAGTAGGAGACCTCAACTGATAAACTGCCCATAAAATCACATTAACAACATACCGAAGGCATCCTTAAATTTCACTATTTGACCTCCGTGGTCCTCTCCGTTCCTCTCACCCACAATTGAGCACCCGTTCTAGGATACAAAGTGTCGGGCCGCCCGGCCTGACCTCCGCGCTCCTCTCCGCTCCTCTAAGCCGCACTTGAGCATCCGTCCAGGCCGCGAAGGTCAGGCCGGGGGGCGCGGAGGTCAGGCCCGGGGGGAACCATAGGTGAGTGGATCCCAAGTCTTCAGCCCTGCCTGGGACCATGGGTGGCAGCTCCGGGCACTTCCACTTGAACCCAAAATGAGTGCTCACGATAACCAGATGAGCGGATAACGTCAGCTAGGGAAAATAAAATGAAAACACCATAGTTGTAGCCTGTTAGCTAACATGAGCTAAACTAGCTAACAGCTAACGAAAGATAACATTAGCTGGTGGGGACCCGTGCTATATACACTCAGTCGTGCCTCACCACTCACCAGGAACCTCTTTTAACGGTCACAGAATAAACAACAAAGCTATTTTTCTTATTCCAGTTAGCTTACCTGAAACCAACTGCAATGAGATGCTGTGTCCTGCGAGCTCAGTTCCAAACAAACACCGCGGTCCGCGGAGATGAAATTCTGCCTTCTGTGGTGACTTCCGTATGTGGGCGGGTATATTCTACGGCACTGGGCCGACCCAAAGCCAACGTAACAGAGACGTTTGATGAGCTGGGACTAAAGAGTATTAAATTTAAAGATATCATATATATATGGCGCACGTGTGTAAATGAACAGTCCCTTTATTCCAAAAGTGGTAAAGAAAGCAAGAGAAGAACATTTAATTTACAGGGCTTTCCCTGGAGGGTGGGAGTGGATGAACCCGGTTAAAGAGTACCCGCCCGGCCGTAAAACTAAGGCGAGCGCGCCCACAAGGAGGCAGGGATCATTTCATTGGTCAACAGTAAATCTGGCATTCTATTGGTTGGGGGATTTTGACAGGGTCGTTCCACAAAAAAATCCAAGCGCAGGGCAGAAATCTGAGAGCAGAAATTCCACAAGCGCACAGAAACAGTTTGAGCGTGAGGAGAAAAGCTGAAGCTTGAGCAGGAAATCTGTGCGAGCAAATGGTATCTGAGTGCGTGCAACATGGTATCTGAGTGCAAGCAACATGGTATCTGAGTGCGAGCACACAGTTTGAGCAGAAACAGAGTAGATCCAAGTGCAAGCAATTGATAAATAATGCTCTCAAACTGATAGACCACTCTCTTGAATAAAGATAGGGATAAAGCTTCATATACAGGCGTCCCATTGAGGTCAATCAATCAATCAATCAATTTTATTTATAAAGCCCAATATCACAAATCACAATTTGCCTCACAGGGCTTTACAGCATACGACATCCCTCTGTCCTTATGACGCTCACAGCAGATAAGGAAAAACTCCCCAAAAAAAACCCTTTAATGGGGAAAAAAAATGGTAGAAACCTCAGGAAGAGCAACTGAGGAGGGATCCCTCTTCCAGGACGGACAGACGTGCAATAGATGTCGTACAGAACAGATCAGTATAATAAATTAACAGTAATCCGTATGCCACAATGAGACAGAGAGAGAGAGAGAGAGAGAGAGAGAGAGAGAGATATGCAGGTAATGACAGTAGCTTACAACAACATTATTGAAAGTAATAATATTATAGTTATAGCTCTGGCTACTGTGGTACAATATGTTGAAAGTATGTATTAATATCTGGCAGTATACATGTGTGACAATAGTCATATGTGTATAATAACAGTAGAAGTAAGACTAATGACTAATGATGGCAGCAGCAGCAGGAGGCATCTGGCAGGACCACGGCAGCAGCACAACCACACACGTCACGCTGTCCAGGCACCGCTGTGATATGAATTAATCTGAGAGACAGTGGAGCACAAAGGCTCCGGAGAAGAAGCCGAGTTAGTGACATCCAGAATGGCCGAGTTAGCAAGATGCAGTAATAGAATACGAGAGAGAGAGAGAGAGAGAGAGGGAGAGAAGGTGCCCGGTGTATTATAGTGGGGTCCTCCGGCAGACTAGGCCTAAGTCAGCCTAACTAGGGGCTGGTACAGGGCAAGCCTGAGCCAGCCCTAACTATAAGCTTTATCAAAGAGGAAAGTCTTAAGTCTAGTCTTAAATGTGGAGACGGTGTCTGCCTCCCGGACCGTAACAGGAAGATGATTCCACAGGAGAGGAGCCTGATAGCTGAAGGCTCTGGCTCCTGATCTACTTTTGGAGACTTTAGGGACCACGAGTAACCCTGCGTTCTCAGAGCGCAGTGTTCTGGTGGGGTAATATGGCACTATGAGCTCTCTAAGATATGATGGAGCTTGACCATTTAGAGCTTTATAAGTTAACAGTAGGATTTTAAATTCAATTCTGGATTTTACAGGGAGCCAGTGCAGAGAAGCTAAAACAGGAAAAATATGATCTCGTTTCTTAGTTCCTGTTAGTACACATGCTGCTGCATTCTGAATTAGCTGGAGAGTTTTTAAGGACTTACTAGAGCTACCTGATAATAGAGAGTTACAGTTATCCAGCCTTGAGGTAACAAAAGCGTGGACCAATTTTTCTGCATCTTTTTGGGTCAGGATAGGCCTAATTTTCGCAATATTACGCAGATGAAAAAATGCAGTCCGTGAGGTTTGTTTTAAATGAGAATTAAAAGACAAATCTTGATCAAATATTACTCCGAGGTTTCTTACGGTAGTGCTAGAGGCCAGAGCAATGCCATCTAAAGAAACTATGCCATCAGATAAAGAGTCTCTGAGTTGTTTGGGGCCAAGAACAATAACTTCAGTTTTGTCTGAATTTAACATCAGGAAATTGGTGCTCATCCAGGTTTTTATGTCTTTAAGGCAGTTATGGAGTTTAGTTAATTGATTACTTTCTTCTGGCTTCATCGATAAATACAACTGAGTATCATCCGCATAACAATGGAAATTTATAGAGTGATTTCTAATGATGTTACCTAAAGGAAGCATATATAGAGTAAATAGGATTGGTCCGAGCACAGAACCTTGCGGAACTCCAAAACAAACTTTAGTACGTAAGGATGATTCATTATGAACGTCAACAAACTGAAAATGATCAGATATGTAAGATTTAAACCAGCTTAGTGCAGAACCTTTTAGGCCAATTAAGTGATCCAGTCTCTGCAGTAGAATTTGATGGTCAATTGTGTCAAACGCCGCACTAAGATCTAATAAAACAAGTACAGAGACGAGTCCTTTGTCTGAAGCAATCAGAAGGTCATTTGTAATTTTAACTAGTGCTGTCTCAGTGCTATGATGCACTCTAAATCCTGACTGAAATTCCTCAAATAAATTATTATCATGGAAAGTCCAGATGTGGCAGAGAAGTGTGTGAAGGCTACCTGCGTTCTCCATAACTTCCTGCGGAGGACAACCCAGACACCTGCAGTGAGGGCAAGCATCCCAGTCATCGGAGAAGTGGAGCCACTGCCAGGTCTGGGCAGAATTGCTGCCAACAACTCAGCAAGAGAGGCCATCAGGGTTAGGGAGACACATCACATCCTTCTTCTCTGCAGAGGGAGCTGTGCCATGGCAAGACACCGTGTAGTGCACAAGCACATAAAACAGCTCTTTTAAGAGCCACCCACACATTACTAAAGAGCACAATTCCTGCTTTGAATATTAGCACCAAAATAAATATGTACCTGTGTCTGTGTCATCTATTTATATAATAGAGAACACTGTGTCTGCTTTTGTTTTTATCCATGATATTTTATTAATGTGTGGTAATACAGCTTTAATTTGGCATGTCTACACTGCAATAAAAGCAGACATCACTGTGATAGGCTTTGATTGTCACCAGATTGTCAGATTGTCACCCCAGCAGCCTATTCAACAGGTTCCAAATTTAAGATAAGAGTACTTGACTCATAAATAAGTTTATGTATTTGAAATTTTACAAATTCCTTCTGCCGGGGTGACAATCTTTGCAGCGCAGGAACCAGGCTTCTCAGGAAAAGCTCATCATCTGAAGGGGGAGGTGAAGCAGGTTCTTGCGGCCTCCTCAGAGCAGCAACAAGAAGCGCCTCAATTTCTGGCCGCCTGTCACTTTCCATCCTGTCACTCCGCTTGTTGGTCCTCTTCCTCGTTGTATGAAAATGGAAATTGAAATATAGGGTTAGTCAAGTCCTGTAAATGTACATTAATATATACTGTCCAGTTTACAAAAAATAAAAAAAATAAATCTCAAATCTCCAACATGAAGGGCAATAAATACAATAGTTGTCATACTTAATGACATACATGCATAAATTACACTCAGACCACAAAAAATGCAATCCAACTTTTGCCATGTACATACCTCTGGGTGGTTGGATTGCTGTGGATGCAGCAGCAGCAGCAGCAGGAGCAGCAACAGCAGCAGCAGCAGCAGCAGCAGCAGGAGCTGACTCTGCTTCACTGCTGTCAGATGAATGATCAGGCATGTCTGTAGTGACAATAAAACAAAGACACATTGTTTTTTTTGTTTAGCAGAGATATGAACTGTCTAGCTTTCAGTGTCATATACATATACAGCACACAAACCATTTTCCAAATGCAACCATATTAATACAGCATACAGTTCCAGCCATTATAATATGTAGCCTTTGAATTTCCCACAACTTTTTAATGCAGTGAGATAAAAAAAAGTAGTTATCCATCTATACAAAAACAATTCTCTGCATGAGTTTCCCTTGCTGTGTGTGTCTTGTCAACCAACCTCCCATGTCAACATCGGATGGCTCTGCTGCTGCTTCTGCTGCTGCAGCATTTGAGCCCTGTTCCTCCACTGGCCCCTCATCTTGTGTGTACTCTGCGGTCCGGTGTTCTTCCTCGACCCCCACCTGCATGTTTCCACTGGTCTCTTTCGGGGTGACAAAGGGGTCGAGGAAGGAGAGGACCGCAGAGTACTTCCACGGCTTTCCTCCTGTCCCTGCCGATCCACTCTTTCTCTTTCCTTTTTCTTTTCTTTCAAATAAGTATCTCTCGGCCCCTTCCACTTGCGGCGGCATATCTCCTCTGACAAGAAACACACGTAAACATGAATTGTTTAGGTGCTAGTAAATCAGACAAGTATGCCGGCCGGAAAGCAAGCTACATCGGTTGTGCTAACTGGGGCTAATGCTAGTGTTTTATTTATAAAGCCCAATATCACAAATCACAATTTGCCTCTGAGGGCTTCACAGCATACGACATCCCTCTGTCCTTTGGACCCTCACAGCCGATAAGGAAAAACCCCCCCCCCAAAAAAAATCCTTTAATGGGGGAAAAAATGGCAGAAACCTCAGGAAGAGCAACTGAGGAGGGATCCCTCTTCCAGGATGGACAGATGTGCAATAGTCATACAGAACAGATCAACATTATAAATTTACATTTATCCATGTGACAAAATGAGACAGCAACAGAGAGAGATGCAGGACAGACAGTAATGAGTAGATAACAACAATATTTATTTAAAGAGGCAACATATAGCATATTTTCCTTAACATATCATTATGAAAATAATGTGGGTTGCACAGGGTAGTGGCCACAGTAAAATCAGACTATCAGCGTTTACATAGGTTACTTAGTAGCTCTGCAATCTTTGCAATAAGCTTCTGCCATCGGGGGCGAAATTTCGCGGAAAAAATCTGCTTTACAGCAGGAAACGTGTCATGTATTGCGAAGTTGGTTGGTCAGCCAATCAGGGACTGGAGCTGGTCCTTATGAGGAGTTGGGCATGAGATAGTTGAGTCACGAGCACAATGGCAGACAGACAAAGTCTGGAAACAAGTGAAAAACGGCCTTGCAAAAGAAAACAAGCTCCTCTGTCTGAGGAGGCAAAGAAGAGCAAAAAGGAGAGTGGTAAAAGAAGAGGAAAAACAAGAGTAAACCTCAGTCAGGTGTTCAAGAGATGGAGGGTGTAATGTAATAGGTGTTTGTGCCTTACAGGTATCCGTAGCTGCTGATATATGTAATACGGAAGTAGAAACGTGTGGTTGTTGTTCTGGCATGTCACCGTGCGGCTGTATGTTTATGACTGAGCCAGTAAAAGTTATGCTCACAATGAAGCTCGGGTGTCAAGCCTCATCAATATAACATGGTGTCAGAAGGTAAAGCGGAAGAAGAGTATGGCGCAGTTTCAACCTCCACTGCAACTGAGTCTGCAAGGCAATCTTGCCAAAAATTGTAGAAGCTGGATACAGCGCTTCGAGCTCTTCTGTACTGCGAGCGGCATCGCGGAAAAATCCAAGAAGGTGCAGTGTGCAACATTTCTTCATGTCGCGGGAGAGGAGGCGATTAAAGTGAGTAATACTTTCGTCTTTGAGGACGACGAGAGAGACAAAATAAACGTGCTGAAAAGGAAGTTTTAGGACTATTGTGAGCCCAGGAAAAACTTACCTTATATACAGCACATGTTTTTCAAACAAGCACAGAAACAGTGAGATTTCATTGATTCATATGTCACGGATTTGAAAAACAAAGCCAAGGACTGTGAATTTGGAGAATTACATGATTCCCTGGTACGAGACAGGATAGTGTGTGGCATAACTAACGACCAAGTGAGAGGCAGACTGTTAAGAGAAGCAGATCTGACACTTGATAAGGCTATTGATATCTTTTGTGCAAGTGAAATCACCACTAGTCAAGTTAAAGCACTGACAGAGGAAGTTGAACTGAACAGAATAAGAACAGTCAGACCAAAAGACAACAAAGCCAAAGCCAGCACAGGGAAACTTGAACAAAAGCAGTCAAGTTGCAGCAGATGTGGCTTTAAACATGGAATAAATAAATGTCTTGCAATTGGCCAAATGTGTAAAACATGTCACAATAAAAATCACTTTGCCAAGCTGTGTAGATCACGGAGTCAGCAGCACCAATATGGAAAGAAAGTGCATGCAAGTGAGAATGAAACTGACATGTTTATCGGCACAGTCAGTGTGGAGCATGAAAAACACATCGGGACGATGGAGTCTGCAGAGGCAGAAAATGAGGAAGGAAAATGGACTGAGAATTTGAGGATAAATCAGAAAATTGTGACTTTCAAACTGGACACAGACGCAGACAGCAATGCAATGTCTGTTAAAACACTCAATGCACTTGATGTTAGAGGCAGCCTCAGGGCGAGTAAAAGCAAACTGGTTGCTTTCTTTGGACAAAAGGTAACACCACTGGGCTAAAGAGCGCTAACATGTGAGTGCAAAGGCCAAAAGCACAAAATTGAGTTTGAAATCACACAACAAGATGTTCCAGCTCTATTGGGAGGAGACACTTGTTTAAAACTTGGCTGAGTGAAAAGAGTGCATGATGTTGGAAAGGAGAATGATATTCTTAAGGACTATGATGAACTCTTCAACGGACTAGGATGCTTACCTGGTCAGCACCATATACAGATTGACCACACTGTCACACCAGTTGTGCATGCTCCCAGGAGGATACCTGTAGCACTCAGGGACAGAGTAGTTGAGGAACTGCGCACGGAGAAATTGGGAGTAATAGCAAGACAGACGGAGCCAACAGAGTGGGTGAACAGTATGGTAACTGTGGTCACACCCAAGAAAATCCGTATTTGTATGGACCCAAAAGACTTGAACCAAGCTATTAAACGGGAACACTACCCGCTACTCACTGTGGAGGAAGTAGTTTCCCGTATGCCAAATGCTAAATAGGGCTTTTGGCAAATTAAACTTGACAATGAAAGCTCAAAGCTATGCACTTTCAACACCCCCATAGGATGATACAAATTCCTGCGCATTTCATCGGCGCCAGAGGTGTTCCAGAGGGCTATTGCGCAGATGATTGAAGGACTAGAGGATGTTGTGAATATCATTGACGACTTGCTTGTGTGGGGAGACTCCATTGAGGAGCATGACCACAGACTGAGACAGGTGTTGGAAAGAGCGAAAGAGCACAATCTTAATCTTAACAAAAACAAGTGCTTCATCAGGACAAAGGAAATCAAATACATCGGACACACACTCAGCACCAGTGGACTGAGACCAGATGAGGAAAAAGTGAGAGCTGTGACAGAGCTGCCACCCCCACAGAACAAGCAGGAGCTGCTGAGGTTCATGGGGATGATTCAATATCTCTCCAAGTTCATACCCAACTTGTCAGACATCAGTGCTCCTTTAAAGAAGCTGATTGAAGGTGACACAGAGTGGCACTGGGAGGAAACCCAAAAGAGGAGTTTTGAACACCTTAAACAGCTGGTCACCAATGCTCCGACTCTGAAATTTTATGACGTCAACAAACCCATCACACTGTCAGTGGATGCTAGCTCAGAAGGCATCGGAGCAGTTATCCTGCAGGACGGACAACCAGTAGCTTATGGGTCAATGGCACACTGACTGCCAGCACAGGTACGCACAGATTGAAAAAGAGCTGCTAGCCATTGTCTACGGATGTGAGAAATTCCATCAGTATGTTATGGAAAAGACATTCAGGTTGAGAGTGACCATAAACCACTGGAAAGCATCTTTAAAAAGCCTTTACACCAAGCACCTATGAGGCTTCAGAGGATGCTGCTTAGGCTGCAAAGATACAGCCTTAAAGTCACCTACCGGCCAGGCAAAGAACTTCATATCACAGACACTCTGAGTCGAGCATTCCTCAAAGAGCAGAGAGAAGACCTGCTGGAGAAAGACTTAGAGGTGAACATGGTTACATCTCAGCTACCCATGTCAGAGGAAAAGCTGCAAAAGTTCATAACAGTAACAGCAGAGGATCCAGAAATGCAGCTGCTAAAAGACATAACATTAAAGGGATGGCCGAATGAAAAAAGTGCAGTGCCAAAAGAATTTCAACCCTATTGGACATTTAGGGATAAAATCACTCACACATCTGGGCTGATGTTCAAAGCAGCAAAGCTCATTGTGCCTCATCAGCTGAGACAAGAAATTCTTAGCAAAATCCCTAGTCCCTAGTCACACTTAGGGAATGTTTAGTGCAAAGAAAGGGCCAGAGATATTCTGTATTGGTCACACATGCAATTACACATTGAGGAGATTGTATCACAGTGTGCCATTTGCAATGAGAACAGGAACAACAATCCGAGGGAGCCATTACTCTCACACCCAGTACCAGGCAGACTGTGGGAAAAAGTAGGGACCAATCTCTTCCACTTCAGAGGATCTGAGTTTCTGCTATGTGTGGATTATTTCTCAAAGTTCCCGGAAATCACTAAATTGAGAGACATTATCAGTGGCAGTGTCATAGTTGCACTGAAATCAGTGTTTGCAAGACATGGCATTCCTGACGTCATCTCAGATAATGGTCCTCAGTATGCCAGTGCTGAGTTCAAAGAATTTGCAGAAAGCTGGGAATTTAGACACATCACATCTAGCCCCTGTCATGCCCAGTCAAATGGTCAAGCAGAAAGGACAATACAGACTATTAAAAATCTGCTGAAGAAATCTGAGTGTAATGGTGATCCCTACATTTCGCTGTTGGAATATCGCAACACACCACTGGAAGGTGTTGGATTATTGCCTGCACAGCTACTGATGGGACGGCGGCTGAAAAGTAAACTGCCAACCTCAACCTCATTGCTTACTCCAGAGGGAGCTGTCCAGGTACGCAGGCAGTTGAGAGAAAGACAGGAGAAACAAAAGCTCTACTTCGGCAGACAAACAAGGACACTGCCTGACCTGCAACTGGGAGAAAATGTCAGGGTGCAAAGAGGAGAAACATGGAAGCCAGCCCTGGTCCTCCACAAACACGAGCAACCGCGTTCTTTTGTGGTGCGCACACAGGGAGGCTGTGGAGAAACAGAAAATATCTGCAGAAAACAGAAGAGAAAACCTTTCATTTTACCACTGAACAGGACATCAACCTGAACAAAGACACATGGATGAAAGACTGACATGAGAGACAAACAAGCAACACACAAGCCTCAATATAACAGAGGGAGTTCCATGACCAAAGAGGCTTCAAAACCGATGTCCAGCTAGCTTTCTTTCTAATGGATCAGTAAGTAACACGTCTAAATGTTAGCTAGACGAGAGAGGACTGTACTGTACTGGCTGCTAGTTAATTCCTAGCTGGCCAGCATCGCAAATCGCCGCAACCAGGGACCGGGTAGTGAGTGTTGGTCGGCTGACATCCTCGTTGCCATTCTACGGCAGCCCTCAGACAGTGATACCCCCCTCCCTTCCTTCTGTTCTCTTCTCACAGAGGCAGCTATCGACGGACATCACCCAGCTAAGTTACACCCAGCTAAGTGAACACTGGACTTGGTTTCCCTTTCAATTTCCCATTTCAATTTCAACAAAATTCTGGGGTGTTTATTTCTTGAGGTATCACTGCTGCTCTGCTACTCCGTTGATAGCACCCATAGCAACTGGGGGAATGGATTCCATTCCCCTGTTGTTATTTTTCAACAGTCACCGGCTCACTATACATTATCCCTTACGTGTCTACTGTTGTTTGTACTGATAGTGTACATTGGTATAATTTACTGTGAGTTGTTTGTACTGGTACTGTGCATTCTGGTATAATTATTTGCATTATTATTTGTTTTTTTCTTCAGACAAATCTGATAATTGTTGCTCGGTCTCTTTACTCAATTTTTTAGTAGTGTCCACACACCTTCTCATTCTACGTATGCAAAGAGGTATACTGGTGGCTTTACAGCCTACATTTTATTGATTATCTCTGATCCCCACGGTCAATTCGGTCATTGCGACAGTGCGAGCAACACCGCTGACGCTAGGTGGCGCCAAGCTAAAAAAAACCGAATCCTATCTGTTGCCTTTTTAAGTAATAATATTATAATAAAAATGACGGCTATTGTGGTACAATATGTTGTAAGTATATTGTAGCGTCCGCCAGGATGTGTGGAAAGGATGACGCAGTTATTCTGCAAACCACCGTTTATTACTGAACAGTACAGGTTACTGTTGGCCTTAACCACACCAAAACAACCAACAAACAAGAACTTAGCTGTATCTCCAACTGTGCACTGCTGCTCTCTCCTCCATCTTGCTCATACATACACCAGCACACGCACTCACACAGCCCTCATCCCCGTTACACTCGCCCCCCGCCCCCCTACCTATACTCATTCAATCCCAAACATGCCATTAACTCACAGAATATTGACATTATAACAAAAAATTTACTGCAGAGTCGCTACAATATGTTAATATGTGACAGTATATGTATGTGACAATAATAATCATGTGTATAATAACAGTAGAAGTATGACTAATAATAACAGCAGCAGCAGGCCACATCAGGCAAGACCACGGCAGCAGCACAACCACGTCACACGATCCAGAGTTAGTGGATCGGAGTTAGTGACATGCAGTAGAGCCGAGTTAGCGATATGCAGTAACAGGACATGAATGTTAGCAAAGAGCAAGAAGGAGAGAAGGTGCTCGGTGTATTATAGGAAGTGTATTGTAGGAGGTCCCCCGGCAGACGAGGCCTATGTCAGCCTAACTAGGGCAGCGCGTGTGTGGCACATGCTGACAAGATTGAGGCTGAACGAGGCTGAGTGAGAGGAGACAGAGGGAGGCTGCTTAGTGAGAGAGCGGAGGGTCGGGGGAGAGGGGGAGATCAATGCCTCCACCCGCTCGACACAAATGCGCATGTCGCGGAGTGGTGAACAAACCAAACAACACAATATCAGGAGAAACTGAAAAGATATGCCATCTATGTAACGTTAACTTGCTAATTAAGGAGCCATTACATGTTCAAGAGATTTATAAAGCTGCTCAAACGCCAAAGAGAGGCTATAAGTGAAAGTTTCAGACACACAGGGCAGGCTCTACAAGGAAGAAGGAGGACGTCCTTTTCTCTCCTTGCCATGGCGACGTGTAATAACCGTGACCCCCCCCCCCCCCCCCCCCCCCCGGCGATGACATCGTTCATCGGCGATTTCACTAGATGGCGATAGGACGATAGGATATGGATAAGATCGCCCAACTCTAAGAGCACTAAGAGCTCTCTAAGATATGACGGAGCCTGACCATTTAGAGCTTTGTAAGTTAGGAGAAGGATTTTATCACTAGAACCCCCAGGGGTCGCTGTATACCTAAAACCACCAATGGGTAAAATTTACCCACTATTAGAATGCATTGATTTTCAATGTACAGCGTCAATTTATTTATCATTTTACAACACAGTTGTATAATGAAATGCTATTGTAATCCCTTTATGCTCACAAAATGACAATATGGCAATAAAATAACAATAAACTTTTATGACACTTTCTTGACAAGATTCTTCACAGAAAAAGAAAAAAACAGCTTTATCTTCCTCCTACTAATGTGAGGGTACGCAGAAGGCCAGGCGAAGCATTATCTCCAGCATGTACAGTACCTACTGTCAAGTATGGTGGAGGCAGTATCATGGTTTGGGGATCCATGAGTGCTGCTGGTGTTGGTCATCTCACTGTCTGTGATGGCACATTGAACTCTACCAAGTATTGTACCATTTTCGAAACCCACATGCTCCCTTCTGCGCGTGCACTGTTCCGTCGAGGTAAAAACTGGATGTTTCAACAAGATAATGCCCCTTGCCACACATCCAAGGCCAGTAGAACTTGGCTGCAGGAGCACAGTATCCAGGTCTTAGAGTGGCCAGCTCAATCCCCGGACATGAGCCCCATTGAAAATCTGTGGTGGATTATCAAAAGGTCTGTTTCAAAGCATAAACCAAAGAATTTAGAAGAATTAAAAGCAGTAATTCAAGAAGAATGGGACAAGATTACCCCTCAACAGTGTGAAAGGCTCGTGGGGAACATGCCAGCCCGGATTAGAGCTCTACTACGTGCCAGTGGCAGGACTACTAAATATTAATTTGATGATGTGATGGTTTATTCATTTTTTGTTCAGTTTCGAACACATTCTCTGTTATTTGTTGACTTTGATGTTGATGTTGAGAACTGACATATTGAAACTGTCAAGAATTTAGTTTTGTTAGTTTTTCTTGTAAACAATAAACAAAAAAATATAATTTGTATTTGTTTGTATCTGTCTAATGCAGCCACACCTTTTGAAACACAAAAAAGCTTTTTCCACAAATATTTCATGATAATATTTGAGATTGTGTAAAATTTTAAGGGTGTCCGAAAACTTTTTTCCACCACTGTATATTGGCCTTGTGACAAGCTAACTTTACAGCCTGACAGGTTAGGTAATTGGCTGTATCTGACGGATAGATACTGACGTGCTGATGTATTGCGGTAAGCGAGTTGTGTCATTTCCGGTGTTTCTGTGACAGCGTCTCTGGTGAGTTCTACTAGCCTGCTTTCTGCTTTCTCACTTCAGTTGCTTTAATGTCTACTTCAAGTCTTAACCCACACTGGTTCTGTTTAAGCACTTATAGCTCTCCTCCTTTCTACGACTTTCTTGCTAATCTCTTAGCTGTTGTTTGCACGTTACTAGCCTTGGTAGCTACATTAGCTTTACAGTTATGGATGGCTTCTCCATCTGCTCTTTCTTGCTCGGTGTGCCAAATGTTCAGTTATGCCTCTGCCTCCTTTAGCGACAGTGGTAATTGTAATAAGTGTAGCTTATTTGCTGCGTTGGAGGCGAGGCTTAATGAATTAGAAGCGCGGCTCCGCACCATGGAAAACCATTCAGTAGCTGCGGTAGTTAGCCAGCTCCCTGTAGCCGGTGCGGAGCCACATAGCATAGCCTTAGCCTCTGCTAGCGGTCCTCCGGTAACGCCTGTTCAGCCGGGAGGTTGGGTAACCGTTCGCCAGAGGCATAGCTCCAAGCCGAAGCCCACGGCTCACCACCAGCCTGTTCACGTTTCCAACCGCTTTTCCCCACTCAGCGGTACACCCACTGAGGATAAAACTCTGGTTTTTAGCAGCTCTATTCTGAGGAACATGAAGTCAGCAACATCAGCGGCCATAGTCAAATGTATCCCTGGGGCCAGAGCGGGCGACACTGAATCAAATTTGCTGGCTAAAGCTAAACGTAGATTAAGTAAGATTGTTATTCACGTCGGCGGCAATGACACCCGGTTACGCCAATCGGAGGTCACTAAAATTAATATTGCCTAGGTGTGTGAATACGCAAAAACGATGTCGGACTCCTTAGTTTTCTCTGGACCCCGCCCAAATCTGACCACTGATGACATGTTTAGCCGCATGTCATCATTTAATCGCTGGCTGTCCAGGCGGTGTCCAGCAAACAATGTGGGTTTCGTTAATAATTGGCAAACTTTCTGGGGAAAACCTGGTCTTATTAGGAGAGATGGCATTCATCCCACTTTGGATGGATCTGCTCTCATTTCTAGGAACCTGGCAAATTTTATTAGTAATTTAAATCCCTGACAACCCAGAGTTGAGATCAGGACTCAGTGTCACAGTCTATGTGCCTCTCTGAGCTTCTAGTTCAGTTACCCAGCCATAGTTTTAATAGTTTTATACAAACGGTGTCTGTCCCCCGACCACCTAAATTATTTAAATCTAAAATTAAACAAAGAGGAGTTATGCATAACAACCTCATAAAAATTAAAACCTCTTCTGTGACAGAAAGACAAAACAGGAGAATTAAATGCAGACTGTTAAATATCAGGTCTCTATTGTCGAAAGCAGTGCTAGTAAACGAATTAATATCAGATAATGATATTGATTTACTCAGTCTCACTGAAACCTGGCTGTGTCAAGATGAATATGTTAGTCTAAATGAGTCCACTCCTCCCATTCATAATAATACCCACATTCCTCGAGGCAGCGGCTGAGGACGGCGTTGCAGCCATTTTTAACTCTAGCCTGTTAATCAGCCCTAAACCTAAACTAGATTATAATTCATTTGAAAGCCTCGTTCTTAGTCTTTTACATCCGACCTGGAAAACCTCGCAGCCACTTTTATTTGTTATAGTGTACCGTGCTCCTGGCCCGTATTCTGAATTTGTATCTGAATTCTCAGAGTTTTTATCCAGTTAATTACTTAAATCAGATAAAGTTATTATTGTAGGCGATTTTAACATTCATGTCGACGTTGATAATGACTCCCTGGCTTCCGCGTTTATCTCATTATTAGACTCCATTGGATTCAGTCAGGGTGTACATGAACCCACTCATTGTTTTAACCATACCCTCGATCTAGTTCTGACGTATGGAATTGAAATTGATAACCTAACAGTCTTTCCACAGAATCCCTCGCTATCGGATCATTATCTGATTACTTTTGATTTCTTTTTACTCGATTACACGCCACTCAGCAACAGTTACTATACTAGATGTTTATCAGATAGTACTGTTGCAAAATTTAAGGAAATAATTACTCCAACTTAAGGAGGTCTTACCTTTAGTTAACACTCATATATTAGATATGATCAATATATCCTTATTAACAGGCTATGTACCACAGTCTTTTAAGGTAGCTGTAATTAAACCTCTCCTAAAAAAGCCCACCCTGGATCCAGAGGTGTTAGCCAACTATAGACCAATATCTAATCTTCCCTTTCTGTCAAAGATCCTTGAGAAAGTAGTCGCAGACCAGCTGTGTGATTTTCTCCATGATAATAATTTATTTGAGGAATTTCAGTCAGGATTTAGATTGCATCATAGCACTGAGACAGCACTAGTTAAAATTACAAATGACCTTCTGATTGCTTCAGACAAAGGACTCGTCTCTGTACTTGTTTTATTAGATCTTAGTGCGGCGTTTGACACTATTGACCATCAAATTCTACTGCAGAGACTGGATCACTTAATTGGCCTAAAAGGTTCTGCACTAAGCTGGTTTAAATCTTATTTATCTGATCGTTTTCAGTTTGTTGACGTTCATAATGAATCATCCTTACGTACTAAAGTTTGTTTTGGAGTTCCGCAAGGTTCTGTGCTCGGACCAATCCTATTTACTCTATATATGCTTCCTTTAGGTAACATCATTAGAAATCACTCTATAAATTTCCATTGTTATGCGGATGATACACAGTTGTATTTATCTCTGAAGCCAGAAGAAAGTAATCAATTAACTAAACTCCATAACTGCCTCAAAGACATAAAAACCTGGATGAGCACCAATTTCCTGATGTTAAATTCAGACAAAACTGAAGTTATTGTTCTTGGCCCCAAACAACTCAGAGACTCTTTATCTGATGACATAGTTTCTCTAGATGGCATTGCTCTGACCTCTAGCACTACCGTAAGAAACCTCAGAGTAACATTTGATCAAGATTTGTCTTTAAATTCTCATTTAAAACAAACCTCACAGACTGCATTTTTTCATCTGCGTAATATTGTGAAAATTAGGCCTATCCTGACCCGAAAAGATGCAGAAAAATTGGTCCACGCTTTTGTTACCTCAAGCCTGGATTACTGTAACTCTCTATTATCAGGTAGCTCTAGTAAGTCCTTAAAAACTCTCCAGCTAATACAGAATGCAGCAGCACGTGTACTAACAGGAACTAAGAAACAAGATCATATTTCTCCTGTTTTAACTTCTCTGCACTGGCTCCCTGTAAAATCCAGAATTGAATTTAAAATCCTACTGTTAACTTATAAAGCTCTAAATGGTCAGGCTCCATCATATCTTAGAGAGCTCATAGTGCCTTACTATCCCACCAGAACACTGCGCTCTGAGAACGCAGGGTTACTCGTGGTCCCTAAGTCTCCAAAAGTAGATCAGGAGCCAGAGCCTTCAGCTATCAGGCTCCTCTCCTGTGGAATCATCTTCCTGTTACGGTCCGGGAGGCAGACACCGTCTCCACATTTAAGACTAGACTTAAGACTTTCCTCTTTGATAAAGCTTATAGTTAGGGCTGGCTCAGGCTTGCCTTGTACCAGCCCCTAGTTAGGCTGACTTAGGCCTAGTCTGCCGGATGACCCCCTATAATACACCGGGCACCTTCTCTCCTTCTCTCTCTCTCTCTCTCTCTCTCTCTCTCTCTCTCTCTCTCGTATCCTATTACTGCATCTTGCTAACTCGGCCATTCTGGATGTCACTAACTCGGCTTCTTCTCCGGAGCCTTTGTGCTCCACTGTCTCTTAGATTAACTCATATCACAGCGGTGCCTGGATAGCGTGACGTGTGTGGTTGTGCTGCTGCTGTGGTCCTGCCAGATGCCTCCTGCTGCTGCTGCCATCATTAGTCATTAGTCATACTTCTACTGTTATTATACACATATGATGATTGTCACACATGTATACTGCCAGATATTAATATATACTTTCAACATATTGTACCACAGTAGCCAGAGCTATAACTATAATATTATTACTTTCATTAATGTTGTTGTAAGCTACTGTCATTACTGTCTGTCCTGCATCTCTCTCTCCCTCTCCCTCTCTCTCTCTCTCTCTCTCTCTCTCTTTCTGTCTCATTGTGTCATACGGATTAATGTTAATTTATTATGCTGATCTGTTCTGTACGACATCTATTGCACGTCTGTCCGTCCTGGAAGAGGGATCCCTCCTCAGTTGCTCTTCCTGAGGTTTCTACCGTTTTTTTCGCCTGTTAAAGGGTTTTTTTTGGGGAATTTTTCCTTATCCGCTGTGAGGGTCCAAAGGACAGAGGGATGTCGTATGCTGTAAAGCCCTGTGAGGCAAATTGTGATTTGTGATATTGGGCTTTATAAATACAATTGATTGATTGATTGATTGATTGACAAAATATGCTTTAAGGTTGCGGTACCTGAACATAATGGGCATGATGGGTCCTCATTTACCCACAGTTTTAGGTTCTGGGGGGTTGGTAACACATCGTATGTAGCCCCTACCAGGAATCTAATACGATTCTCCTCCATACTCTACAGGTCCCTCCAAATAAGCTTCCTCTTCTCTACACTTTCCCAATTCAACCACTGTCCCTGTTTAGCCTGGGCCACTGTCTTTGCACCCTTTACTATCTCCTCCTGTCTACGTATCTGTTCCACAACCAGCTTTCTTTTATCTTTGAGACCTGCTGTATTCCATACCGGTTTGCCTGAGCCAAGCCCCAGGCCTCCCCGGCCAAACTGAACATTACCTACAATCTCTGCATGTCTAAGAGCTGCCTCTGCCTCCTGAACTGCCGATCTTAGGTTCCACTTTCTCCCCTTGGTTGGATTTGGAACCACACTCCTACCACGTCCTTACTCCCAGATAACAAGAGCTCTGTCCTGACCTGATGTTACACAGATGAAAAAATGCAGTCTGTGAGGTTTGTTTTAAATGGGAGTTAAGACAAATCTTGATCAAATATTATTCCGAGGTTTCTTATGGTAGTGCTAGAGGCCAGAGCAATGCCATCCAGAGAAACTATAACATAAGATAAAGAGTCTCTGAGTTGTTTGATGTGTTGTTTGAATTGACGAGAACAATAACTTAAGTTTTGTCTGAATTTTGCATCAGGAAATTGAAGCTCATCCAGGATTTTATGTCTTTAAGCCATTTTTGAAGTTTAGTTAATTGATCCGTTTCTTCTTGCTTTAGCGATAAATACAATTGTGTGTCATCCACATAACAATGGAAATTTACAGAGGGATTTCTAATGATGGACGGGAAGCATATCTAAAGTGAATAGAATTGGTCCGAGCACAGAACCTTGTGGAACTCCAAAACAAACTTTCAAGCTGGTATGAAAAGATGTTTAATTGTAAACGTGAACAAACTGAAATCGATCGGATGAATAAGATTTAAACCAGTGTAGTGCAGAACATTTAAGGCCAATTAAAGTTCCAGTCTCTGCAGTAAGTCTGTAAATACAATGAGTTGATCGCTATTAACTCAAGGACAGGGAGACTCCCTGCCTCTTACATGAGAATGATGGCTAGCAATCGCACCTTCACAAGTCCAATAGAAATAGCTGTGGTGTGGGCCCTTGGTGCTTTCTGAGGGTCTTCAGGTGAGCACCCCCCTTCACCGGTGTTTCACCAATTTAAGCTCACAACACCTCTGGAGGGCTTGACGGCACGCCCCAGCCTCCTGTGGCAGCCCCCTCGGCCCCTCAGGCTCCAAAACCATGATACTCTGTGATGTCTCCTCTCTACTGAGTGGGTTAATCCAGGGAACCCTCGGCAACCTACTTCCCCTGGGAAGTTCCAAGCCCGCCATCCCACCTGTTGGCATTCGTGGATGAGAGCCTGGTACTTCCTGAGCTTCCTCTCATAGGCCTCCTCCAGCCTCTCCTCCCATGGCACAGTCAGCTCGAGGAGCACCACTTGTTTTGTTGCTCTGGACCATACAACTATGTCTGGTCTGAGGGTTGAGATGGTAACCTCCACTGGAAACTTAAGTTGTTTCTTGAGGTCAACTCTCATGTCCCAGTCAGCAGCTGTTGCCAGAATCCCCATGCCAGCTGATGTCCCCCTGGAGCTTTCTCCTACTTTCACAAATGTGATCAAGCGGGGCCCTTTTGTCCTGAGGTTAATATTAGACTTCTTCCTCTCCTCCTTCAGACCTACCGCCAGTTCAGATAGAATCTGATCGTGCCTCCATCTGAACTTACCATCTGCAAGGCTTGACCGACAAGATGACAAAACGTGTTCTGTAGAATTTGATGGTCAATTGTGTCAAATGCGGCACTAAGATCTAATAAAACAAGTACAGAGACGAGTCCTTTGTCTGAGGCAATCAGAAGATCATTTGTAATTTTTGTGTGCGATGGTGCACTCTAATTCCTGACTGAAATTCCTCAAATAAATTATGATCATGGAGAAAGTCACACAGCTGGTCTGCAACTAGTTTTTCAAGGATTTTTGAAAGAAAGGGAAAATTAGATATTGCTCTGTAGTTGGCCAACACCTCTGGATCCAAACAAGAGTCAACAGTAAAAACAAGCTGTTTGGCATTGGCAGAGAATATTTGGCAAATTTTTCATGGGCACAACCCACAAACTCAGCTTTGCTGCTCAGCCCACAAATGTATGTTCCTTACAACTGTGGCACCATTTAAAAGGGAAATAAACAGGCTTTCCAACAGTATGAGTTATTGCCAAGAAGCATTGTTATAACATAGAAATAATCTACCAAACAAAAATTTCCTTACTTTTTGTGCTTAGTTTTACACACACACACACACACATCACACACACACACACACATCACACACATACACACACCTTCTCATGTCAACAACTGTTACCCTCCTTTTCTTTTTCCAGAGCCGTCCGTCTCTTTAGATTACTTCTTTTTATCATTCTGCATTATTTCTCCCTTGCTCTTCCTCTGTCCCTAGTAATCTCTCACCCATCTCCATCCTTCCTGCCTCAGTCCCACTATTGGAGAGAGCCCCCCCACCCCAGTCTATTTGTGGTAATAACATAAATTAATGGAGTTGGTGTGATGTCCTACCTTGAACCAGCAGGGAGGTTATTTATATCAGGAAGGGGTGGGGGGGCAACAACAGCGATTGGCCTCCTCAATCAGTCAGCTATGTCGGGCCAAGAGAGACTCATCAGATAACAGAGACTGAGAGAGATACCAAGGAAGCATCTTCTGTTCTCATCCCCTCGTATCCTTTCCTCTAATCTCCTCATCTCCCTTTCTTTCATTACTACTACACTTTTCCTATTGTCTCCTTTTGTCTCCTTTCCTTTCTCTTTCTTTCTTCACCTCTCCATATTTCATTCTCATCTCGTCTCGTCTCGTCTCGTCTCGTCTCATCTCTTGCCTTACCTTACCTCACCTCACCTCCTTTCCTTTCCTTCCCTGTTCTGTTGTTTCCCCCCTTTCCTCTCTTGCCCTGCTTTTCCACACTATAAAGACCATTAAACTGTAATGTGTCCGGGCAGATAGCGTCTACTTTAGCAAACAGAGATGATTGCTTTTGGGGCAACTTATTCCTCCTCTAGTAATTAAGACAAAGTAGCTCCTAGACTCCAGGATGGATTTACCCATGTTACATCTCTCAACAATAAAACACAAAAAATGGCAAGAGACGAGTCGCATAAACCTGATTTACCTCCCATACAGTAAGAAATTTCACTTTGCCTCACCAGCTCATCAGAAATAATGTATATTTTTAATTCAAAATAGAAAAGAAAGATGTGGCATTTTTAAACATTTTTACTATCCCTGATTTGCCATGGCTGGAATACCTAAACACACACGTTTGTGGTGCTTTAGATTTAAGAAAGTTGTGTGTGTGTGTGTGTGTGTGTGTGTGTGTGTGTGTGTGTGTGCATCTCTGCTGGAAAGACAAAGGTGCAGTGAGAAAGAGAGAGAAAAAGTACATCATGTAAGATCACTTAAAATGAGAGCCGGGGTTTCAAAGTCTTTTGTCATGTTTTTTCTCTGGGTCCACAACTCTGAGCCACTATCAATCATCCATCCATCCATCTTCTAACCGCTTCATCCTCTTGAGGGTCGCGGAGGGTCTGGAGCCTATCCCAGCTGACATTCTATGACTATCGCAGGGCGATACACATAGAGACAGACAACCATTCACAGTCACATTCACACCTACGGACAAATTAGAGTTATCAATTAACCTAATCCCCAATCTACATGTCTTTGGACTGTGGGAGGAAGCCGGAGTGCCCAGAGAGAACCCATGCTGACACGGGGAGAACATGCAAACTCCGCACAGAAGGGCTCCCACACCCGGGATCGAACCAGGAATCCTCTTGCTGTGAGGCAATTGATTCAATCAATCAGTCAATCAAACTTTATTTGTATAGCACTTTTCATACATTAAAAATGCAGCACAAAGTGCTTCACAGAATAAAAACAAACAAAAATAATACATACATATTGAAAACCCGCCCCTCCCATCCCCACATATGAACACACACACACACACACACACACACACACACACAATCAATATAGTCAATAACATGGCTGGGCACTGAGGAACCAGGTAAGGAAAGAACCACCTATGGGGAGCCATCCACACTGAGAGGCGCTACAGCCTATGGCCACAGGGAGCGCCGCCACAGAGACCACCCCGACCCAGACAGACCGGGGTGGACTCCACACATGGTGCAGAGCCCCCCAGTCCCCTGGGCCTGAGGGATCTCCAGGGCGACGTCCCGGACACACCCCTCAGCGTGGAGGCCCCCCATGAGGAAACACTGGAGCTAAAAAGTAAAAGACTAAAAGACTAAAAGGCAATATGATAACATAAAACAAGTATGAGATAAAATAATGATAAAATGCATAAAAATGTAAGATTAGGAAAAATTAAAGATTTAAAGATTAAAATAATATTAATAATAATAATAAATAAATAAAAATAAATGAAGATTTAGAAACTAAAATGCATAAAGATTTAAAAATAAATCATTTAAAAGCATTAGAACGTAAAAAGAACATATAATAGAAGAATTAAAAGAGTAAAAGAAATCAGTTAAAAGCTAAATTAAAAAGGTGAGTCTTGAGCCTCCTTTTAAAAACATCAACAGTCTCTGCAGTCCTGATGCTCTCCGGCAGGCTGTTCCATAAGTGAGGGCCATAATGGCTGAATGCAGCCTCCCCGTGGGTTTTTGTTCTAACTCTTGGAACAATTAAAAGGCCGGGGCCGGAGGACCTCAGGATCAGCGAGGGTTGATATGATAAAAGCAGGTCAGATAAATAAGATGGCCCAAGGCCGTTAAGACATTTAAAAACTAATAAAAGAACCTTGAAATCGGTCCTGAAACACACGGGGAGCCAGTGCAGCGATTCTAAAACTGGTGTAATGTGCTCCCGCCCTCTGGTCCTCGTCAGCACTCGTGCGGCTGAGTTTTGGAGTAGCTGCAGGTTAGAGATGGTCTTTTTGGGAAGACCAGACAGCAGAGCATTACAGTAATCTAAACGACAAGAGATAAAAGCATGCATCAGCACCTCCGTGTTAGCCTGAGAGAGAAACGGGCGGACTCTGGCTATATTCTTAAGATGATAAAAACCTGTCTTTGTTACATTTTTGATGTGTGGAATAAAACTAAGCTCAGAGTCAAAAATGACGCCCAGGTTCTTTACACATTGTGAAGGTTTAAAATCTTGTAGTTTTGGTAAAAGTTTCTCTCTCTGGCCTTCAGGACCAATAATTAAAACCTCTTTTTTTGCCCCGTTTGTGCTGTAGGAAATTCACTGCCATCCATGACTTGATATCTAAAATGCAGTTAAAAAGGGTATCAATTCGCCCTGTATCAGGAGACACGGCGATGTACAGCTGTGTGTCATCTGTGTAACTGTGGAAGCTGATGCCGTGCCTCCTGATGACATCCCCAAGGGGAAGCATGTATAGATTAAAAACAATTGGACCTAAAATTGACCCTTGGGGCACCCCACACCTAATTTCATGCGTTCTGGAGGAACATGTATCCATACTTACAAAGAAACAACGATCTGTGAGATAAGAGCTGAACCAGTTAAAAACAGTACCAGAGAGGCCCACCAGGTTTCTGAGTCTGTTTAATAAAATGTGGTGATCTACTGTATCAAAGGCAACGCTTAGATGGCTGTCTCGGTACTGTGGTTCATCCTAAAACCAGATTGATATTTCTCTAAAATACTGTGTCTTTTTAAAAAATCATTTACTTGGTTAAAAACCAGTTTTTCTAAAATCTAACTTAAAAACGGTAAGTTGGATACAGGTCGGTAATTATTAAAAATGTTGGGATCTAAATTACTCTTCTTCAGAAGGGGCTTCACCACCGCCATTTTGAAGGCAGCGGGGAAGACACCCCTCTGAAGAGAGTAATTCACTATATTTAAAATCTGTTCCTCAAAGAATCCATAAAATGTCTTTAAAAGTGATGTGGGAATCGGATCTAAAAGGCAAGTTGTTGGGTTTACCTGGGAGAAAACTCGACCAAGTGTCCTTGCATCAACCAGGGCAAAACTGGTGTTTTCTCAGGTAAAAGCAATGATCCAGGTGTGTGAAAAAAAAAAACATTCTGTTGGTATAAAAGACTGGACCTGATATCATCGATTTTACTTCTGAAGTGGTCTGCAAAGTCCTCGCAGAGGGCATCTGTTGATCGTAAAGATCGAAGGTGGAGAAAAGAAATTTGGGGTTGTTTTTATGATCGGAAATGAGTTTTGAAAAGTGGGATATTCTTGCCTGTTTGACTGTTTTATTGTAGGTTTTGAGTTGTTTGCGTAATATTTCAAAATGAACTGTCAATTTGGTTTTTCTCCACCTCCTCTCTGCACTCCTGCATTTTCTTTTCAGTCTTTTGATATTATCATTTCTCCACGGGGGTGTAGGTTTTGTTTTTATGGTTTTGGTTGAAAGTGGAGCCACTGAGTCAAGTGTTGACTTTAATTTACTGTTAAAATTGTCCACAATAAAATCACAGGGTGCAGGTAAAATTTCAGCAGGAGTGCTTTGTAAAATCTCGATAAAATTTGCAGCCACTTCAGAAGTTAGGTAGCATTTCCTCACCGTTCTCACCGGGGCCTCCTGATGGCTAAAACTGGTGATGTTAAAATACACACAGTAGTGGTCAGACACAGCCAGGTCAACAACAGAGGACACACCAGTGGACAGGCCATAGGTTATGACCAGGTCCAGGGTGTGTCCTCTGTTGTGAGTTGGCTGTGTGACGTGCTGTTTAAAATCCATGCAGGTTAAAAGGTTTAAAAATTCTCTGGACATTGGATCCGAGGTATTATCAACATGTAAATTAAAATCACCAGTTATTAAAATTCTGTTATAGGTGGTGTGTATGATTGTTAATAGTTCTGAAAAATCAGTGATAAAAGAGGTGGAATGGTGGGGTGGCCTGTAAACTGTGATACAAAGAATAGGAGGGCTGCTAAAAACAAAGGCATGATACTCAAATGATGAGTAGCTGTTAAAAGAAACTTCAGTAGAGTGCAGTGAATTTTTAGTGACTGAGGCAGTTCCGCCTCCTTTTTTACCCCCCCTAGTAGAAAATAAAAAATTAAAATTTGGTGGGCAGGCCTCAGTGAGAACAACAGGTGCGTCAGTGCCAAGCCATGTCTCTGTTAAAAGAATATTGTCCAACTTGTTATCTAAAATCAGGTCATTTATGATAAAAATTTTATTTAAAAGAGAGCGCACGTTCAGCACAGCCAGGGTAATGTCTGTGCCGAACGTGCGCTCATCATCACAATGTGGTGAGTGTGGAGCAGGTGTGAGGGGAACTAAGTTTTTGGGGTTGCTATTGGTCCATGGTGAAGTTGTTCTGTTAAATCTGTTTGAAATTCTGACTGGGATGGATGTGGATGTGGGAGTGGGTTGGGGATGAACCAAAGAGGAAAGCAGGGGGGCGTGTGCTTCCAATGTACGTCAGTCACATGGGGCACACTGAACAGCGTGCTGAATGTTAGCCGCTAACATGCGACTGCCCAGCCTGCTCGGGTGAAGCCCGTCAGCCCTGTAAAAAGAGGACCGGTTCCAAAATAAGTTAAAATTGTCGATAAAAGTGAAACCATAGGTGCTACAGGCAGCCAGGACCCATGAATTGAGGGAGAGTAGCCGACTGAAGCGTTCTGCCCCGTGGGACAGTGTTGGCAGGGGACCGCTGATAAAGACAGACTTACCACAGTTTTTTAAAAGGTTAAAAAGAGCAACAAAATCCATTTTTGTCTGCTCTGATTGCCGGCGGGCTGTGTCGTTTGAGCCCAAATGGAAAATCAGCCGATTTATGGAGGAAGGGAGTCAATGAAGCAGTTCTGGAAGTTTGTCAACGATGACTGGAACTGTGGCTCCAGGAAAGCTTGTGTTGTGGCGTTGAAAAAACGAATATTCCTGATGATGCTGTCTCCAAACAACATGGTGGAAGGAGGGAAAAGAGGACGAAGAGGAACACGATGGGGATTGGGTGACTCACATGAGGCAGGTGGACGGTCCATGCTGCGTGACCGGGAGCTGCAGCGGCAGCGTCTGCAGTGCCAGCGTCTGGATCTCCGTCCGATGCCAGGGCGCTGTAGCGGTTTGACAGGCTGAGGCGCGGAGGTGAGGCAGCACAGCCAGGGCCTCTTTTACCCCTGCTGACCACCTCCACCCAAGACCACCAGCGACTCGGTGTTGAGCTGGAGGACAGTGGAGGCCAAGCGCTGGGATCCCAGTGCACTGTGTCCTGGAGGGCCGCCGTGAGTGAGGCGATCTGGAGCGACTGTTCATGAGCAACCTCCTAGAGGGCAGTCAGCATGGAGGATTTGATGTTTAGCTCACCAGAGAGCCGGCGAATGTCCTCTTTCAGGTCAGAAATCTTTTTGTCTGCTTTTACAAGCTGGGGGTCCACATCGGCGCACATAGATGTAGCCATATATAGGCTATGCTGGTGGAAGTTTTCCCACCTGATTGATTGATAGTGAGGCGACAGTGCTAACCACCACACCACCATGTCACCTCACTATCAATCAATCAATCAATTTTATTTATAAAGCCCAATATCACAAATCACAATTTGCCTCATAGGGCTTTACAGCATATGACATCCCTCTGTCCTTAGGACCCTCACAGTGGAAAAACTCCCCCCAAAAAACCCTTTAACAGGGGGAAAAAATGGTAGAAACCTCAGGAACAGCAACTGAGGAGGGATCCCTCTTCTAGGATGGCCAGACGTGCAATAGATATCGTACAGAACAGATCAGCATAATAAATTAACAGTAATCCGTATGACACAATGACACAGAAAGAGAGACAGAGACAGAGAGACAGAGACAGAGAGAGATGCAAGACAGACGATAACGGTAATAGCTTACAACAACATTAATGAAAGTAATAATATTATAGTTATAATTCTGGCTATTGTGGTACAATATGTTTAAAGTATATATTAATATATATATTATATTATATCTGACAGTATACATATGTGACAATAATCATATGTGTATAACAACAGTAGAAGTGTGACTAATGATAACAGCAGCAGCAGGAGGCATCTGGCAGGACCACGGCAGCAGCACAACCACACACGTCACACTATCCAGGCACCGCTGTGATATGAGTTAACCTGCGAGACAGTGGAGCACAAAGGCTCCGGAGAAGAAGCCGAGTTAGCGACATGCAGTATGGCCGAGTTAGCAAGATGCAGTAACAGGACATGAGAGAGAGAAAGAGAGAAGGAGAGAAGGTGCCCGGTGTATAATAGGGGGTTCCCCGGCAGACTAGGCCTAAGTCAGCCTAACTAGGGCCTGGTACAAGGCAAGCCTGAGGCAGCCCTAACTATAAGCTTTATCAAAGAGGAAAGTCTTAAGTCTAGTCTTAAATGTGGAGATGGTGTCTGCCTCCCGGACCGCAACAGGAAGATGATTCCACAGGAGAGGAGCCTGATAGCTGAAGGCTCTGGCTCCTGATCTACTTTTGGAGACTTTAGGGACCACGAGTAACCCTGCATTCTCAGAGTGCAGTGTTCTGGTGGGATAGTAAGGCACTATGAGCTCTCTAAGATATGATGGAGCCTGACCATTTAGAGCTTTATAAGTTAACAGTTGGATTTTAATTTCAGTTTTGGATTTTACAGGAAGCCAGTGCAGAGAAGTTAAAACAGGACAAATATGATCTCGTTTCTTAGTTCGTGTTAGTACACGTGCCGCTGCATTCTGAATTAGCTGGAGAGTTTTCAAAGACTTACTAGAGCTACCTGATAACAGAGAGTTACAGTAATCCAGCCTTGAAGTAACAAAAGCATGGACCAATTTTTCTGCATCTTTTTGGGTCAGGATAGGCCTAATTTTTGCAACATTATGCATATGAAAAAATGCAGTCCATGAGGTGCCCTCGATTGGTGTAACAGCACATTTGTTTACAAGACAGGCAGGCAGGTTGACAGACGGACAGTCAGACATATGAATGAAAGTAAAAGAGCATTGCCGATATGATCCTAATGAACAGAGATGCACAGTCTGTCTGCACCCTTTGCGGTATGGCAGTGGGGCACTCATGGGGTGTTAGACTTTAGACATTTTGGAAAGTTGAATACCTTTTTGTTTCAGATGTCAAAATACAAAAGATAAGCAACTCATTAGCCTAATGAAAGTGGCTGACATAAAGCTACTCTACAACACACTCTACAACTGCACTGATGGACCTAATGAGGGCGCTCTGATTAAATGTCACAGTTTTTAACACAAATCTGATATCAGGCTGCTACTTAGATTTGGACGAAAATGGGACTGGTGGTATATTTTGGCTCTGACGCTTCCCACATTCCACTGATTGGCCTGGCAGGGGGTGCCTTAATTAAAGGTCAAAATATCAGACTTTCAAAGGCCATCAAAACTAAGCCACCGGTCCGATTTGGAGAAACTTAAAGAGATGATGCATCTTGATTGGCCCATGGGGTGCATACATTGGCTGGGGGAAATGTGGTTATTTAAACTATAGATATACCATAATGGGTACTTCAGTCATTTTATTAAAATATGTAAACTTTGGAAGCACCCATTATGGTATATCTTCAAGTTATTCAAATTATTACAGGTGTATGTATTTTTTTTAAATTTTAGACGGATATGTCCACTCAAGAAATAACCTGCACTTTGGTCATTTTGTGCAAAGGGGCAATAAACATCACACTAAATTTGTGGTGCTACAGGAACACAGCGGTGTATTGCTTACAAGACAAAGAGTGATGGTTATTCCCCTGGAGAGATAAGAGAACCTGTAGGTTACACAACCTGTTCATAATTCATTTCCCCTGCTTGTCCACTAACACACACACACACACACACACGCAGTCTTGTGTCTGTCAGAGTGAAGCCATTGTTATGCTAATTAATGACCATGTAGTTTGGTGACAGCCCAGGCACTTCAAGATCAGTTTGACTAATGACTAATGTTCACACCAGCAGCAGGAGGCATTTGACACCACAGCAGCAGCACAACCTCACACGTCACACTATCCAGGCACCGCTGTGATAGAAGTTAACCTGCGAGACAGTGGAGCACAAAGGCTCTGAAGAAGAGGCCGAGTTACTGACATGAGGTACGGCCGAGTTAGTGACATGTAGTAACAGGACATGTGAGAGAGAGAGAGAGAGAGAGAGAGAGACAGAGAGACAGAGAGAGAGAGAGAGAGAATATTAACAGTAGAAGTATTTCTATTTTCTCCTGCTTCCCCAGTAGAGCAAACACACACAAATAATAAGCAGTAATATTACCTGTATTTTTCTCCTACTTTTCCATTATTGAGGTTTGCAAGCCATTGTTGCAAATAAAATAAAATAAATGCTATGTTAGTGTTGATATGGATGTGTGGGTTAGGTTAGGGTAAAAGCGCAGTGCACGGGCACGGGCACTCGGGGGCTATATATATCCATAAGATACTTAAAATAATTTTTTGTTTAAAACCAAATAGGTCCTTAAAAGCCCTGTTAAAATTTTATAAAATGCAAAGTAGGGCCACAGGGCAGTTTGGCAGTGGGAAGTAGGTTTTAAACAAAGTCCTCCAGCTTCCCAGGGTCTCCAAATTTACATCTTAGGGTAGCTGTCAATAAAAAGGAACAAGATAAAATTTATATAAAATAAATGAAAGTAAGTGCTGGGGTTGGATTAAGAAAACCGACATAAAAGAAGAAAGGTTAATAAGTGCTTTTAAAATATATAAATAAATAAATACATGCAAAAGTGCTGAATGACAAGTCAAGAAAAGTGCATGGAACAATAAAACCAATTAAAAAATCAGGAAAGGGAAATAACAAAAGTTCATAAAAATCATAAAATATAAATAAGTGATTTTAAAACATGCAATTCTTTAATGTCGAGTGACTTATAGTGTAAAATTCCAACCCCCAATCTAAAACTTGCTCTGGTTTATAAATAAAAAAATAGCTCACCCCAGAGTTTTCAAGAAAGTTTATTAAAACAATAAAGGTTAGTGGGGACGCGGGCAAAAAGCTGGTATAATGCAACAGATAAAATGAATGAGTTAATAATAAAATAAATAAATAAATAAATAGAATAATTAAGAAAATAAATAATTGAATATAGTAAATAAATAATACATTGTAAATAAAAATGCAGCTTCCTCCAACATGAATCAATAAGTGCTATATAAAAAAAATGATCATAATAATTTAAAATACACACTAAAATTCATAGAAAGGTGAAATATAAAAAATATATATTGTAAAATATAGTAAGAGCATGCATAAAATAAATACATACAATATATACACACACACACACATATACAAAAGTAATAAATCGTTAAACCAATTGGGAGAAGCTGCATTGCAGTAACATAAATAAATCAACCCAGTAAAATTTAAAATAGATAAAAAAGAAAAATTAAAATTTAGAAAGCAAATACATAAAATTAATTTATCAGTTGGTGTTCTGCAGCCAGAGCCCTGTTAAAAACCTGTGGAAAAGAGGCCCTGGAAAGTCAGGAGGTAAGCATTTCTAATAAAAGATAAAAAAAAAAAATCTTCTATTAACAAGTGGAAATGGATTCATCAAACATGCTTTTCATTGAGACCAGTAGGGTTTATTGTCTTTAATAGATGAATCCATTTCCTCTCTGCTGCTCGTCTCTGGCCCGTGGTCCAATCCCTCTTGCTCTCCAGGCCCATGCTCTGCACATTGTGTTGGCCATGGAGTTTAAAATGTGCGTATAGGACACTGGTGCCACTCCAGTTGTTCATTTTGTAAAAATGCTGTTTGATTCTCGCATTAATGCTGTTCTTGGTCTCCCCCACATACAGTTTGTGGCAGGCCTTGCACCTGATGGCATATACTGCATTTTTGGTGGTGGATTTCAAGGCCTACCATGGATTCACTCCAGTCCTTGCGTAGGGGTTAAAAATGTGGGGGAGAGAAATAAAACCAACCGCCAAGCCTCGAAGCGCCTCCTCAGTGTGTGATTGTTTGTTTAGATTGGAGTGTACTAGTAGGTCTTTTAAGTTTTTATTCCGTCGGTAGGCAGAGATCAGCCGACACTCCCCCAGCGAATCACAGCCCTCCCTCGCCCCCTCAAAGTGGGTTTTGAAAGTTGACAGAAGGCCTTTAATGGTCTCTGTAAAAGTCACCACGAGAAGGACGAGGGTAGGGCTGGCCCGCTGAGGGGTGATTTGATTGTATTTCTCTTTAAAGGTCCGGCTGACCTCTGCCTTGACACTTCTGAGGAAGCGCTTCGTGTAACCCCTAGGCCTCAGCGCACTAAAAAGGGTGCTTGTGGCCTCCTCCACATGCTCCAGAAGGGTGCAGATTCTGTGGAAGCGTATCAGCTGGGATTTTATCAGGCCTCTGTACGTGTGCCTTGGATGGTGGCTGGTTTTATGGAGCAGTGCGTGACGATCCGTGTCTTTGAAGAAGACTTTGGTTGCTAGTACCTTGTTTTGGTCAAAAATGGTGTCCAAAAATTCAACTGTAGAATTTTGTAAATTATGTTTCAATTTTAGTTTTGGGTGGTGTGAATTGAGTGTGTTGATGAATGTGAGAAATTCTTCCGGTGTGTTGTCCCAGAGGCCAAAGATGTCGTCCAGGTACTGGAAATACAGCAGTGGTTGTGCTGATACTTTTGTGAAGGCTGTTTCCTCCCAATGGGCCAGGTAGATGTCAGCATATGACGGTGCATATTTCCGGCCCATAGCACAGCCGCACAACTGGAGATAGTGTTGATTACTGAATATGAAGTGTGATTTCTAGCAACTGTAAAATTTGGCGGTCGGGTCTGGATGGGTCTGGGTGTTTATTGAAAATGTTCTGTATGGCAGCTAGACCTAGTGATGTTTCTATATTTGTATATAAAGAGTCAATATCTATGGAAAAAAGGAGGGTGTGGCTGGGTACTTGAAAGTTTCTGATTTTATGAACAAAGTCATATGTATCTTGGATGTAGCTGGGATGGAGTTTGGCGAGTGGGTTAATAAAATGATCTATGTATTCTGTTATTGTATAGGTTTCTGAACCACAGTCGCTGATGATGGGGCGGCCGACCGGGACAACAGAAGGGACCGTCCAAGTTCCAGGGGGCTTGTGGATCTTAGGCAACAAGTAAAAGAGGCGGGGCCTGGGCTCATCAGGACCATCCAGATCCAGGTTCGGCCAAAGAGTTTGACCTGGAGATCTTGTATTTACATGTTTTTGTTATCAGGCATTCATTTAGGAAATTGTAGGAATGAGACACATGAGCTGGTCAATTTGGTCAATGTTATCCTGTCAGGTGTGTGTGACCACACACACACACACACACACACACACACACACACACACACACACACACACAGAGGCTTGTGTCTGTCAGAGTGAAGCTTTTGTTACGCTAATTAATGACAGCATGCAGCTGACAGAGAGACAGGATGAGAGCAAAATGGGTTTAAAATTTCTCGAACTAGTCCTTCCAGTTCCAAACTGTGGGTCCGATCGTCAATCTGAAGATATCACCAGAGAAATAAACTTGTTCTGAAAGCAGAGATATATAGCTTTTATGTGTGTGGAGTCAAAAATGCGACCTTAATCGCAAGTTTTAGATATGTTGGCCCTCATCTTTTCTTCCGAAGATCGTCATGAGTCTTTGTGACCTGCACCTTTGACAATTATAAAATCCAAACCGTTTGAATAATGACAAAGTCCTTCACAAGTAATGTTCACCAAGGGTAGAGCTGTCATGTGTGCAAGTTTGAAGCAGTTATGATAAACGGTGTAGGAGCAAATATTTTTTGAGAGAGAGAATTTGTGAAAAACGTTGTCTTACATTGAAAGGGCAATAGCGCACTTCCTGTTGGATTTAGGTCAGTCTTGTCGGGGCGTGATTTGTAGGTCTTGATGAGACGAACGAGCTAGTTTTGGTTTGGTCTTTCTACGGGATTCCTACTGGTCGCAGCGGGCATTTTAGTGTGTGTAGGTGGCACAAAAATCGTCATGAGGTTTTGTAACATGTCACCTTTAAGAAGCCATAAAATCCAAACCGTTCGAGTAATGAAAAAGTTGTACAGATGATTTGTTCCCCGGGGGGTGATCTGTCAGGCTTGCGAGTTTGACGCCAATATGGTAAACGGTGTAGGAGGATTTGTTTTTTTAAGGATTTTGAAGAAAAAGCATTTTTGAGGCGAAATCTTACTTTGAAAGGGCAAATAGCTCACTTCCTGTTGGGTTTAGGTCAGGGGTGCGAGTGCGTTATTTGTAGGTCTTGATGAGATGAACAAGCCAGTTTTGGTGTGATCTTTCTTTTTATTTTGGGAATACGTGCTGACGTATTGCGGTAAGCGAGTTGTGTCATTTCCGGTGTTTCTGTGACAGCGTCTCTGTACTGCTCTGGTGAATTCTGCTAGCCTGCTTTCTCACCTCAGTTGCTTTAATGCTGCTTTAACGTCTACTTCAAGTCTTAACCCACACTGGTTCTGTTTAAGCACTTATAGCTCTCCTTCTTTCTACGACTTTCTCGCTAATCTCTTAGCTGTTGTTTGCACGCTCTTAGCCTTGTTAGCTACTTTAGCTTAGCCATGGCTTCTCCTTCTCCTGCTCTTTCTTGCCCGATGTGCCAAATGTTCAATTATGCCTCTGCCTCCTTTAGCGACAGTGGTAATTGTAATAAGTGTAGCTTATTTGCTGCGTTGGAGGCGAGGCTTAGTGAATTAGAAGCGCGGCTCCGCACCATGGAAAACCATTCAGTAGCTGCGGTAGTTAGCCAGCCCCCTGTAGCCGGTGCGGAGCCACATAGCATAGCCTTAGCCTCTGCTAACTGTCCTCCGGCAACTCCCGTGCAGCCGGGAGGCTGGGTAACTGTTCGTGAGAGGCGCAGCTCCAAGCCGAAGCCCACGGCTCACCACCAGCCTGTTCACGTTTCCAACCGCTTTTCCCCACTCAGCGACACACCCGCTGAGGATAAAACTCTGGTTATTGGCAGCTCTATTCTGAGGAACGTGAAGTTAGCAACACCAGCGGCCATAGTCAAATGTATCCCTGGGGCCAGAGCGGGCGACATTGAGTCAAATTTAAAACTGCTGGCTAAAGCTAAACGTAGATTCAGTAAGATTGTTATTCACGTCGGCGGCAATGACACCCGGTTACGCCAATCGGAGGTCACTAAAATTAATATTGCCTCGGTGTGTGAATATGCAAAAACGATGTCGGACTCCGTAGTTTTCTCTGGACCCCTCCCAAATCTGACCAGTGATGACATGTTTAGCCGCATGTCATCATTTAACCGCTGGCTGTCCAGGTGGTGTCCAGCAAACGATGTGGGTTTTGTTAATAATTGGCAAACTTTCTGGGGAAAACCTGGTCTTATTAGGAGAGACGGCATTCACCCCACTTTGGATGGAGCTGCTCTCATTTCTAGGAACCTGGCAAATTTTATTAGTAATTTAAATCCCTGACAACCCAGAGTTGAGACCAGGACAGAGAGTTGCAGTCCTAAACGCCTCTCTGAGCTTCTAGTTCAGTTACCCAGCCATAGTTTTCATAGTTTTATACAAACGGGGTCTGTCCCCCGACCACCTAAATTATTTAAATCTAAAATTAAACAAAGAGGAGTTGTGCATAACAACCTCATAAAAATTAAAACCTCTTCTGTGACAGAAAGACAAAACAGGAGAATTAAATGCGGACTGTTAAATATCAGGTCTCTATCGTCTAAAGCAGTGTTAGTAAACGAATTAATATCAGATAATCATATTGATTTACTCAGTCTCACTGAAACCTGGCTGTGTCAAGATGAATATGTTAGTCTAAATGAGTCCACTCCTCCCAGTCATAATAATACCCACGTTCCTCGAGGCAGCGGCCGGGGAGGGGGAGTTGCAGCCATTTTTAACTCTAGTCTGTTAATCAGCCCTAAACCTAAACTAGATTATAATTCATTTGAAAGCCTCGTTCTTAGTCTTTTACATCCGACCTGGAAAACCTCGCAGCCACTTTTATTTGTTATAGTGTACCGTGCTCCTGGCCCGTATTCTGAATTTGTATCTGAATTCTCAGAGTTTTTATCCAGTTTAGTTCTTAAATCAGATAAAGTTATTATTGTAGGCGATTTTAACATTCATGTCGACGTTGATAATGACTCCCTGGCTACCGCGTTTATCTCATTAATAGACTCCATTGGCTTCAGTCAGGGTGTACATGAACCCACTCACTGTTTTAACCATACCCTCGATCTAGTTCTGACGTATGGAAGTGAAATTGATAACCTAAAAGTCTTTCCACAGAATCCCTTGCTATCAGATCATTATCTGATTACTTTTGATTTCTTTTTACTCGATTACACGCCACTCAGCAACAGTTACTATACTAGATGTTTATCAGATAGTGCTGTCGCAAAATTTAAGGAAAAGATTACTTCGTCGTTAAATTCAATACCAATACCTTCAGTAACAGAGGTTTCCCGTGCCGACTTTAACCTCTCCCAAATTGATCATTTTGTTGATAGCGCCGTAGGCTCGCTGCGAACAACGCTCGACTGTAGCTCCTCTTAAAAAGAAGTTAACAAAGCAAAGAAAGTTTGCTCCTTGGTATAACTCTCAAACCCGTAGGTTAAAACAAATATCGCGAAAATTTGAAAGGAATTGGCGATTAACCAAACTGGAAGAATCTCGTTTAATCTGGACAGACAGTCTCAAAACTTATAAGAGGGGCCTCCGCAATGCCAGAGCAAACTATTACTCAGCATTAATAGAAGAAAACAAGAACAACCCCAGGTTTCTTTTCAGCACTGTAGCCAGGCTGACTGAGAGTCAAAGCTCTATTGAGCCTTGTATTCCTTTAGCCCTTAGCAGTAATGATTTTATGAGCTTTTTTAATGACAAAATTCTAACTATTAGAGGCAAAATTCATGACCTCCTGCCCTCAGATGGTAGGCCTACCTATCTAACCTCAAACACAGCTGTAGAATCTAATATATATTTAGATTGCTTCCCCCCAATTTCTCTTCAAGAATTGACCGCAGTGATTTCTTCATCTAAATCATCAACGTGTCTCTTAGACCCCATCCCAACTAGGCTACTTAAGGAGGTCTTTCCTTTAGTTAACACTCATATATTAGATATGATCAATATATCCCTATTAACAGGCTATGTACCACAGTCTTTTAAGGTAGCTGTAATTAAACCTCTCCTAAAAAAGCCCACCCTGGATCCAGAGGTGTTAGCCAACTATAGACCAATATCTAATCTTCCCTTTATGTCAAAGATCCTTGAGAAAGTAGTCGCAGACCAGCTGTGTGATTTTCTCCAGGATAATAATTTATTTGAGGAATTTCAGTCAGGATTTAGAGTGCATCATAGCACTGAGACAGCTCTAGTTAAAATTACAAATGACCTTCTGATTGCTTCAGACAAAGGACTCGTCTCTGTTCTTGTTTTATTAGATCTTAGTGCGGCGTTTGACACAATTGACCATCAAATTCTACTGCAGAGACTGGATCACTTAATTGGCCTAAAAGGTTCTGCACTAAGCTGGTTTAAATCTTATTTATCTGATCGTTTTCAATTTGTTGACGTTCGTAATGAATCATCCTTACGTACCAAAGTTTGTTTTGGAGTTCCGCAAGGTTCTGTGCTCGGACCAATCCTATTTACTCTATATATGCTTCCTTTAGGTAACATCATTAGAAATCACTCTATAAATTTCCATTGTTATGCGGATGATACACAGTTGTATTTATCGATGAAGCCAGAAGAAAGTAATCAATTAACTAAACTCCATAACTGCCTTAAAGACATAAAAAATTGGATGAGCACCAATTTCCTGATGTTAAATTCAGACAAAACTGAAGTTATTGTTCTTGGCCCCAAACAACTCAGAGACTCTTTATCTGATGACATAGTTTCTCCAGATGGCATTGCTCTGGCCTCTAGCACTACCGTAAGAAACCTCGGAGTAATATTTGATCAAGATTTGTCTTTTAATTCTCATTTAAAGCAAACCTCACGGACTGCATTTTTTCATCTGCGTAATATTGCGAAAATTAGGCCTATCCTGACCCGAAAAGATGCAGAAAAATTGGTCCACGCTTTTGTTACCTCTAGGCTGGATTACTGTAACTCTCTATTATCAGGTAGCTCTAGTAAGTCCTTAAAAACTCTCCAGCTAATTCAGAATGCAGCAGCACGTGTACTAACAGGAACTAAGAAACGAGATCATATTTCTCCTGTTTTAGCTTCTCTGCACTGGCTCCCTGTAAAATCCAGAATTGAATTTAAAATCCTACTGTTAACTTATAAAGCTCTAAATGGTCAGGCTCCGTCATATCTTAGTGAGCTCATAGTGCCATATTATCCCACCAGAACACTGCGCTCTGAGAACGCAGGGTTACTCGTGGTCCCTAAAGTCTCCAAAATTAGATCAGGAGCCAGAGCCTTCAGCTATCAGGCTCCTCTCCTGTGGAATCATCTTCCTGTTACGGTCCGGGAGGCAGACACCGTCTCCACATTTAAGACTAGACTTAAGACTTTCCTCTTTGATAAAGCTTATAGTTAGGGCTGGCTCAGGCTTGCCCTGTACCAGCCCCTAGTTAGGCTGACTTAGGCCTAGTCTGCCGGAGGACCCCCTATAATACACCGGGCTCCCTCTCTCTCTCTCTCTCTCTCTCTCTCTCTCTCTCTCTCTCTCTCATCCTATTACTGCATCTTGCTAACTCGGCCATTCTGGATGTCACTAACTCGGCTTCTTCTCCGGAGCCTTTGTGCTCCACTGTCTCTCAGATTAACTCATATCGCAGCGGTGCCTGGACAGCGTGACGTGTGTGGTTGTGCTGCTGCCGTGGTCCTGCCAGATGCCTCCTGCTGCTGCTGCCATCATTAGTCATTAGTCATACTTCTACTGTTATTATACACATATGACTATTGTCACACAAGTATACTGTCAGATATTAATATATACTTTCAACATATTGTACCACAGTAGCCAGAACTATAACTATAATATTATTACTTTCATTAATGTTGTTGTAAGCTACTGTCATTACCTGCATCTCTCTCTCTCTCTCTCTCTCTCTCTCTCTCTGTCTCATTGTGTCATATGGATTACTGTTAATTTATTATGCTGATCTGTTCTGTACGACATCTATTGCACGTCTGTCCGTCCTGGAAGAGGGATCCCTCCTCAGTTGCTCTTCCTGAGGTTTCTACCGTTTTTTTTCCCCGTTAAAGGGTTTTTTTGGGGAGTTTTTCCTTATCCGCTGTGAGGGTCTTAAGGACAGAGGGATGTCGTATGCTGTAAAGCCCTGTGAGGCAAATTGTGATTTGTGATATTGGGCTTTATAAATAAAATTGAATTGAATTGAAAATTGAATCTTTCTACGTCATTCCTACAAGCCGCAGTGGCCATTTTAGTGTGTCTAGGTGGCGCTAGACAGCCCATTTTGGAACTTTCAGGAATAATCATTTTCTAAACATTTTCACCAGTCCTGACATGCATGCCAATTTTGGTGAGTTTTTGAGCAGGTTTAGGGGGTAAACTGATTTTTTTCCACATCAATGGCCCCCCCTGTCATGCAGTAGATGCCCTTTTTTCCTTTTCACCCCTGACCTACAAACATCCTAAGTCCACCACTGACAGAGAGAGACAAGTTGAAGAACAGGCAGATGGAGGTGGCTTTCAACTCCTCCCTTTCAGTCCCAAACCATAGGTCCAATCATCAGTCTGAACATACCACAAGAGAGATACAATCGTTCTGAACGCATAGATATAGACTTCATGTTTGTAAAATAAAAAATGCAATCTTGGATGCACATTTATGATGTCTAGCTCACAGCTGACACATTTGCTCATGTTACTTCAGAGGCACTAGCTCATTTCCTATTGGAGATTAGGTTATTGGTGTCAATGAGTGATTTGTAGATCTTGATGAGACAAAGAAGCTAGTTTTGATTTAATCTGTCCACACCATTCATACGGGCTGCAGCAGCCATTTTGGTGTGTCTAGGTGGTGCAAAAATTGTCAAGAGGTTTTGTGACATGTCAGTTTTCAGAGGCACTAGCTCATTTCCTGTTGGATTCAGGTCAGTGGTGTCAATGAGTGATTTGTAGGGCTCGAGGAGACGAAGATGCCAGTTTCGGTTTGATGTTTCTACGTCATTCCTACAGGGTGCCACAGCTATGTTAGTGTGTCTAGGTGTTGCAAAAATTGTCAAGAGGTTTTGTGACATGTCACCTTCCAGAGGCACTAATTCATTTCCTGTTGGATTTAGGTCAGTGGTGTAAATGAGTGATTTGTAGGTCTCAAGGAAATGAAGAAGCCAGTTTTCATTTGATCTTTCTACAGCATTCGTACGGGCCGCAGCAGCCATTTTACTGTGTCTATGTGGCACAAAAATTGTCAAGAGGTTTTGTGACATGTCACCTTAAACACGGCATAAAATCCAAACTGTTCGAGTAATGACAAAGTTGGTCAGAGGAATTGTTTAGCAGGGCTTGGTCTGTCATGTGTGCACGTTTGAAACCGATAGGATAAATGGTGTAGGAGGAAATATTTTTTGAGAGAGAGAATTTGTGAAAAACGACATCTTACTTTGAAAGGGCAATAACGCACTTCCTGTTGGATTTAGGTCAGTGCTTACAGGGCGTGATTTATAGGTCTTGATGAGACGAACGAGCCAGTTTTGGTTTGGTCTTTCTACAGGATTCCTACTGGTCACAGCGGGAATTTTAGTGTGTGTAGGTGGCACAAAAATCATCATGAGGTTTTGTAACTTCTCACCTTTGAGAGCCCAGAAAATCCAAACCGTTCGAGTAATGAAAAAGTTCTAAATAAGATTTGTTCCCCATGGGTTGATCTGTCAGGGTTGCGAGTTTGAAGCCGATATGATAAACGGTGTAGGAGGAGTTGATTTTTTAAGGAATTTTTAAAAAGAGCATTTTTGAGGCAACATCTTACTTTGAAAGGTAAATAGCTCACTTCCTATTGGGTTTAGGTCAGAGGTGCAAGTTCGTGATTTGTAGGTCTCAATGAGACGGACAAGCCAGTTTTGGTTTGATCTTTCTACGTCATTTGTACAAGCTGCAGCGGCCAGTCCTGACATGCGTGCCAATTTTGGTGAGTTTTGGAGCATGTTTAGGGGATCAAATTCCAGCTCAAAGAGGCGGCGGAAGAAAGAATAATTAAAGCTGCGAAGCAGCGTTGGTAGGGACCTCGGCCCCTCGCCGTCGTCCCCCAGCTCACAATCAATCAATCAATCACTCAATCAATTTCACAAATCACAATTTGCCACACACACACACACACAAACACACACAGGCTTGTGTCTGTTAGAGTGAAGCCATTGTTATGCTAATCAATGACCATGTAATTAGGTGACAGCACAGGCACTTCAAGCTCAGTTTGACTAATGACTAATGATAACAGAATCAGCAGGAGGCATTTGACACCACAGCAGCAGCACAACCTCACACGTCACACTATCCAGGCACCGCTGTGATCGAAGTTAACCTGCGAGACAGTGGAGCACAAAGGCTCTGGAGAAGAGGCCGAGTTACTGACATGCAGTACGGCAGAGTTAGTGACATGCAGAGAAGGAGAGAAGGGAGAGAGAGGAGAGAGAGGGGTGACAGGGAGTGGAGTGTGTGTGTGTGTGTGTGTGTGTGTGTGTGTGTGTGTGTGTGTCCGTGTCTGTTTGTGTGTGCCATCCTTCTAATGTTATTATACACATATGATTATTGTCACATATGTATACTATCAGATATTAAAATATACTTCCCACATGTTGTACCACAATAGCCAGAATCATAAGTCAAACTCAATTTTAAAAACTGTAAAGGGTTCTTATGAAGGTGGTGTGAGCGTATATTTTGAAAGTTGTAGACATAAGCCATGTGACCTCATAAAACTTTGACATGTGTGATGATCAAACAACACATCCTTATTCATTTGAAATCATGTGACCTACTGAAAGCTTGAGTGATGTGTACTGGCTGTTGTGAGGATCTAAGTGCAGCAAACAGACACAAATATATACTAGGAGTGGAGTGTGTGTGTGTGTGTGTGTGTGTGTGTCTGTGTGTGTGTGTGCGTGCGCGTGTAATTGTGTCGCTAAAAATTGCAAATTATGAGCTGCAGGTTGCTTTAAGGTTACATTATTATTTTTCTCCATGTCTCTCTCTCTCTCTCTCTCTATCTCTCTCTCCCTGTCTTTCTCTCTCATACATACACCCACAATGAATATTTGGTATGTATACTCTGACTAGGAGTTAAAAATCAAAAAAAATATTAATATTTTTATGGTTGTTTTTCAACAAAGACAAAAAAAGTCCTGAAGGGGAACAGTGTCTATTTTTTATTGAAAAATAGAAACTGCCCCCAAAAATGATAATGCATCAAAATTGGTGTTGTTATTTATCATTCACATATCACAGACTGTGATAAATAAAATAAAAAAATCAATCAAACATTTATTATATAGTTAATCTTAATTCATGTTTTTTTTTTTCATTAAAGTAACAGTGACTTCATGTAAATAAAATGGCAAATAAATTGTGAAAATCCTCAAAAGGAATGAATATTTGATATGCATAATCTCAGTACAAGTTGCTTAAAAGATTTAAGCAAAAATATGGAGAGAAATATATTAATATTTAATATTTTTTAGTTGTTCACACCATTCCGAAGGGGACACGTGTGACTTTTTATAAGGGGGCCCACAGGGTTAAAAATGCAAGGTTCTTATGAAGGTGGTGTGAGCTTATAATTTGAAAGTTGTAGACACAAGCCATGTGACCTAATGAAACTTTGACAAGTGTGATGATCAAACAACACATCCATATTCATTTGAAATCATGTGACCTAGTGAAAGCTTGAGTGATGTGTACTGGCTACTGTGATGATCTAAGTGCAGCAAAAAGACACAAATATATACTAGTTAATGTCAGTGGAGAAAGTGAGCAGGACTACATGTATTCCAATTCTTCATGAGGTAAAAGTGTTTCACCAGGACATCTTGTATTTACAGGTTTTTGGTATCAGGCATTTCTTTCAAAGTTTTAGGAATGACTTTGGTAAATGTTATACTGTCATGTCTGTGTGACCACGCACACTTCACTCTGACACACAGGCTGTCAGAGTGACGCTTTTGTTATGCTAATTAAGGACTGCATACAGCTCACACAGACAGCAGAATGGCTTGAAACTTTCTCAAACAAATCCTTCCAGATCCCAAACCGTGGGTCCCGTCTTCAATCTGAAAGCATCACCAGATAGATACATTTGTTCTGAACGCAAAAATATAAAGCTTGTATCTCTATGGACTGAAAAATGTCACCTTAATCACAAGTTTACAGTGTGTTGACCCTCATCTTTTCTTCCAGAGATCATCATGAGGAGTTGTGTCCTGCACTTTCTAATGCTTCTAAAATCCAAACCGTTCAAGTTATGACAAAGTCCTTCACAAGTAATGTTCAGCAGGGGTAGAGCTGTAATTTGTGCAAGTTTGAAGCAGTTATGATAAACGGTGTAGGAGCAAATAATTTTTGATTGACAGAATTTGTGAAAAACGCCATCTTACATTCAAAGACCGACAGCGCACTTCCTGTTGGAGTTAGGTCAGGGGTTGCAGCGCGACATTTGTAGATCTTTATGAGACGAACGAGACAGTTTTGGTTTGGTCTTTCTAAGTGGTTCCTACCCGTCGCACCGGGCATTTTAGTGTGTCTACGTGGCACAACAAATCGTCAGGAGGTTTTGGAGCACATCACCTGAAACGCGCCATAAAATCCAAACCATTCGAGAATTGAAAAAGTTACGCACAATAATTGATAAGGACACTTTGAACAAGAATGTGTGCGAGTTTGAAGCCGATACGATAAACGGTGTAGGAGGAGATGTTTTTTTAAGGAATTTCTTTGTTTGAGGAAAACTCTTACTTTGAAAGGAAATAGCTCACTTCCTGTTGGGTTTAGGCCAGATGTGCAAGGACGTGATTTGTAGGTCTTGATGAGACGAACACGGCTGTTTTGGTTTGATCTTCCTACAACGTTCCTACTGGCTGCAGCGGCCATTTTAGTGGTCTGAACTGTTAGGTGGTGCTAGAGAGCCCATTTTGGCACTTTTCAGATTAATTTTTTCATTTTATGAAATTTTTCGCCAGTTCTGACATGCGTGCCAATTTTGGTGAGTTTTGGAGCATGTTCAGGGGCTCAAATTCCAGTTTAAAGTCGCGTACGCTGAAAGAAAGAAACAAAGAATAATTAAAGCTGCAAGCAGCATTTGGCGGGACCTCGCACTCGTGCCCGTTTCGGCCCCCAGCTTATGTCGTCACTGTGAATTATTTAGAAATATCAAACATGTTGCCACAAACATCAGAAAATCCTTACAGAGCTGAACATTTTGTAGCTGTAGGTATGGATAAGTGATGTCACGATATGCAAATTAGATGAGTTAATTTATTCCCATCAGATTCCTCTTCCTTTATTTTGAGGAAGAGACAACAAACAGCCCAAAACAAAAGAAATCTACTGTGTGAATCTGTTCAAAATGCTGTTTTACTGAGATTTATGAAATCCAATATGGCCGCCGCCTAGTGACGTCACGGAATGCAAATTAGATGAGTTAATTTACTCCCATGACAAACTTTGGGTCATGATGAATAGTTTTGTCATTTACAGTATGCCTTTATGTCTCACCACTTTCAAGCCACAGCCTTTTGAAATGTTGAAATGAAAATGGAATATTTTCCCCAATAAAGTCTGGCACCTAAAGGGTTAAAATGGAGATTGTGCCCATGTCATGTCTGCATGTAAGATTTAGATACACACACACACACACACATCATGTTTCTGTGAGTTTGTGTGTGACAGCGGTTGCAATGGTGATGAAGTAGGTGCACCTGGGAGAAGAGCAGAGAGAGACAGACAGAACACAGAGAGAGATCTGTTGTAGTGGAGATTTAACTCCTCGAACAAGTTCTTCCCATTCCCAAACCGTTGGTCCAATCATGAAAAAAATGTGATGATGAGAGAGATAAAATTATACAGAAGATCTGTTTAGCAGCAGTTGAGCTGTCACGTGTGCGTCTTTAAAGCCGATAAAATAAACGGTGTAGGAGGAGATGTGTTTTTTTAAGAGCACGTTTGAGGTGAAATCTTACTTTGAAAGGTCAAGTAGCTCACTTCCTGTTGGAATTAGGTCATGGGTGTCAACGCATGATTTGTAAGTCAAACGCACCAGTTTTGGTTTGATCTTGATACGACATTCCTACGGGCTGCAGTGGCCAGTTTAGTGCACCTATGTGGCGCTAGAGAGCCCATTTTGGCACTGTAGGGGTTAATAATGTGTGTGTTCTGTTTCAAATGAAGTTTCTGCTGCTGTAATCTGTCCTTTAAAGATTGTGAGACACACAGACCAGAGAGCCCTGTGGCTGTGTCTGTGTGTGCAGCCGTTGTCATGGCGATTAATGACTTGCCTGTACCTGTGGCAGACACAGACACGTCAGGAGAGCAGATCACCAAAGGCTGTTTATAAAGGGATTTAACTCCTCGAACAAATGCTTTGCATACCCAAACCGTTGGTCCAAGCAAGAAAATAAAGTGATTTTGAGAGACAGCCACGTCTCGTGAACGCGCGTGTCGCGTTTTATATTTCTCGAGTCAAAAATGTGTTCAGGGGAGCGAGTTTAAAATGTGTTGTACCCCAGCTGTTTCCAGAAATTTCTCCTCTGAGTTTACATGGGAGTGAATGAGAAAAAAATCAGTGCTCCCTTCGCTTTGGAGCCATTCAACAAAAATGTGTATGTGTGAGAGATTCCATGTCAACATATCTGTGAGCTGGACAAATTTTCCTACGTTTTGTGGTATAAATTGTGTGTGTACAGTGAAAATTGTGGCCACGGCAGCGAGTTAAAGACAAAAGTTTTAGACGATTTTTAGAGCCCTCTCCACTCTAGCTCACAGCATTCCGTGCAATACACACCCATTGTAAAGTGAGAATTTCTCCACTTTTGCTCATGGTACTTTGAGAGGCACAGATGAAAAACGGTAAAAGATATGAAAAAGATGAAAACATGAGTGAATAGATGAGACCTGTGGCAACATTTGAGAGTTGGAATGGAGTCTGTAGCACAAAGTATGGAGACGCTGTAAATGCTAGAAAAAGCCCTAAGATTGGTCTCTTTCTCCCCCCTGCTGCCATTCATTTCCTATGGGACAGCTTTCGAGGATCGCCAGGACGTTTTTCTGACATCTCACCTTATGGAGCCCATAAAATCCAAACTAAGCGAGTAATGAAAAAGTTACGAATAACTTTTGATTAGAACGAGTTGATCTGTCATCTGTGCAAGTTTGAAGCCGATTGGATAAGCGGAGTATGAGAAGAAGATTTTTTTAGGAAAGGCAGTTTTAAGGCAAAATCTTACTTTGAAAGGGCAAATAGCTCACTTCCTGTTGGATTTAGGTCAGGGGTGTCAGCGCGTGATTTTTAGGTCTTCATGAGACGAACACGCCACTTTTGGTTTCATGTTTCTACGACATTCCTACAGGCCGTAGCAGCCATTTTTGTGTGCCTAGGTGGCGCTAGAGAGCCCATTTTGGCACTTTAGGGGTTAATGTCATGATTTTCTAAAATTTTTCACCGGTTCTGATGTGCGTGCCAATTTTGGTGAGTTTTTGAGCATGTTTAGGGGGTCAAATTCCAGTTCAAAGAGGCGGCGGGAGAAAGAAGAAGAATAATAATAAACGGAGCAAAAACAATAGGGTCCTCGTCTTTGGCGAGGACTGCTCTGTGAGCAGTCTTCTGCCTTAGGGCTCGGTCCCTAATAATAAACGGAGCAAAAACAATAGGGTCCTCGCCTTTGGCGAGGACTGCTCTGTGAGCAGTCCTCTGCCTTAGGGCTCGGTCCCTAATAATAATAATAATAAAGAATAAACGCAGCAAAAACAATAGTGTCCTCGCCTTTGGCGAGGACTGGTCTGTAGGAATAAACGCAGCAAAAACTATAGGGAGGGTCCTCGCCTTCAGCGAGGACTGCTTTGTGAGTAGTCCACTGCTGTTGGGCCCGGTCACTAATAAACGCACGCAGCAAAAACAAGAGGGTCCTCGCCAAAAGAGGCGGCGGAAGAAAGAAAGAAAGAAAAAAGTAATAATAATAAACGCACCAAAAACAATAGGGTCCTCGCCTTTGGCGAGGACTGCTCTGTGAGCAGTCCTCTGCCTTCGGGCTCGGTCCCTAATAATAATAATAAAGAATAAACGGAGCAAAAACAAAACTGGTCTGTAGGAATAAACGCAGCAAAAACTATTGGGAGGGTCCTCGCCTTTGGCGAGGACTGCTTTGTGAGTAGTCCACTGCTGTTGGGCCCGGTCACTAATGAACGCACGCAACAAAAACAAGAGAGTCCTTGCCTTCGGTGAGGACTGCTCTGTGAGCAGTCCTCTGCCTCTAGGCTCGGTCCCTAATAAACACACCAAAAACAATAGAGTCCTCGAGGACTGCTCTGTGAGCAGTCCTCTGCCTTAGGGCTTGGTCCCTAATAATAATAAACGCTACAAGAACAGTAGGGTCCTCGCCCTTCAGCCGAGGTCCCTAAAAATAAACGTTATCTCTTACTTACATTTCCAGTATACAGGTAGGCACCCAACCCACGTATGTTTTTTTCCAAAAAGCAGAAGCTGAATACATGCCCAATAGTTCAAGGTCTTCTGACTCTTTAAAAGTTGACATGGTGTCTCTAGCTCAAAGTATGAGGGACAAGAAAAGGTTGAAAGTCGATGAGTTTTGAAGAGGATTTGAAGATTTTCCAATTTACTTCCATTCACACTAATTAGACTGCCACCAGAGCGCCACCTATTGGCCGATTTGCACCGAATTTTGCACAAACCCTCATCGGGCCATGGAACACAATTAGCAAAAGTGTTGTGGTAATCCAACTGTATTTGGTCAAGATATGAAAAACTGTCTGTTTTGAAAACAATGTGCAGGAATTTGTTGTTTTGTATTTAGGGCATTTTTTGGACTGTCAAAATTCTTCTAACAACTTTTTGTTACAAGAGTCCACAGATGCTTCATGCAAAGTTTGGTACAAATCAGTTAAATTGCCTAAGAGGAGTTTGAAATAGTAGGTTTTTCATTGTTTGCGATTTTGCGAATGGAAATTTAATGCAAAAGTGGGCGTGCCTTCCATCACACAATTCAGCTGAATTCAGGGAATACTGAAATATAAGGTTTCAAAATGTGCAACATGTTATGTGGGAGTTGTGGGCCAAAAACGCTTTTGCATTGAAAATAGTGCCACCTGCTGGACATTTTTGGTGTGTGAGTTACAGGGGCCAGTCTATACCAGAAAAGTACAAAACCTGACAGCACTCACTTATAAGTGTAACACTTTTAATTTAATAAACTGCACAGCAGCAGATAAACGGACGCGTTTCAGCTCATAGCCGTCCTCAGCGAGCCATCCTGCTATGAGCTGAAACGCGTCCGTTTATCTGCTGCTGTGCAGTTCATTAAATTAAAAGTGGTATACTTATAAGTGAGGGCTGTCAGGTTTTGTACTTTTCTGTGATTTTTTGGACTGGCACCCGATTGCTTTTTTGAGACTTTCTGAGTAAGCATGCCAAGTCTGCTGACAGCCAGTCTGTACCACCCCTATCAATTTCATTTGCATGAGTGTTAAGGTGTTGGCACAGTGCCAAATATTAAATTAGATGGCCACCAGAGCACCACCTAGTGGCGGATCGGTAAGTCTTTTGTCAGATATCCTCAGGGCATTGACAATAATTATACCAAGTTTCGTGTTAATCCACCCAACTAATGTTGAGATATAAATTACTTCAATTTAAAGAGCACCACCTTGTGGTCATCACCCGAAATTTTGCACAGAGCCTCAGGTGCTCATGGGGAAGTAGTAATCTGAGTTTCATGTCATTCGGATACACCAATGTGGAGATATGCAGCACTTCCTGTTTAGAACGAAATCTACAGGAAGTTGTTATTTAATAACTTGAGTATTGTTTGGACTATCGAAATTCTTTTAATAACTTTTTGTCAGGAGCATCCACAGATGCTGTGTGAAAAGTTTCATGCCAATCGGTGAAATTGCCTGGGAGGAGTTCGAAAAAGTAGGTTTGCGACATTTTGTGAATTTGCGGAAGTGGGCGTGGCCTATGCCACAAGATTCATCACAATTCACTGAACGCATGGATATAAGGTTTTTGAATGTGCGACAAAGTATATGGGAGTTATGAGCCAAAACGCACTTTCCTTAATAATAGCGCCACCTAGTGGTGGAAATTCAGGACGACAATAGATTATAACATTTTTTGCCAGGTGTGACTTTTGTTTTGGGTTATGTTCAGGCAGTGAAAAATGCGATCATTTTGGCGGAAGAAAAAAAAAATTAAAGCTACAAGCAGCAATGAAAGGGCCCTCGCACCTGCACGCAACTCGGGGGGGCTGGCAGGACGCCTTCTGGCACATCAGTTCATTTCTGTCAAAGTTAGATATCGCATGCAGGAGTGACTCTGCATATCCTTGATACAGTGCTGGAATGACATATTTTCGTTGCCAGTAGGTGGCGCTATGGCGGTGATTCAAAATTCCTCTGTAGATGTGTTCAGGGCTGGACTGTTATCATATGTGTGAAGTTTTGGCAAGATATTCCCACGTGGAGTCAAGTTACAGCAACGTTTATCATCACGGCGAAACATCAAAGTTCGCCACCAGGCCGTGGCCACACCCTTCGACGAAAACTCACAGTTTCCACAATAAAGCGTCATCAACGTCTTATGACTTTTTTCACCAAGTTTGAGATGGATCTGGTCAATTCTGTAGGAGATGTACATTAAAGTCTAAAACATGACATTTCCTGTTGCCAGTAGGGGGCGCTAAATTTATCTCTAATTATTGACATGTAGATGTGTTCAGGAAGGGACTGGCATCAATCCTGTGAAGTTTGGGCAAGATTGGACCATGTATGCTGGAGTTATAAACTACTTCCTGTTTAGTGGCGAGACCCCTAACTTTGACGCCATCCCACGGTCACACGCATTGACGAAAACTCAAGCTTTTGATAACTTTTCATCTTCAAGGTCTTGGGATGGGACAGACCAAGGTTTGAAGTCGATTGGATGAAATCTCTAGGACTAGTTTGTTCATTTATGACCCCTGGAAATGGCCAAAAATGCATCAAAATTGCACAGTAAATTCAAAATGCCAAGTTTCATACATGTAGGTTAAACTAGCTTCAGGGTCTGTTTCCCTCAAACTTTTGTAGGGGGCGCTACTGAGCCATATTTTGGAACCCGCGCATGCGACCCTTAAAATATCAATTTTTTCACCAGTCCTGATATATCTGCAAAGTTTCATGAGTTTTCAGGTATGTTAAGCCTCCCAAAAAGGCAATTCATTTGGAGGAATAATAATAATAATTAAAGCTGCAAGCAGCGATGAACGGGCCCTTGCACCTTCACCCAACTCGGGGGGGCTGGCAGGACGTCTTCTGACGTGTCAATTCATTTCTGTCAAAGTTAGACATCACATGCAGGAGTGACTTTGCATATCTTTGATACAGTGCTGGAATGACATATTTCACATTTTGTATCACTTCCTCTTTCCACTAGAGGGAGTTGGAGAGCGCAGTAATTATACATCATGTTTTTGTACATCAAATATACACCACAGCATTTAACTTTCAGATGAATCAAAAGATAAATGTTTGAGACCTACTTCCTGTCACCACTAGCTAACACTATGAGTATCAGGAAATATGGTCATATAAATGTTTTCAGGGCAGAACTAATATGAATCATATGAAGTTTGATGGAGATCAGAACATTTACGGCAACAACATAGCAATTTCCTGTTTCATGGCGAGACATCAAAATTAAACCCTCTGCAGCACGTATTGACACTAATGATATGTCATGTTTGTGTACATCAAATACACAGCACAGCACTGAAATTTCAGGTTAATCCAAAGATAAGTGTCTGGTAAAAAGTACTTCCTTTCACCACTAGGTGGCGCTATGACTATCACAGAATATTGTCATGTAAATGTGTTCAGGGTGGGACAAATATGAATCATGTCAAGTTTGGTCGACAATGGACCATTTACTCCAAATTTATAGCAATTTCCTGTTTCATGGCGAGACATCAAAATTAAACCCTCTGCAGCACACGTAGACACTAATGATATGTCATGTTTGTGAACATCAAATTTTGACCACAGCATTGAAATTTCAGGTTAATCCAAAGATAAGTGTCTGATAAGAAGTACTTCCCTTCGACACTAGGTGGCGCTATGATTATCAGGCAATATGGTAATGAAAATGTGTTCAGGGCAGGACTAATATGAATCATGTGAAGTTTGGTGGAGATTAGACCATTTATGCCAGAGCTACAGCAATTTCGTTTTCATGGCGAGACCTCAAGATTCAACGCTGGCTTCAGGGGCTGTGTCCTCAAAGGTTTGTAGGGGGCGCTACTGAGCCATATTTTGGAACCCACACACGAGACCCTTAAAATATCAAATTTTTCACCAGTTCTGAGATGTGTGCAAAGTTTCATGAGTTTTCAGGTATGTTAAGCCTCCCAAAAAGGCAATTCATTTGGAGGAATAATAATAATAATAATAATAATAATAATAATAATAATAATAAATCCTTGCATTTCAATAGGGTCCTCGCATCGCTAGGTGCTCGGGTCCTAAAAACCCCTTTAACAGGGAAAAAAAAACAGTAGAAACGTCAGGAAGAGCAACTGAGGAGGGATCCCTCTTCCAGGATGAACAGACGTGCAAGAGATGTCATACAGAACAGACCAACATAATGAATTAACAGTAATCCATATGACACAGTGAGACAGAAAGAGACAGAGAGAGAGACAGAGAAAGAAAGAGATAGATGCAGGACAGACGGTAACGGTAATAGCTTACAACAACATTAATGAAAGTAATAATGTTATAATTATGATTCTGGCCATTGTGGTACAATATGTTGAAAGTAAATATTAATGTCTGATAGTATATGTATGTGACAATAGTCATATGTGTATAATAACAGTAGAAGTATGACTAATGACTAATGATGGCAGCAGCAGCAGGAGGCATCTGGCAGGACCACGGCAGCAGCACAACCACACACGTCACACTATCCAGGCACCGCTGCGATATAAGTTAACCTGCGAGACAGTGGAGCACAAAGGCTCCGGAGAAGAAGCCGAGTTAGTGACATGCAGTATGGCCGAGTTAGCAAGACGCAGTAACAGGACATGTGAGAGAGAGAGAGAGAGAGAGAGAGAGAGAGAGAGAGAGAGAAGGAGAGAAGGTGCCCGGTGTATTATAGGAGGTCCCCCGGCAGACTAGGCCTAAGTCAGCCTAACTAGGAGCTGGTACAAGGCAAGCCTGAGCCGGCCCTAACTATAAGCTTTATCAAAGAGGAAAGTCTTAAGTCTAGTCTTAAATGTGGAAACAGTGTCTACCTCCCGGACCGCAACAGGAAGATGTATTAGCTGGCAAACTCTGTGTCTGCCTGAAGCACTAACTTCTCTGGTCTCTCTTGTTTTTTGGAGAATTCAATGTAGCTACAGGCCAAAGGTGTGGCAGGTCCAGCAAGCAGAGAAGAGAAACCAACAACCTGGGGTTGGTTGGCCTGGTGACATCGTAGATTCACATGTCACTGTGAGAGTTATGCCAAATAAAGTTTGAAAACTGGGTCCATGGGCAGGACTGTCACTGAAGTAACAAAGGTGAGGCAAAACGGCTTTTCTTCGTTTGATGAACAAAAGAGACAGCAGCAGCAATTTTAGGACCTAGAACTTACAGAACGTGTGTTCACATGCCCAGTTTAAAGCTGTACAGAGTAGCAATCATTTGTGGAGTCCAGAGAATCCCAACACTGTTCTGTAAAATGCTGTTGTTTCGTAAATTGTTGTTTTTTAAAATATAGTGTTTCGTGAAATGCTGCTGTGTTTTGTGAAATGTTGTGTTTTGCGAAATGTTATGTTTTGTGAAATATTATCATGTTTTGTGGAATGTTGTGTTTTGTGAATTGTGTTTTGTAAAATAAAGCATTTTTCAAAATGTGTTTTGGGAAATGTTTTAGCATTTCGTGAAATGCTATTGAGATTTCTGAAATATCATTGTGTTTTGTGAGGTGATACTGTATTTTCTGAAATGTTAAGTTTTATGATATGTGTTTTCTGAAATGTTGTGTCTTCTACACTGGTGTTGTGTTTTGACCTTGGAGCCACTGTTTAGTTATCCTGTTTTATCTGTAATAAATTCTGTTTTTGATAATAACTGAATACAAAGAAATATGGATAACATATACTGTACCATAGAAAAGAACAGTTAACAAATTCTATATTTTTCTTTGGTTATTTGGTGTCATTTTACATTCAAGGGGATGTTAGCTTACTGCTACATGAATATATATTTTGTGAATTGTTAGGTTTTGTGAAAGGTTGTTTTCCTAATTGTTGTGTTTTGTGAGTGTGTTGTGAAATGTCATGTTTTGTGAAATATAATGGTGTTTATTGAGTTGTTGTGTATGACGGAGCGGCCCCATCACTGAGTGCGGGCAGTGCACACATATACACACACACACACACACACACACACACACACTGACACACATGCTACGCGCTATGCGCTACACGTCACGCACCACTTGTTAAACATTTCCGAGACCCGTTCTGGTCCACTACATCGGTCGCAATTATTGCCATAATTCACCGCCCCACAGTTCTGTAGTTTGTACGAGGGTGCACACTTCTACATGCCTGTTCATACACATCCATATCACATAGACACTCACCGCAGACGCTGGGTTGTCCTCCCTGCTGCCCTGGGTTGAAAACAGTGACATCAGTGGTCAAATTCTAGATTGCAGGGCTCACTCGCTCACCCCTCCCGTCGGGTAAATGACGGTGGCCTCGTAGGGACAAAAAGCCTTGCGCACGAGTTTTTCAGGAGTAGGTCTATCTAGCGACGAGGTGAATACTTTTTTAGAAATCTAAACCATGTTACGATATTGTAATGAATCCCTCACGAGCTCCGCCAACCTCCAGCCCGCACACTGACTGACAGCGTAGCAGGTAAACAGAGCTCAGCTGTTTATTTAGCCTAGCAATATCTCCGGACTATAGTAGCAATGGACGACTTTGAACGCAATTTTGAAGAGTTTCTTGTAGCGGACACAGACCCAGAGCCACACCTGTTTGAGCCGGAACATACAGATGAGGAACTCCATGTGTTTGATGCTGAGCGGGCGAGAAGAGAGGCTGAATGCACAGAATGGGATTCGGTGCTACTGCTACCATTGTTGGGGAGATGTATCATCAGGAGGAAAAGCGCCGCAGAGAGTGCATCACAAGGAGTGACATTGCGTCTTCTTTTCCTCGCAGATGACCGTTCGGGTTCATTCTCTCCTGTTGCGTGGTAAGTGTGGTTCATTCGCAAACTTTATAACTAAAAAAACCTTTCACTACTCTCTATCGATGAACTACTAACACTCACTGCTGTTTCCTCCTCCTTCTTCCTTCCTTCCGCTGTCTTTGTTGGTTTATTTATACACGCGAAACGCGTTCTCTGGCTGGCTGGATTGTCCGCTCAGTCTGCCGTACATACATGGCGGTGCAAGATGGCGACCTCTCTAAAGCAAGGCCCTTGCTATATATATATATATATATATATATATATATATATATGTATAAAAGCATAATTATAAGGCTACGAAAACCAAACAAATTTTATTTTATAGCGATTATACACTTGTATAAACATATTAATGGGTAGAATATTCAGATTCAGATTCAGACTGACAATAAACCATGCCAAATATTACACATTGGCCCTTTAATTTAAATGTGTGTTTGTTCTAATTATGTTTATTTTTCAGTATTGGAGACTGTATGTTGACATATTGAACGGTGAATATTTAAAGGGCCCAGTGGGAGGGGCTTATTATTTATAAGGCAGCCATCTTGTCCATGTTTGTGTGGAGAGTTGGTGGTACATGGCAGGTATTCGAGAGCGAAACAAAATATTGATTGAGCATGTCTTTTTTTTTGACTGTTGTCCTTGTTTTTTTGCTGGTTGTTCAGCTGTAGTTTGGGTTACTGAAGAACTCATCTCAGTCTGAACCCATTGTACATTTTTGCAAATACTTGTTGTTACTTTGTAAATATTTTTTTCATTGTTTTGGGAGACTGGTGGAATAAACACCTTTAAAACATATCTTCCCAATTACGCCATATTTTTCCCGGAAGAACCCCGCTACAGTGTTTTGTGAAATTTTGTATTTTGTGAAATGGTGTCGTGTTCTGTGAAATACTGCTGTTTTGTGGAATGTGTTCTGAATGTTATGTTTTGTGAGATGATGTTTTGTGAAATGACATGTTTTATAAATTGTAGTCTTTGTGAAGTGTGTTTTATGAGACACAGTTGTGTTTTGTGAAATGTTGTGTTTTGTGAAATGTGGCTTTGTTTTGTGAAATGTTAAAGTGTTTGTGAAATGTTGTGTATTGTGTATTGTCGTGTTTTTTTTAAAATATTGCTGCGTTTTGTGAAATGTTTTGAGAAATGTTGTGTTTTCTAAAACGTTATGTTTCCTGAAATTATGTGGTGTGTGAAATGTTATTGTATTTATATACCATACAAAAGAACGGTTCACACATTCTGTATTTTTTATGGGTTATTTGCTGTCATTTTACATTGAAGGGGACTAAAGTCTCAACCCAATATTGAAAATGCAGATGTTGAGATAAATAACTACTACAACAATACCAATAATGCAAACATATATTGTACCTCTATTGTGGCTCTTTTTCCTCACTGTCATTTGTTGATGTGTATTTCCTTTGCAGTGTCTCTGGAAGATGACAAGTGCCTTCTAATGAGTTGCTAATTTACAACCGAATGGATCTGCATCCAGGAGGTTAATGCTGCCTGATTCCACAGGAAATAACTGGCCTGTCTCCAAACAGGAGCACCGTCCGAGGCATTGCATCTCCCCTCCCCAAGGAGAAGTGGTAACATTAGTAATTACCTCCCTCACCACCAGGCCAGATATCTGTCCACCTTTTTATGAAGTCCACAAATTGAGGTCAGTTGGGGAGGGAGAAATGCTGCAAGGTGTATGCCACTGGTTAGACACAGTTTTATTGTTGAAAATGCATTTGTGGCGAGTGAATGTCCTCAATTAAAATATTGCATTTTAAACTGCAATTATCTTGGTCCGAGGGTTGGAGATGGGTGTCAGAACTGTTTGGTCTGATGAGAGAGACAGAGCAAGCACATGAGAAATCCAGGGCCATGACCGCTATTGTTTCAAGGTTGACAATCTGCTGTTGACAAACCTCACACACTCCATGCAAACCAACCTGCAACCAAGACAATACACTAACTTTTTTTTTTTTTTTTTTTTTGTTTCCCTACTTGTCTGCATTGGTCTTCATAGCTTAGCGCCACTAAAGGGTGTAAGCTTCTTGTGAAGACTGATGCACTGTTAATCTTGCAGTCAAGTATTTTATACCCATAATGCGTGGTTGTGACCGTCACCCACCCTCCCTGGAGACTAGCCTAACAGCCTTTATTGGAAAAACTTCCTAATATGAGTCAGAGAGGGCCGTGATACACCAAAGTGTGTCAAGGGGAAAGTAAAGAAACAAGCAAGGGGGAGGGGGCAGGTGCTTAAGTCCTGACTTATATAGTGACAGTGCATGCGGAGAAGAAGGAGGAAAAACAAACAAACAAATACACAAACAAACGAAAAAAAAAAAAACAGGGGAGATACAGGCAGTGTAGCTGATGTATTGTGGCCTTGAGGTGGTTGTGCTCCATGCAGATTATCAAAAATAAACATATACATGTCTACTATACTGTAGTGAAAAACAAAAACAAAAGAGAAGTCTATACTGAACACCAAAAATGTGAGAGTCTTGGTGGAGGGGGAAAGCCCGATTAAAGAGAAGAGTTGCCAGCGTGATGTGGTAGGTTTGAGAAGCAAGTGGGCCCCTTTGGAGTGATCCCATCGGTTCTTTGCGATGCGTCACGGAGCTGAAGTATCGAACATGCATGCGTGTATTTGAACCTTCCCAATGTGTTTATGAAAACCATCACCAGGGTCCAGGGCCAGCCCTGCGGGGGAAGGGGGGCGGTATGGCACCCCAAGACCGCAGGAGCGCCCAGACCCCAGGACCAGGGAGCCGCAGAGGCCGCAGGACACCACGCAGGCCCAAGGACCCAGGGCAGCAATGGCCGGCACCCCCAGAGAGCCAGAGACACACCCCAGACAGGCGGGGCAGGAGGGCCCGCCCACCCACCGCCCAACGCGGACCGCCCCCACCCCCCCCAACCACCACCCACACCCAACCACCCGCTCGCCCCCACCCCCACCCCCCACCCACGGACGCACCCAGGGACCGCCCCCGACCCAAGGAGCCAGGCGCGGGGGCCCGGCACCGCCCCCAGGGAGAGAACCAGCACCGCACCGGACAGGCCCGCACCAGGCGCCGACCACCAGCAGACGCCGGACCGGACGGTAGTGAGAGCCCCCCCAGGCCCGGGCGGACGCGGGAGGCAAGGAGGCGATGCTGCAAGGCATATGTCCCCGGCGCATCGGGAACCAGGGGACCGCGAAGGGCCACCCGCCCGAACCCCCCAGGACGGGCCCCCACCAACACACAGGACCGCCACAGACCCAAAGCCGGACCCCCAGCCCATCCGACCTGCCCCCTACCGCCGGCCGCACACCAACAGGCAGGCCCACACTGCGCAGCACCAGAACACCCCCGCGGGCAGCACCCAGCCCCCACACCAGGCCCCCCAACCCGGGGGAGGACCCCGGGCCCGCCCGAGGCCGGGAGAGAGGAGCAGGGAGGGACGGGGAGAGGGGGGAGGGAGGAGGGAGGGGGAAGGGCAGGAGCGGAGCGAAGGGGGGGGGGAGCCCACCCACCCCGCACCACCAGGGGCGTAAACAGCCCCCCAGGGGGGACCGGCCACGCCGCCCCAGGCCCAGGGAGCACGAGGAGACCCCGCCCCCCCCAGGCACACAGGGCGAGCAGTCCAGACGCACCCGCCCCCAGGGGAAACCGCCCGGCCCCGCGATCCCCCACAGAGCCAGGGAGCAGGCCCGGATTCAAGGGGAAGAAGGTGCACCTAACACATGCTTAAGACCTTGAGTTCTGATGAACCGCTGTGGTATATTGTGGTGAGAGAGATAGAGGGATTAGGGGTTACATCATTAACAGAAACACGTTACATATTACACAACAGACTTTCTTGAGTTGTAATATTTATATGTACAGGTGGCATATGCTCACAGGCTGAGTGGCACTATACAGACACGTTTAGGGAGTGAATAAATGGTGACCATTTTTCTGTAAAGTATGTTAATTGGTTTCTGTGGCCAGCAGATATTTTCTCCAGCGAAATATGTTCTACAAGGAGATTCAGCCAATGGTTGATGTTGAGGGTCTGTTTATCTTTCCAGTTGACTAGGATTGTTTTCTTGGCGATGGCGAGAGCTACAAGAAGAGAGTTGCAGTGGCTGTTTGGGAGGTCAATTGTCATCAGGTCACCAATTAAGCACAGGTTGGGAGATAATGGGATCCTGCAGTCCAAAATGGAGGAGAGTTTTTGAGTGACTGTTGACCACAAGTGCTGGACAGGTGAACATAACCAGATTGCATGAAAGTAGGTGTCTGCAGTGTTCTGAGTACACTGAGTGCATAATACAGACATAAGACAATACACTAACAACAAACACCTTTCTGTCAGTTCAGCCTGCTAACACCTACCAGGGCCTTATTTCAGAAAGCAGGATTATTGAAAACTCTGAGTATGTTAAACCTGAGAGGAGGGAAAGTTTTTGTTTTTACAAAGCCAGTTCAGCGTAACCCTGAGTCAGTTACTGTGGCAACGTACTCAGTAAAGCAGGCCTACTGACTGGCAAGTTTGCTTCATCTATGCCTGAAGCTGATCGCCGACATGTAGCAGGACAGAGAGACATGGCATGTCCTTTTGTGAATAAAGTTGTGGATGTTGAAACACAAATTATTCAGAGGCTGTTGCATAGGGAGATGGTGATTGAACTCCGTTTGGATGTCTTATCATTCTTGGAGGAGTGTCTATATGTAAGATACAATTTCAGTCTATTGTTTATCTAACAATCTTCTTTACCCAGACATATCAAATATTACACATCGTGGATTTGCATTATCATTGGAGCAAATTTTATGCATTGCCCTTCAATTCTTCAACAATGACAGTTTTCTTTATAACATAGGAGATACGCAACTGTTTATCAGGCCGTAAGAAAAGTGAATCTGGTTCTGAAAAGACATTCGCCCATTTTTGTGGTTTTCCCTGGGCAAAATCAGAAAGGATCATCAAAGCGGATTTCCACAGAATTGCAGGGTTGTCAGTGTTAATGAGAAATTAATCTACGTGGATAAATGATGTAATGATTTATGAATACTTTTAATATATTTAAAGATTCTGTGGTGTAATCGGCTGCATCTATGGGACTCACATCCCCTACATAGCTCCATCTGAGAATAAAGGAGATTATGTGAATCGGAAGTCATTTGACAGCAATTCAGCAATACAGTAAACCTCAGCCTAATATTGCAAGAATGAAGTAAGTATAAGAAAAATTTCTTACCAGTCTATATAATATTTTTGTTTCAATATATTCTGTATATTAGACATGTATTAACGCATCACATTACATAACGCTACTTCACATTACCTATTAATACACTGCAATCTTTTCTCATGCCTCCTCACGCTGTTTAGCTGCAGCTGCCATATTAGATGTTTTTTTTTTAACATGTTTGAAGACATTAATACGGGAAGCAAACACTGGGCTCCTGGATGAAAGTCTAGGGTTTGTTGGACCCCCCCGCCACCCCTCCCACCTGCTCTATAGGGATTTTCCAGCTTCTTATACTACGTCGTTATTGGCAGCATTTTCAGCTGATGCCATATCATACTGCCACGACAGTACAGGTGCTGGTTGGCCAGCCAGCAGCATATCATAATGCCGCAAAAGTTTCCATCTGGCCGTGTTACAAAGTGACGTTGCACAGTGGTGTGTCATACTGCCACAAAAGGTGGCTTTTGGTATCAGTGGTATCAACTTTTAAAACCAACCTGATCTCACAGAAATACGTGAAATGACCACGACCTCTTAACACTGCATTCTGTGGTGGCAGCACGTAATGGGTTGAAATTACGTGCTGCCACCACGAAAACAATACCAATGTAAAGTCAATTAGGATCCTCTCCCGTGGTGGACACACGGATTCCCTGATTCAATTACATCACGTCAACCTCGTTTTCCTCAATGACATCTTTAACATTCCTGTATATACACAAAACGCGGAAGTGTTCTTGATATTAAAACGGCAAATATATTCCTCTGTTATAATTTCCCACCAATAATAATAATAATGATAATAACGTGATAGTTCGGCTGTTCTAGATATTTGTTATAGCCTATTCAAATATTCAATCCCAAAAACGCCGTTTCTAGAGAACTTGCTAAAATATCTGACATGAACCATCATGCCTACTTTTTCTTAACATATTTCATCTAGGAGTAGTGTCATTACTAGTTCAGCTTTACTAGACATTTGATATATTCAGTAGATCTATCTTTTTACGACCCTGTTTTACAACAAGCCGCAAAAAAACCTACCGTCCCACAAACGCCGTTTTTAGAGTACTATCTAAAATAACTACAATTAGCCAACAACCTTGCTTTTTTTCTTAACATAGTTCATCTAGGTGCAGTATAATAACTACTTCGGCTTTACTAGATATTAGATTTATTCAGTAGATCTATCTTTTTACGACCCTATTTTACAGCAAGCCGCAAACGAACCTACTGTCCCAAAAACGCCGTTTCTAGTGTATTAGCTAAAATATCGAAAATTAGCCGACATCTTTACTTTTTCTTACCATAATTCATCTAGGTGCAGTGTAATAACTAGTTCGGCTTTACTTGATATTAGATATATTCAATTCAATTCAATTCAATTTTATTTATAAAGCCCAATATCACAAATCACAATTTGCCTCACAGGGCTTTACAGCATACGACATCCCTCTGTCCTTAAGACCCTCACAGCGGATAAGGAAAAACTCCCCCAAAAAAAACCCCTTTAACGGGGAAAAAAAAACGGTAGAAACCTCAGGAAGAGCAACTGAGGAGGGATCCCTCTTCCAGGACGGACAGACGTGCAATAGATGTCGTACAGAACAGATCAGCATAATAAATTAACAGTAATCCATATGACACAATGAGACAGAGAGAGAGAGAGAGAGAGAGAGAGAGAGAGAGATGCAGGTAATGACAGTAGCTTACAACAACATTAATGAAAGTAATAATATTATAGTTATAGTTCTGGCTACTGTGGTACAATATGTTGAAAGTATGTATTAATATCTGACAGTATACTTGTGTGACAATAGTCATATGTGTATAATAACAGTAGAAGTATGACTAATGACTAATGATGGCAGCAGCAGCAGGAGGCATCTGGCAGGACCACGGCAGCAGCACAACCACACACGTCACACTGTCCAGGCACCGCTGCGGTATGAGTTATTCTGAGAGACAGTGGAGCACAAAGGCTCCGGAGAAGAAGCCGAGTTAGTGACATCCAGAATGGCCGAGTTAGCAAGATGCAGTAATAGGATGAGAGTGAGAGAGAGAGAGAGAGAGAGAGAGAGAGAGAGAGAGAGAGGGAGCCCGGTGTATTATAGGGGGTCCTCCGGCAGACTAGGCCTAAGTCAGCCTAACTAGGGGCTGGTACAGGGCAAGCCTGAGCCAGCCCTAACTATAAGCTTTATCAAAGAGGAAAGTCTTAAGTCTAGTCTTAAATGTGGAGACGGTGTCTGCCTCCCGGACCGTAACAGGAAGATGATTCCACAGGAGAGGAGCCTGATAGCTGAAGGCTCTGGCTCCTGATCTGCTTTTGGAGACTTTAGGGACCACGAGTAACCCTGCGTTCTCAGAGCGCAGTGTTCTGGTGGGATAATATGGCACTATGAGCTCTCTAAGATATGACGGAGCTTGACCATTTAGAGCTTTATAAGTTAACAGTAGAATTTTAAATTCAATTCTGGATTTTACAGGGAGCCAGTGCAGAGAAGCTAAAACAGGAGAAATATGATCTCGTTTCTTAGTTCCTGTTAGTACACGAGCTGCTGCATTCTGAATTAGCTGGAGAGTTTTTAAGGACTTACTAGAGCTACCTGATAATAGAGAGTTACAGTAATCCAGCCTTGAGGTAACAAAAGCGTGGACCAATTTTTCTGCATCTTTTCGGGTCAGGATAGGCCTAATTTTCGCAATATTACGCAGATGAAAAAATGCAGTCCGTGAGGTTTGCTTTAAATGAGAATTAAAAGACAAATCTTGATCAAATATTACTCCGAGGTTTCTTACGGTAGTGCTAGAGGCCAGAGCAATGCCATCTGGAGAAACTATGTCATCAGATAAAGAGTCTCTGAGTTGTTTGGGGCCAAGAACAATAACTTCAGTTTTGTCTGAATTTAACATCAGGAAATTGGTGCTCATCCAATTTTTTATGTCTTTAAGGCAGTTATGGAGTTTAGTTAATTGATTACTTTCTTCTGGCTTCATCGATAAATACAACTGTGTATCATCCGCATAACAATGGAAATTTATAGAGTGATTTCTAATGATGTTACCTAAAGGAAGCATATATAGAGTAAATAGGATTGGTCCGAGCACAGAACCTTGCGGAACTCCAAAACAAACTTTGGTACGTAAGGATGATTCATTACGAACGTCAACAAATTGAAAACGATCAGATAAATAAGATTTAAACCAGCTTAGTGCAGAACCTTTTAGGCCAATTAAGTGATCCAGTCTCTGCAGTAGAATTTGATGGTCAATTGTGTCAAACGCCGCACTAAGATCTAATAAAACAAGAACAGAGACGAGTCCTTTGTCTGAAGCAATCAGAAGGTCATTTGTAATTTTAACTAGAGCTGTCTCAGTGCTATGATGCACTCTAAATCCTGACTGAAATTCCTCAAATAAATTATTATCCTGGAGAAAATCACACAGCTGGTCTGCGACTACTTTCTCAAGGATCTTTGACATAAAGGGAAGATAGATATTCAGTAGATATATCTTTTTACAACCCTATTTAGAGCCCTACTTTGCAAATCAGAAGAACTACAACTATGTTGCTGATATGTATCAAACTGCATGGCGCGGTCCCAGGGAATTGTAGTTTTTTAAAAATCTAAGTGTTTTTCCCAGATTTGGAAGTTGTAAATACTGAATTGAGAGTACACTGTGGAATTTAAGGGGATGGTAAACACATTTGTGAAATCAGATTTTAAATATCTAATTTCTAAATGGGTGAAAATTAGGTTTATCCATATTTTATCCATATCTGACAGCACCCTCAGTTGTTGACTACACTCACATGATAGCTGAGGTCAAGAGCTCTCTATAACAGTTGGTCCCATGTCTGTACCCCCTTTAGTTGCTGAGTTATAAGCCCTCGAACATGCACTGAGGTCAAGGTTCAAAGGTGAATGGCTGAAAGCAGGAGCCATGTAGAATCTTCATACTGACATATGTTACTCTCCAGGTTGAGACCTTTCCAATGATGTATTTAGTTTAGCTCTACGATAAAGTTTAGATTTTTTCATTTTTGGACACAAGCCATGCCAGGTGTAGTTTCAGAGAGCACTTTGAAGGCCCCGTGTATAAAATGAGTTTTATTTGTTCCTTTGCTTGTTTTTTTTAATCTCTTTTACTGTAGATAGTTACTAAAATGAGTCATCCTCAGACAATACAATACTACTAAAAAGTAAAACCAATAATAACAATAATGAAATAAGCAAAAATAATATCAAAATCATATTGAAATTTTAAAATCTATTTACAGAGTGGAATGATAGCCTAATAGATAACTTAGATAATATTTATTATTGTTTAGACACTTTATTATTGCTTAGATATTATTTAGCCTATTATTGTATTTACTTTTAGCATGTTCTACTTTTGAGTAATTTCTGAGAAGTTATGATTAAAAAAAAAAAAAAGAATTACAGACTATAGGAGACAACCTCTTCAGTGTCTCACGTCAATTAATTAACACTATTTGTCGGCTTTTTATAATGCCTTTTTTTTTTTTTTTTGCTGCTGTCTCCAGTTGAGAGTGGTGATTTGCTAAATACATTCTACAATAATAATTAGATTAACATTTGGTCTATAATATTGTTGGCTATATTACGCATTTTAATTAAAAAAAACAGAAGAATAAAAGAAATAAACACTGAAATAATTACTGGAAACTTTTTTTTATTGATACTCCTCTCTGACACACACACACACACACACACACACACACATTGAACACGCGATTGAATGAATGAATGAATGAATGAATGAATGAATGAACATTAGAATTGGTTCAGCCACTTGGAATATATTAAATGTGATGCAATTCACAAACCATGTTCATGCACTACAGTTAGGGACAGCTTTATTCAGGTTAACAGTTTCTTCACTCAGGTTTTTTAAATCTGGTGTTTCTACAAAGTATTAAAGGTGCAGTCTGTGGGATTTAGTAACATCTAGCAGTGGGAATTGCAGATTTCAGGCCTGTCTACAACTATACAGATATTTTTTTTAAAGAAGATATCTCCCCCTCCGTTTAAAAAATAATTCTAGCCACATGACATTCTTTTTAAATATCTCTGTCCACATAGAAGCAAAACTTAATTGAAATGCTCGCCAGCATTAGCTGTCTCCAGCAGTCACTCCCCATCACAAAGATAGTAAAATTTACAGGCTAACATTACCTTTGTCAAAACACCTACTGGAGATCTCACCACTGTTGATTCCCATTCAATTTAAGGCTGAAGGAGCTCAATCAAAGATACAAGTGATGCTCTGGACATGCTAAAGTTACACCTTCATTCCTCACTGGCAACAATCCCACCCTTGAAAATGTCCCATCATCTGCTGATTTGACTGGTCCTGACTTTAAACCTTGGATGCTGAGGTGGAGCAAAAATGTTGGGTTTTGCAGCCTCTGATTGTCCATAAAGTGGTGCAGCAATACAGAGTTTAAGCTTAAAGTAGTCATACGACCAAGTTGTACTGACAAAACGTTAGCAAACCAGTAGTCCGCCATTGTTGTTTCTAGCAGATGCTCATTCAGATGAGCATGCACAAATTAAGGAGGTTACATCATCATTTCCCAAATGCTCTTTTTTACATACATACAGCTTAAAAAAAAAAAAAAAAAAAAATCTGCACCTTAGAAGCCTTATTCTCAGTTTTAGTGACCCACAGCCCCGTATGTGTGTGGACTAGTGGCTGAAATGTAGAGGAATATATCTGTTTACAAATATATCTGTGTTCGTGTAGACAGGGCCTGCAACCAGCTGAAACTTGTCCCATGTGACAAGCGGGACTTCGCAGTGAGGATTTCTTCAGGGCTCATTGTTCAGGAAATTTTTAGCAGGAGACACGTTGTCCTCAGAGGTCTCCTTCTCTCCAAAACAAATGGACCAGGTGATTTCAACCCGTAAAAACGGTATATAAAACAGGTTCACATTAAATATCAGCGCTTTCTTGATGCTGCTTAGCTCGTTATGGAGGGGCTGCTGACTACAAATGGCCCTTTCAACAGCCAGTGTTTGGTTCTTTCATTATGAATTACTGTAGAAACGTGGCAACATGGCAACATGGCAACATGGCGGATTTTGTGGACGAGGACCCACTCCCTTTGTAGATAAAAACAGCTCATTCTAAGGTAATGAAAAATGACACAATTCTTATTTTCAGGTGATTATATATATGGAAGCCCATTTCCGCCACTTGATGGAAAAAAATAATTTCTAATAACTCAAAATAATGAGATACTAAGTCAAAATAATGACTTGCTAAGTCAAAATAATGAGATGCTAAGTCAAAATAATGACTTGCTAAGTCAAAAATACTGAGATACTTAGTCAAAATAATGACTTACTAAGTCAAAATAATGAGATACCAAGTCCAATAATGAGGTGAATGAGTACAGTTACAGCCTTCGACAATCCATACTCTTCATCTCTCAGTCACAATGGATAACATCATTGAGGGATACTAACTCAAAACAATGAGGTAATAACTCATGTACAACGGATATGCCACACACTACACTTTGATGTGACGTATGGGGTATGTTTGGCTACTTAAGTAGTCTACAAATTACAAAATGTGGTAAAATAGTGTTGATTTTAAGTGGTCTGTCTGGCTAAGACATAAAGTTAATTATACAACAGTTAGTTCCAACCGACTAATTTGATTGGACAAGAGGCATTCCGTGAGTGCTGATATAGAATATAACATCACTGGGACTTGTAACAGTAAAATCACTCACAGGTATTATAAATATAAACACAACCGTTAATTAACCAACTGTCACACTCGCTACATTGACACAAACTGACACTAGCGTTACACCAAGAAGATGGATATTTTCCCCAAAATTACATTTGAATTAAATTATGAGTGGTCATCAGGAGAGGATGAGGAAAAGGAAAGCTAGGACTCTTCTGTGCAGACCTCCAGGTGTGTTTGTGTAACATTAGTCACTGTCATCACTGTCTGATGAGGATCAGATGATCCTCATCAGACAGTTACGGCCGTGACGAAATACAGTACAACGTCACGACCTTGAGTGATGTTTGTGATGTTACACAAACACACCTGGAGATCTGCACAGAAGAGTCCTAGCTTTCCTTTTCCTCTCCTGACGACCACTCATAATTTAATTCAAATGTAATTTTGGGGAAAATATCCATCTTCTTGGTGTAACGCTGGTGTCAGTTTGTGTCAATGTAGCGAGTGTGACAGTTGGTTAATTAACGGATGTGTTTATATTTATAATACCTGTGAGTGATTTTACTATTACAAGTCCCAGTGATGTTATACTCTATATCAGCACTCACAGAATGCTTCTCGTCCAATCAAATTAGTCGGTTGGAACTAACTGTTGTATAATTAACTTTATGTCTTAGCCAAACAGACCACTTAAAATCAACACTATTTTACCACATTTTGTAATTTGTAGACTACTTAAGTAGCCAAACTTAAGTTTGAGATGATGATAATTTCCGTTTCCGGGTTCCACTTGGCGTCCTCCGTCACTTCGGCTCTCAGTTTTAGCTTTTAATTCTAGTTTTTATACTATTTTGAAAGACCTACATTTAAATTCTAACTGTTTAATGTGTGTACTTTGATCGAATGGCCGATCGTGTATACTTGCTTGGCGGATTTTTGAGTTTTTAGGGTGATTACTGTGGATTAACACGACCGGACCTGGGTTGACAGCGTGGGAAAATTTCTGTCAGCTGACTACGCTGCGCTCTCTCTGCTGTTACCACCAGCTTGTTTTATCTATGATTTGAAGCCCATCTGCTGAGGATTATACCGGGTATCGTGTTGCTACCTTTACACTGAAGCCTGATCTCCGCAGCGGGCCCAGTTCTGGGCCCGTGCTGGTGTTGTATTGAGATGTGTTCCCTTGTCGAATAATGTTTCCCTTCAGTTAATGTGTAGCGTCCCCCCCCCCACCACCCCCGGTGGTTAGGGTTAGCGCTAAGGGCTTGGGTAAGGTTTAGGTAGAGGGAAACGCATATCGATGGGGAAACATATTTCGACACAACACCGGTAAATCCCACTACTTGATGCCCTGCTCTGTCACTCTTTCTGTGGATCACCGCAGCCAATACCACTCCAACACTGTGGGCTCCGATTGGAGCCCCTGCGTGTAAGTGTCTGTGGCCTCACTGCTGGCTCCTACACTTAATCTCTAAACTACCATAACTCTGTGCACCTTTAGCCCGTGTACTGGCCTCCTCCCTATCCTTCTCCCCCAGGTACCACACACCACACACAGCATGGCTCCGCTTACCTCTCCCTCCAGCTGTGTCAGCTGCTCCCACTTCGCCAAGAGGATCACAGAACTGGAGGGACGAATATCCACCCTGTACCAGATCCGTGAAGCCGAGATGTTAATGGATACCATCACCTTCGGCACTGCACAGTCTGCCTCCCTCTGTGCTTCTGGCTCTGACGCAGCTCCCTCCGGCCCTGATGCTGCTCCTGAGACCGCTGAAGCTGCTCACCAGGAATTTTACATCTTGCATTGACAGTTTTGGACTCCATCAACTCATCAACTTCCCAACACACTTAAAAGGACATACTCTCGATTTAATATGCTGTTCTGGTCTCTCTCCTGTCAACTGTAAGGCAATTCCCCTCCCCTTTTCCAATCACATGTTAGTTTCCTTCAACGCCAACCTTGCACTTTCCAAAATCAGTCTCCCACGCACTATTTCTTTCCGTAATATTAAGGACATTAATTTGGATATTCTCTTTTCTGGCATTAACTCCCTCCCCAACGCAGACAGCTTTTCCACCCCTGATGAACTGGTACTCCATTACAGCAACAGTCTTCATAATCTCCTGGACTATCTTGCCCCACTTAAAACCAGATCTCACTTTCACCCGCTCCTCACCATGGTTCACTCCCGCTCTCAGACAACTTAAATCCAAAGGACACCAACTGGAACGCCTCTACAATAAGACTGGTCTCACTGTGCACAAGGAGATATATCACAACCATATTCTCCACTACAAGGACTGCATCTCACAGGCTAAATCCACCTATTACTCTGGTTTAATCAATTCAAACGATGGCAACTCAAGGGCCCTGTTTTCACTCCTCAGCAACATTACTCAACCCCCGGACTCACTTCCACCACAGATGTACTCTACTGCCTCTTGTAATACCCTTCTATCCTTTTTTACTGCTAAAATTAATAACATCCATCAACAACTTGCTCCCAGCTCCTCTCACAATTCATCTTCCCTATTTCCCTCTATGTCCCCTTCCCAGTCACTCTCAGCATTTGCTCTACCTTCCGTTTTCGAAACCACTGGTCTGATCAAAAAATCCAAATCATCAACCTGCCAGTTAGACCCCCTTCCAGCTGCTCTTGTTAAAGCCACCATTCCCTCTCTGGCCCCTCTCATCACGCACATAATCCATTCTTCCCTCACCACTGGAATTGTTCCCTCACCCCTCAAAACAGCTGCTGTCACCCCAATACTCAAGAAACCTGGCGCAGATCCCAATAACCTCAATAACCTCCGTCCCATCTCCAATTTTCCGTTTCTCTCAAAGATACTAGAAAAAAACTGTTGCCTCTCAGCTCCATTCCCATCTTTCCTGCAATAATCTTTTTGATCAGTTCCAGTCTGGTTTCCGCCTTCTCCACAGTACTGAAACGGCACTACTCAAAATCACCAACAATCTCCTCCTAGCAGCCGATTCCGGTCTCCTATCCATCATCCTGCTTGACCTGAGTGCGGCCTTCGACACCATCTCACACACCACCCTCCTGGACAGACTCCTCTCTATTGGCATCACACACCCCCCTCAACTGGTTCAAATCCTACCTCTCTGGCCGCACTCAGTTCATCCAACTCAAATCATTCACATCACAACCACTCCCAGTCACCACAGGCGTGCCCCAGGGCTCTGTCCTGGGGCCCCTCCTATTCATCATTTACTTACTCCCCCTTGGCTACATATTCCAGAAACATCACATCCACTGCCACTACTAAGCGGATGACACCCAGCTCCATATTTCCACCAAACCCGACTCCACCCTCCCACCTTCCTCCCTCACTGACTGCCTCCTTGAATAAAATCCTGGTTTTCATCCAACCTCCTCAAATTAAACAGTGACATAACAGAAATTCTACTCATTGGCACTAAAACCACCCTATCCAAATCCCCCAGTTTCACATTATCTATTGACAACTCTAACATTTCTCCTTCCCCACAGGTCAAGAGTCTGGGTGTCATCCTCGACAGCACACTTTCTTACACTTCTCATATCAACCACATAACCCGGTCAGCTTACTTCCATCTCTGCAACTTCAACCGCCTCCACCCCTCTCTCACACCTCACACAGCTGCCATTCTGGTCCACAGTCTCGTCACCTCCCGGCTTGACTACTGCAACTCCCTCCTGTTCGGCCTTCCACAAAAAACTCTCCATAAACTACAACTGGTACAGAATTCAGCAGCTTGTATTATCACAAGGACCCCATCTATTCACCACATCACACCGGTCCTCCAGCAGCTCCACTGGTTCCCTATGACACACCGTATCCAATACAAGATTTTACTGCTCACCTTCAAGGCCATTCACAACCTAGCCCCTCCATACCTGTCTGACCTCCTCCACATTGCCACACCCGCTCGCACACTCAGATCCTCTTCCTCCACCCACCTCTCCGTTCTCCTCGCCCGCCTGGCTACCATGGGGAGCAGAGCATTCAGCCGCTCTGCTCCCCAGCTCTGGAATTCATTCCCCTTGACCTCCGCAACACCTCATCTGTCAATCTGTTCAAATCCAAACTCAAAACACATCTGTTCAGACTTGCCCATTCCACCTGATCATATGCATTACACTGTTGTACTGTCTTCCCCTCTATTTTAATGTATTGTATGATGTTTTGTTGACAATGTTATGATGTTTTGTATGCTGTGTTTTATCTTTGCTGTAAGGCAACCTTGAGTGGCTTGAAAGGCGCCCTAACAAATAAAATGTATTATTATTATTGTTATTAAACATACCCCATACGTCACATCAAAGTGTAGTGTGTGGCATATCCGATGTACATGAGTTATTACCTCATTGTTTTGAGTTAGTGTCCCTCAATGATGTTATCCATCGTGACTGAGAGATGAAGAGTATGGATTATCGAAGGCTGTAACTGTACTCATTCACCTCATTATTGGACTTGGTATCTCATTCTTTTGAGATAGTATCTCATTATTTTGACTAGGTCATTATTTTGACTTAGTATCTCATTATTTTGAGATAGTATCTCATTATTTCAACTTAGTATCTCATTATTTTGAGATAGTATCTCATTATTTTGACTTAGTATCTCATTATTTTGAGTAAGTCATTATTTTGACTTAGTATCTCATTATTTTGAGATAGTATCTCATTATTTCAACTTAGTATCTCATTATTTTGAGTTAGTAGGTCATTATTTTGACTTAGTATCTCATTATTTTGAGTTATTAGATCTTATTTTTTTCCATCAAGTGGCGAAAATGGGTTTCCATAATTATACACAAAAAAGAGGTACTTATTATATTATGTCCCATTTCTGCCAATATATCCCCCTAAATCCTACTCACAGGACCTTTAGAGTCAGTGGCTGTGCAAAAGCACAGTGGTAGTAGGTAACTGAGTTTAAACTATTGTATCAGACTTTATGATGGATCTAAAATTTCTCAAATATGATGGATGTAAATATGTGTATTCCTGCCAGGAAAGTCCAAGGATAAACAACATTAAGGGTAAAGGATGGTTTATACAACTTTTATTTTATCTTATTTTTTAATTTGTTATATGTCTGGCCATTGCTTCTATAAGTTATTGTAATTATTACTTATTTTACAAGTAACACTGCACTAACCAAAATTAGAGATTTTGGAATGCTGCAGGATCACTACAGTTAAGTCAGTTTTTCTGCCGATTCAGCATGGTGAATCAACAACGGCGGAGTCTGTTGGTGAATGAAATCACTCTGATTGGCAGTTCAGCTCAGCACTCGAGAAGAGAATTGAAAGTGAGGAAAATAAACTGAATTGTAAACTGAATATGCTAACTGGCTAACTACTGTCAAGATGGTCTTCCTGTTTCCCTGTTTGAATGATGAATACAGATTACCACTGTCCGCTGGTGTGGAGAGTTATTTCCTCTCATGCAGGGTCAGAACCTACGTGCTGGTTGGCCATTGGCTGTAGTCATTGCGGTTTGTTCAGGTGCAACTTTTTGGCTGAGAAACTGTAATGTCAGGCAGGAGGCCTTCATTTTCGCAAGTTCTCTCAAGTCAGTTTGGTGTGTTGGGGCCTTAAGAGCAATGAAAATCTGATTATTTTACATGTTGTGATAGCTAAATTAAGACTAAGGCATTGTCAAATTTGCTTTACAGATTGTAAAAATGGTAATAGCCCACTGTAGCTGGGACTGTGCAACACAAGATGTCACTATGAAATCGTAGTTTCTAGTTTTAAGTAACATATTATTGAATGAAAGAATGTAAAGTACCATTTCCAGAGTTTCAGCATGTTCAGAACCAAAAACAATACAGAGCTTGTACTTTTACACATAATTTTGGTGCTAATTTTCCAAGTTATCCTGTTATCCTCCTAATAAAAATATTGTCAAGAGGAGAAAAAAAAAAAACCTAACAGTATTTCACAGTTACAACTACACATACTGTTCATGTGTAACTGGGTACACACACACACACACACACACACACACACACACACAGATATATTTCATTATAACATTTTTTTTGTTGCCTTTCATTGTCTGAGCAGTAAATTATCTTTACATATTTTCCACTCTCTGTCTGTCTCTCTCCCTCTCCTTCTCTCCCTGCCTTTACGCACAGATGAGTTGACCTTCAGGAAATCTGGGCTGGTGATCAGATTTAGCGCATATTGCAATATGCCTGTGTAGTGAGATTAAAAGAAAAAGAGCAGTTTGGCAAAAGCTTTGTGGTATTTGTACATACTAAACATGCTATAAGAGGCTTCTCTCTCTCTCTCTCTCTCCCTCTCCCTCTCTGAGAGAAATAGCTGATGACAGCTCTGACCAATTTGCCAGAATTGTCTCCTTCTTTTTGAAAGGTCTGATGAAGGGCGTGTAGCCCGAAACGTCACATTAGTGGTTAAATCAGACAAATACAGTCTTAATCTCTAAAATTCAACAAAAATGAAAAGTTTATCTAAAACATCATCTTGATGAGTCGACATCTAAACCAATCAGCTGTTAGATCAGGTGAGAGCCAGGCGGTGCAGTCAGTGGCTGTTTATAATTAGTTTAGTTTAGTTTAGTTTATTAGTTTATAGTATCGTGGACAATCCCAATTAACTGACTGTAGAAATAACAGTAAAAAGGGCAGCTTTAGCCAACATGGCTAATATCCAGCTATAGTCCCCGGCCTGTTGACAATAGGCACCCTAAAAAGAACAGTACATTACAGCACATTCATTAAAAAGAGAGAGTTAAGAGTGAAGAGAAAAAGATAGATCAATAAAGATAAAAAGGAACAGTAAAACATCAATACAATCATGCAGAGACAGCACATATAACCAAAACATACAGAAGCAGCATGTGCTATATAATCACACACAAAACATCAGCACATACAACCACATTCAGGGATGCAGACAGACAGCACGTATAGACATGCAGCCTTTATGATCATGATGCAATAACACACAGCCATAGGTTAGTGAGCGGGTCCTCATCTATGGAGATTGCCATGTTGCACTGTCATTTTTCTATAGTAGCCCAGAACAGACAAACCAAACACTGGCATTCGTGTTTTCACTTTGGCCACCGTAGTTAGCAGCCCCTCCGGACACAAACATCGTTGTAAAAACATAGTTTTATAATGTGAAACTGTTTAAACATTAGCAGGTGCTAGGCTAGCAGCCCATCTGTGACGTAGGGCTGTCAAAATTGCTCAAAAATGACGTTCGAATATTCCTTCTAAAAATAACTCATAGGTTCGAACCATTCAAATTTTTTTTTGTTTTTGCATTATGTCCACAAGAGGGCAAACTAATACAAGGAAACATACTTGTTGTATATGTATTAATACAAGGAAACATAACTACTTGTAGGTATTTTTATTTCAACATAAACGTCTTTGAAAATATTTATATACCTACATATTAAAACACATAAAACAATTATCTATAACATTACGTTATAAACGACCGCGGACCTCTCGCTCGCCCCCCCCTCTCTGACCCATGGCCACACCGCCCGCGGAAGCGCTGCGAAGAGCCTCAAAGCGCCGGACCGAGACTGGCTCGCGCCCTGCAGCGATCATTTCAGCGTCTGGTCTATTTTCTGTGCGAGCCGCGAGGGAATGTGTCAAGCCAGGTGACGGAGACAACAGCTGGGAGCAGAACCGCTTGTCGACCAGCGTGAAGAAATGCACGTCTGATGCCAATGCCCACTCACAAAGAGGACAGCTGCAGTGGTGTTTTTTTTCTCCACAATCGAATATCAATTTTCACATTCAAAGGTCCATTTTGTTTTCAAATTCGAATTTAAATTCAAATTTAGAATATTCGTTGACAGCCCTACTGTGACGTGCCGAACTGCACCAGAGAAACACTGATTTTAATGTGAAACGGCTTTATTCAGTGCTTTTACCAGTTTTAGCCACCTGTCTGTTTATTTTGGAGGGGAAGCGACCTTTGTGGACACTTCATCCTGGTAAAAACCTCTTCAACAATTAATGCTTAAGGAATCCTAACAAGGAGTTTAGGCTTGGCACATGAGAGACATTTCAGTTGGTTGCAATCCGCAGTCCTTACTGCTAGATGCCACTAGGCCTACATCCTACATACTGCTCCTTCAAATGTCATTTTAGAAACATTAAAAAGAATATTGATTTTTTTTTTTTTTGTCATAAATTACACAATGTTTAAGTTTAATTTTGAAATTTCATTTAAATATTGGCCCACTGGACTTCCATACTCAACTTCAAAATGCCCCTGCTAAAAATAATTCTCCTGCAGTCTTAAGCAATTTGTTTCTGTATGGGTGTGGAGTGAATTTGAATAAGAATGAGCTTATTCTTGCAAAGAGAATCAACAATACAACATACAGCGGTTATTTTTTATGAGCAAATCAAAAGATTCTGCAAATCTCAAGTGTTAAACCTCAGGAATCATTATTCAAAATGTACTAAGCTCCCAGGTTTCCCTCATATTCTTCTCCCCGGGTCACAGTGGGTTAAAATCTGCTGTCTGATATTGAAATCTGAGAAGGTCGCCCTGCAGTGGTCCAGCTTATCCAAGAGCTGTTCTATTCAAAAGAGGCCATGGAGATGAGAGACATCTGAACCCAGATATTGGAAAAGAGGTTTACTCGCACCCACCATTAGTTTCTTTAATAAAATGCTCCCCCCTTCTCTCCTTTCTCTATTGATATTCAGCGTGACCGACCACCATCCCACTATGCACTAGGGCCTCTGATCTGTCTCTCATAATTAGACCGATAAATAGGCCTCCTCCTCTCTTTTTTTCTTCTTCTTCCTTTCTTCCTCTACTTATTTATTCTTATTTCACCCTCTTCTTGTTTCTATTCTATCCTTATTCTCTCACCTGTGAAGGGCTGAGGCACTTGTTGGGGTTGTCAACACGAAAATGTTTAGACAGTTGTTCGTCTGAATACACATGTACCTGGTAAACCTGATAATATCAGGTGTCTGTTGCATCCTTCATTTTTTTTTTGTTAATCCACTTTAGTTCCTGTTAAGAACCGGTTCTCGATTCCCATCCCTAACAGACTCATAGAAAATCCTGAGCATAGTCCGGCAGATGTTGAAGGACCTCAGTTGCCTCAGAAAATAGAGACGGCTCTGGCCCTTCCTGTAGAGAGCGTTAGTGTTCTTAGCCCAGTCCAGTTTATTGTCAGTGTGTACCCCCAGGTACTTATAGTCCCCCACAATGTCCACACTGACCCCCTGGATGGAAACAGGGGTCACCGGTGTCTTTGTCCTCCTCAGATCCACAGCCAGTTCCTTTGTCTTTGCCACGTTGAGCTGCAGATGGTTCTGCTCACACCATGTGACAAAGTTATCCACAACAGCCCTGTACTCATCCTTATCACCCTTGGTGATACATCCAACTATAGCAGAGTCTTCAGAAAAGTTCTGAAGATGGCAGGTCTCAGTGCAATAGCTGAAGTCCGTGGCGTAGAGGGTGAAGAGGAAGGGAGAGAGGACAGTCCCCTGCGGGGCCCCGGTATTGCTGACCACTCTGTCTGACACACAGTGTTGCAAGCGCACATACTGTGGTCTGCCAGTCAAGTAGTCTACAATCCAGGACACCAGGGGGGCATCCACCTGCATTGCTGTCAGCTTGTCACCCAGTAGAGCTGGACGTATGGTGTTGAATGCACTAGAGAAGTCAAAAAACATGACCCTCACAGTGCTTGCCGGCTTATCCAAATGGGCGTAGACACGGTTGAGCAGGTAGATAATGGTGTCCTCAACTCCAAGTCGGGGCTGATAGGTGAACTGGAGGGGGTCCAAAAGTGGCTTGACCATGGGCCGGAGCTGCTCCAAGATGAATCTCTCCAGGGTCTTCATGATGTGGGAGGTCAATGCCACGGGTATGTAGTCCTTGGAGCCACTGGGACGCGACGTCTTTGGCACAGGAACGAGGCAGGATGTCTTCCACAGCAAGGGGACCCTCTGGAGACTCTTGAAGACATGCTTTTTTCAAGACCAAGGTGGCAAAGGCCTGTGGCGGGGGGGCATCTTGACAGCTGTAGTTTTAGATACGTTCCCCCCCTCTATTAAATATGAAAGGAGGCCCCCACATGCTTGAGCTTTACACTGCTGACTTGTATAATCAGAACAGACATGTCCTGTGATTTCCAGCCTTCTATGATTATATTTACCCTTTACAGCAGAAAACGGCCGGCAACAAAGCAACGCCTCTTGCATTTTTTAAAAGGACACGCCTTCTCGGAAATGTGCACTCCCCCTTTTCTCGTCCGCAAGGAAACAAACACACAGAGAGCTTGAAAATGGATGTCGAGAGATTTAACTCCGTTTTATCAAACGTGTGCTCAGTCCACAAGATTGTGGAAATGAAGGACTTACAGCGACTTTGTTTAAAACTTTTAAATCAGTCAGACTATGTTTACGAGCACAAGAGCTCAGCGAGCCACCGAAGGACTGCCCTGCAGATTTACTATTGGTTCTGCAATGTAGGGAGTTTTTTTTTAAACTCTGAAATGGTATTCGCCCATCTAAACACAAAATTAGGGAGAAAGACATCAGTCTTTAGTTAAGCAAAGGGTCTAAAGACTGACTTGTGAGTCTAGTTCTGATGATACAAGTCAGCGGTCCTGAAATGTCCGTTTCTCTTCTATAATACACACTCTACATCTCGGAGGCAACGTCTTTCCACATACTGGCTTACTTCGCCTTTCAAACATGGCAGAGCTCTGTGGGGAACAGTAGGAGAGACACAGCCTGAGGGGGAACCGGGATCTGACACAACACCGAAGGGAGAAGCAGGTCCGTGGAGCTGTGCGCCGGATGAAAAAACAGGCGTGTCACACCGAATGCGCGCCGCTACGGCTTCGCTTTGGGTTGTGAGCGCACATGACGTGCGTCGATATTGAAAGTAATGGGTTTGTTCGCACAAAAGATGCTACATTTGAATGCCCCCCATGCACACACACACGCTTTAACCAATGCAGCGGCCAAATCACCCAGGCGTCCCGCCTTTGTCTTAGATAGGCAGGGAAACCCCTGGCAGGGGAACAACAGAGCAAATCTTCATACTGCGAAACATAATTGAACAGTTTAATGAGTGGCAAGCTACACTATACCTGAACTTCATAGACTTTGAAAAAAGACTTTCGACTCTGTCCACCATGAAAGCATGTGGAAGATTATGAAGAAGTACGGGATCCCTGGAAAAATGGTGAGAACATTTTACGAAGACTTCCAGTGTGCAGTAGAAGACCAAGGAGAAACATGTGAGTGGTTTGACATTAAAACCGGCGTCAAACAATTATGCAATATGTCAGGATTCCTGTTCTTGATTGACATGGATTGGGTAATGAGAAGAACAGTTGGACATGGAGAGAATGGGATCAGATGGAAGCTGACTTCAAAACTTGATGACCTGGACTTCGCAGACGACGTAGCATTGCTGTCCTTGATGAGTAGGACTCAAGGTTAACACACAAAAGACAAAAACCATGAGGATTAATGCAAGAAACCAGGAAAGCATTAAGATCAATGGGCAAGACATCAAAGATGTAGACAAGTTCACATACTTAAGAGCCACCATTTGTAAGGAGGGAGGTGGTATGAAAGACCTGAAGAATAGACTCTCAAAAGCAAGAGGTGCATTCATCAGACTAAAAAACACTTGGAGCTCCAACAGCATCTCAAGAAGAAGGCTAAGACTGTTTAAGACATTAGTAGTGCCAGTATTACTCTATGGATGTGAAACTTGGAAAATGAATAAGGGAGACAACAAAGCAGTTGATGTGTTCCATAATAGGTGCCTACGAAGAATACTCCGTATACATTGTCAGTCAATGTCAGTACTTAAGAGCTGCTAGATAGGGCTGAAATGAAACTGCTGAGCGAGAAAGTGAAGCTTTGTAGATGGAAAATGATTGGACACATACTAAGGCAGGACAAAAATAACGACTGTAACATAGTAATGACTTGGGCACCAGAAGGAAAAAGAAGAAAAGGAAGACCAAAGACCACACGGAGGTGTACAGTTGAGAAAGAACGTCAAGATGGGAATCATGGTCTGAAATGAGGACTGCAGCAACTGACTGGGAAAAGTGGAAGCGCTCTGTGAAGGCCTTATGTGCCACAAGGCACGAAGTAGATAGGTAACAGGTAAACAGGTAACTTAAAACATAGTTTTATCGGATAGCTTTTCCTGATTTTACTTGAGTTTTAAGTTCTTTTGAACTGCCTTTTATTTCCTTGGTTTCATACACCACAGTGTTTTCATCTGCTTTCTTTTAAAACCTGTTGTTTTTATGACAAAGGGTCATAAAAAGCACTTTGTAGCCCTGTATTGAAAAGTGCTTTATGAATAAAAATTATTGTTATTATTATGTGTGCTTCTGTCAGATAGTCAATTGTGCTAGCACAGTATAAATAAGCCCAAGCTTCAGACATCCAGCAGCTACCCACTGCCAATTCAGCAGGTCTCACCACCAGTACATGGACCTGAATATGTTGAAATGTGTAAAGCTTAAAATGCTCTACAAACTATAAGAAGCCACAGGTTGAAACAAACTACTGGCTGAGGCTTCAAGCTACTGTTAGACATGCAGAAGAAGAAGTTTCATTTGCATTCATCGTAGTAAAATCCATGCCTTTCCCAAGAGTTAGTTGCATGCCAGAAAGACAGACCAACGAGAGAGAGAGGAGCTTTAATATTGATGCATCTCTTCAGACAGAGTGTGTGTAAGGCAGTGAGAGTACAAATTCAGCAGCTGGTGTGTATGTGTTGCATTGTGCGATCACCCTCCACACTGTCCTGGGCAACAGGATGGTTTCCCTTTTCTCTCTCCTCCATCAAACCCAGTTCAGTAAGCCTCACATCCTCTGCATCAGATCTGATAACCGCCATACTGGATAAAATCTAGCTGCACTCGTCTCTAAGAAGTCCTTCCCCGGGGTACAACTGCCAGTGCCGAACTCAGCATTAAAATATAATTTTGATGGTCATTATTAAGATAAGCATCGTGTTCATCTGGCAGAAGATTACACTGATAACGTCAGAGCTTAGAACAAATGTCCTTTCAAGGGACTTTCTTGTTCAAAGTTATTAAATGAAAAAGTCCCTCTTGGCCAATCACGGGCCTTGCTACGAAGGGCAAGTGTGGGCATACCTGGTAATCCTAAATGTGGTATTTCCAGGAGTCTCCATTGCCTGTACTTGCACATTGCAGTTTTATCTAAACAATGCGCTTTCCAGGAAGACTGGAACAGAAAATCTGTTAGTCACACATCACTGGCTAAATGATGGTATCTTTCTTTATGATGTATGCTCCTATATTCAGGTTCAGGTATCTGTAGTTGAAATGACATCTACTTTGTCTTTTTTTCTACCAAAGAAACATTAACAAGAAAATGAGTTACTTTTTCTGAGTAAAACCCACTCACAGTATCTTCCTAATCTTATGAGTGAAACAAACTGCCAAATATTTTATGATCCCCCTTTTAAAGGAGACATATCATCAGGTTCATATTTGTAGTCTGAGATGCTTTAATGTTCAGAAAACACATTATTTTCTCATACTGTCCATGCTGGAACACCCTCTGCCTGAAGCACTCCATTTAAGTATCTCTCTTGAAAAGGCCCAATCTGCTCTTGATCAAGAATTATTTATAAGGTTATTCTACTTTATTTGCACACACATAAGACTGCATAAAATCCAGACTATAAAAAATGTGTCAGGAGAGGTCAAGACGCCAAACAACACACCTCTCCTCACAACACATCTCACTCCGACCTCGTCACATTTCATCATCACGATTGGAGATGGACTTTCCATGTCAAGATATGACGTGAAAGGTACCCTGGGTGCATTAGTTGCTGATGTTCTGGGACAGCATGTCAACTTCAGCCTGTTACATGCATTGTCTGTTTTCAAAATAGACTTCTGTTTTTACCAGAAATGTACAGTTTGCGTACAGGTGCTTTCAAAATAAGTGCACTATATCGGCACAATACCAAGAATTGATATTTTTGTCCTTCAACAAGAAGTGCACATGGTTATGTTCTATGTTTTAAACCCAACACACACACGGTTGGGTTTAATCAACAGAAGCATGTGGTTGGGTTTAGGAAAAAAGAACAGGGTTTGGCTTTACAATGTTACAGGAAGTGAACACCGACCTCCTGGGTGAAAGTTGGTGGTTGATGGACCCATACACCACACCTCCCGCCCATTCTAGTCAGACTTCTGCTGCCTAAGTTTTGTTCTTGTCCCGCAGCATTTCCCCTGACACCAACCACGCGGACGGCTTTTTTGATAGGTGCCTGATGCTGGAAGTCATTGACCAAGGGCTGTTATTTGATGACTTTGGAGTGAGACAGAGTTGTTCTTCAACTCAAGGAGAAAAACAAACAATAACCAAAAGGGAAGGAATAAACTAACTTCTTGTTGTGTTGGCTAGAAAATTTCACAGAAAGTAAATGACAACATGAAGCACATATAATGAGCAGAAAACTAACCAGTCACTAAACAATCAAATGAAAACAATGAAAGAAAAGAAAACATATACGCATGACAAGAAACACTTAGACATCATGAACTGAATGCCAGAATAATTTCCTTTTAAATTTTCCAAGGATAACAAGTTCTTCATAGTGTGTATTTTGGCTGAGGGAGTTCTGGCCATGTTTTATTTTGTAAATAGTAAGATGAGTATGATCAACCTGTGTGGTAGTATAAGAATGAATTTGGGAATTAAATTTGAAGAAGTTGCTAAATGAAGATGGTAGAGAAAAAGTTAAGAACATTTTTAAATATAACACACTATCTGATGAATATTTATGTCATATACTGAAAGAATGTACTGAAAGAATGTTCAGTTTCCTGACAGTGGAAGAGGCCTTCATTTGAGGAAGGTTTGAGAAAGTAATCAATCTCATAATTTTTGTTTTTTAGTTTATAAAGATTGGAGAGGTATGTATTTGCCCCCAAAAAATGACCATAAATCAAATTGGGAATGAACAAGAGACCATCATGAAACCTTGTAGTTTGCTGATAGTGACTTAACAATTTTGTTACCAATAAGATTGTTTTTTTTGTTTTTTTTCAAATTTAATCTCTCTAAAAAGCCTAAAAGAGGAATGTGAAATACTTGAGGAATTTCTTTTCCATCTACTGACACTAGCAAAATCCCAAATCTACTGAGCCTTCTGCCTCTCCCCACAAATGTTATGAAATTTTTTAATATCTAATGAATACTTATTGAGTTGAAACCATCTTGCCACTCACACTATATCCTCATCATTTTATTAATTAAAATGTGAAAAATTATAATCAGCAAGCTAATTGGGTGAAAAAAAAATACAAACTAAGGGAAAATTGTTAGTGTAAAAAAGTAAATAGGGGTTGTAGAATAGATCCTTGTAGTGCTCCACATGTTATATGAACTATGTTTGAAGCACAACTATTTATTAATGGGCAGTCAGACACTGATGACAAAAGCTGTCCTTTTATTTTTGTTAAATGGTGCACAGCAGCATCAAGGGGAAATGTGGCAGGACAATGACGAAAAGTTAAGGCAATGGGATTCTGGGCAGGGTGGGCTGGAGCGGTGGTGGATGGGTCCAACAACTTCCGCCTTTCACATGGGAGACTGGTGTTCGCTTCCCATAAAACTGCAAAGCAACGCTTTCTTTTTTTTCTAAACCCAAGCATGTTTTTTTTTGCAGCTTAAACCCAGTGGCGGTTCTAGCCTAAGGCCCTGTTTAGATGACAATGGTTTCTCTAAAAACAGAAAAGTCTGTCCTTGGCGTTTTAAAAAACTTCTGCGTTTCTATGACGACGTTATTGAAATGATCCCCGTTCACATGGAGCCGCAAAATCTACTGGAAACGCTGTAGTATGCACGCCAGGCCAATGGGTGGCAGTGTAAATTTGCAAAGCAACACCACGGCATGATGCCCTGTGCCTGCGCTGAAGCGCCTTCCTCTACAACACGGTGATTACAAACCAAAACAAAGAAGACACAATGGCGAAAGCATGCACAGACAACTTTGTCTGGATGGACGACAAGGTGGAGTTACTACAGTAACAGATCTACACTTCACTTCAAATCAACAGGGTGAGCGGCACAAACAGACCTCGGCATTGTTGTTGTGACGGTCGGCATGCCTAGTGACTGGAACCGTAATGCGCATGTGCGAAAAGTCTCCGTTTTCAGAGGAACTGCATATTGTAAGTTTACATGACAACGGAGACGCTGCCGTTTCCAAAAAGTTGCACTCTGGAACCCGTTTTCAAAACCTTGCATTTTCAGGCACCCAAAATGCCGCTGTCGTGTAAAAGAACGGCCAAAACACAACTGAAGTTTACCGTTTTCAGTTGAAATCGTTGTTGTATAAACGGGGCCTAAATGGCAAACAAAAACAAACACAGAATTAGGCAACAACTACAAGGTTTTATTATTTGGCCTTTGAACTGAGAACCACAATGATATCCAAAATCTAATATAATCAGGAGGAAAACTAAATTGTCCTTCATCATAAAAATGAAAAGCACACTAAAGACATTTCATTTATTGCACTTAAAACAGGAAACACAATTTATAAAGGCTGAAGTTGACACCGTGTCCAAGAATGTCAACAACAATGCACCCAGGGTACCTTGAACGTCATATCTCAACATGGAAAGTCCATGACCAAACGTTGAGATGTGAGGAGGTCATAGTGAGAATTTTGTTGTGAAAAGCATCATATAGGTAGATTGATCCTTTCTAAATTCATACTGATGCTAATATAAAATATTTTTCTTTTCTTGTATGCATTAAAATTCTTACGTAAATAAATTTTTCCAAAATGTTTGAAAGGTGAGGTAAAATAGATACAGGGCAATAGTGTGTAAAGTTAGAATCACCAGGTTAAATAAAGGTATAACTTTTGCTTTTTAAATGTTTTTGGGAACAATACTAGTTTGCAAAGATCAGCTTAAAATATGAGTGAGAGGCTCCAGTATATAATAAACTACTAATTTTATTTGAAATCCTTTATTTAGTTGTGATGGCTCAACTTTAATTTGTTTAAATAGTCCAGGGGCCAAGGGGCTAATTTTCACAAATTGGTATCACTTAAAGGAACCAAACAATTTTGGTATTTTTGACTTCCTCTATGTCTCTAGTTTACATTTTGGTATAATAGATCTGCCTATCTAGTAGCTTAATAAAATTTTTTGGATGATCTTTGGGTCCTCCCCAAAATTGAAAATAGTCAAAATTGAGGCTTCTCCAAAAGGGACAGTGTCTGCCTTATCACATGAATCTCGGGAAATAATTATCAGAATGTCACCAAATTTGAATGTTCACAGACAGTTGCTGCACACAATGCAGCAAGATTTCATCAGTACCTTGCTCCTTTTAAAAAATGTAAACCTAAACACACATGAATTACAGGCAGACATGGAATAAGGAATAAAAAATCCAAAAGGCATGTATATATGTGTTTGCCATTATTAATGTAAATAAGTCAATCACCCCAAAATTGCATTTATATGTGCCAAACAATGTCATCTTATCATAAAAGTAGGTTATTAGCTTATTCACCTCACCATCTGAAGTCACCAGCCCCTGACAGGTAACTAGTGCAGCCAGAACTTCAAACAGACAAATAGACTGGGGCCCTATTAGTCCAGGGGCTAAAGGGAACATTTTCACAACTTAGTAGGCCCCTATCACCCACGGGAACCAAACAATTTTGGCATTTTTATCACTCTACAGGTCTCTAGTTTATATTTTGGTATGATAGCCCTGCCTATCTAGTAGCTTAATTATAGTTATCACTCTGTAAACAAACTTACACCCCTGTAGGCAAAACATTACAAATAGGGTGAAAAATTAACTAATAGATATCCCCATCTAACTTGCCCAGTTGATCACTCATATTAAGACAAGTATTTTTTGTATTACAAATTTTCTGAAATATTTTATTTAAATATGCACCAATTTTGTTAATGAAAACAATCACAAGGAGGGGAAATTGATTATGCAGTTACTGTGCTAGTAGGCCTACGAGCACTCGGAGCTGCCCAGTTGCTATTTAACCCATAACTAGGAGGCGGAGGGAGTGTTACCGCCTGCCTAAGGCGGACTCCCAGGCTAGCAGAGGGAAGGAGGTGCCTTATTTCTCCATTGTAGGCCATCCTAAAATAGGGGGGCCCACCTGCTGCCCTCATCCTAGCTAACACTACTATAAAGCTACTATACTGAAACTGAATGTCAGCGAAGAGCATGGAGAAACAGCAATGGCAGCCTTCGAATCAGGTGGAGAAGAGACAGGAGCTGTGGCTGGTGAGTCCTTAAAACAGAGGGAGAGATGGCATAAGGCAGAGCACAGAGATAATGTCAATGCTAGGAACACGAATTAGAATTTAGACCATCTAGAGCCATTATATAGTATAGCACTTACTCTGTCACATCATTCATCGTCCACATCACTATCATTCAGCTCCGGAAAACATTCCAGCTCATTTGCCTGGTTGCTGCAGGTTTGTAGTTCACACATATCTGTGCAATGCAGACCACTTTGCAGGCATGGCCATTCTGAAAGTTTACATGTTCGTGAGCAGGAGCATGATAGTAGGTCCAATACAGCCTCTGGTGCAGGCGTACCTCGCATCCATTCAATGGCCAGATCCCCATCATGGATCTTCCATCCATGATCCTTTGGATTTGGTACACTTGGATTGCACTCCAGACTCCTCCGCCAGATAGCAGCCTGATAGTTTGCTCGTAAGGCATGCATGTAGAGACAATCTTCACAAGGTGGAAGCTGACTAGGGATGTAACGATTACCAATATTATGGTAAATCTCGGTTAATTTTTATTTTTTATTTTTTTATGTTTAAATTAATTGCATTATCACGGTGGATTATCAGGATATGTAATAACAGCCTCATTCAAGTCTTGCGCTGCAGGCGCTGCGTAAATGCGTAGCATGTGTAAACACAAAGAATGAAAACATGGCAGAAGGTAGTGATAGCGGCACTCAGGACATTTTCCCCCCCAACTAAACGCACAAAGTCTGAGGTCTGGGCGTACTTTGGGTTTCTGAAGAATGCCGAGGGACAGCTGACCGTGGACAACTATCCTGTGTGCAGAACATGCAGAAAGAAAGTTGCTGCGAAGGGTAGCAACACTACAAATCTGCTGGCTCATCTCCGTGACCATCATCCACAGCTTTACAGCCAATGCAAGTTATGCCATGCAAACGTCAGTTATTGTGTGAGGGACTTCAGTTTTACTAAGATTGTCATAATAACTCTCGACGTATACGGGACATTTGAGCCGTATCTGTCCTCCTAAACGGCAACTAGGTTTTCCGTTTTCGTTAAAGACACTTAGGAGCTAATACTAGCTGAATAGCTAATAGTCGTATTAGCAGCTATGTTGCTAAGTGTTTCAAAACGAAACGGAGCTGAAAATACTGAGCAGAGCCGACAGAATATAAACCGAAGTAACGTAACGCTAACTGAGATCAACTATGATTGAATCACTGTGATTATGGTTATTGTATGGAGAGCTAGAATCGATATAGATGGCCAGTTATGCTTTCTCGACATAAGCGCAAGGAAACAACATAAAACGCTGCCTTATTAACCAGGCGAGCGGCTGAGGAAGGGGGCGGAGTGAAGATTGTCCCTCGCTGCGGGGAGAGGGCTTCCCCAGAGGTCGGCCTCTTTACCCGGTCCCTCTCCTCCACACTTAGACTTATTTTCATTGTGCCGATGGTGGCTTGGAAAACCCCCCCTAACTGTGTCACACGGGCAGAAGGGAAGGCAGCAGGAGCTCAGCCGGCCCCCTTCTCCACACTTTGACTTATTACTTGGTTCTATTTCTCCCTCTCTGGGAGCCTGGGCTCACCGTGCAGCAGCCCACCGCATCCATCCACCCCTCCCTCCCTCGCGGCCCCGCACATATACCCCCGAGGCTCGGCTCTCTCTCACCGCGCAGCGGCCCTCTACATCCCTCCCTCGCTGCCCCGCACATATACTCCCGAGCCTCGGCGCCTCTCCTTGACCAACTAACCTAAATACTATAAACACACTACTAACTGTAAACCTACACTAAAATACACTATGCTAACAATACAATTCGACAAATTATTAGCTATTCTCTCTGCTCTACTACTCTTTCTGCTCTGATCCAACCTACTCGCTATCAGTTTGATAACTGCGGACAGAATGGTTTTATAGTAAGGGGAGAAGGAGTAAAGGGAGGAGGGCAGGTTTAGCGTGGACGGTTAATGACGTCATTCGCCTCGAAAAAGAATCATTCGCCTCCAATGTAATGTAATGTAAATTCAAATGTAGTAACCAGGTTTCAAGCTGTAGAGGGCACTCCATAGCACATTTTTAAAATAAAATGTAGATTTTCAACAGTTTGCACTAAACTGTCAACATTTTGAGCAGGATCAGTCAGTAACACTACTATACAACCAGAAACAATGATTATCAGCTGAAAAAATGGTTTTAGGGTTTAGTTACTCTTTAAATTCACTGCTGACAGTCTTGACCTAACACACACACACACACACACACACACACACACACACACACACGAGAACATGCACTCCTTTTCTCATACAGGCACTCCACTCACTCACATGCACACTTCTAATGTGTGAATTATTCTGTGTAATGAGGTTAGGGTTTTCTTTGGTTTCTATTGCACATTTGTGATATCTATTCTACACAGTGTGCCAGTAAACCCGAAACTCTGTTAGCACTTTTAGCACTTCCGGTTCTCTTGTCTAAAAGTCAATACGTTTTTTGAATGGGATTTTGGTAAAATGCCTCAAATAAGGTCTGTCGTTAACAAAAGCTTAAGCGAGTTTCAGGTTTTGTTCTACGACATAAAACATGTCAGTAAATACCCTACTTGTGAATTTTGAAGCTTTTACGTGTCGTAAAAAAGGCGGTTGCTAACAAGTTGCTCAATACGACTACAAACCCTGTCGGGGACATTAAACATCATCACCCCCGAACAGGCGAGAGTGCTGGCAGTCCGCCATTACAGCTTCTTATTTAGCTTAAACAGTCCGATTTCCCCATTATACAATGTTTTTAAAATAAAGCGGCTGAAATCAGTTGAAAGCTTAGTGGCGGTGATGTCAAGAGTCATGCGACCGTGGAGTAGTCATGTAGTCCGTTAAAGCCTAACGTTAGCTTTTTACTTCTGGCAATTGCATTTAAAGGGAAATTTTGGTTTATTTCAACCTGTCTCTTATCGTCCTAAATTTGTTTCAAGTGACTAGTGACATAAAAATAATAGTTAGCATGTTAGCCGTTAGCCTAGATACAGCCGGGGTGCATTAGTAGCATCAGAGCTGTTAAAACGTAAGTGAATGGATATACCTTCAAGTGCAAAGTTAGTCCACTAAACAAGCTTTTTTCCACAAAGACCGCTTCATATCGTTAGGATAAATGTGAGAGAACATATAGAAAACAACATGTAAACATGTTGTCTTACCTTACCGGTGTGCTGCCATGTTTGTTTATCATCTAGTTCTGCTTTCCAAAGCGCGGCCGAAATATCGCGAGAACAAGCAGCGATCTCATAACGTGCCTGAACAAGCAGCAACAGCTGGAAGGATACACTGACGAAGAGCTTCGTGAAATTGAAGAACGGAGGAGGAGAGAGAGAGAGAGGCGCAACAGGTAGAGGACGAATGGCTGCTGCAAGGCTGCGTAGCTCTGGAGATTGGTGGTGTACCTGTGAGGAATGCCGCTGTTGCAAGGAATGGGACCGGTTGCAGCCTTATTTTCAAGGTCTGGATGTGACCGAGGATGAGACACCTCCCCCTGGAGTAACGTTAGTATCCAGCTGGGCTTTATCTAGAGCTGGCGAGATATATTTCGGCCGCGCTTTGGAAAGCAGAGCTAGAGGGATAAACAAACACGGCACCACACCGGTAAGGTAAGACAACACGTTTACATGTCGTTTTCTATATGTTCTCTGACATTTATCCTAACGATGTGAGGCGGTCTTTGTGGAAAAAAGCTTGTTTAGTGGACTAACTTTGCACTTGAAGGTATGCCCGTTCACTTACGTTTTAACAGCTCTGACGCTACTAATGCGCCCCGGCTGTATCTAGGCTAACGGCTAACATGCTAACTATTATTTCTATGTCACTACTCACTTGAAACAAATTTAGGATGATAGTAGACCCTTTAAGCTCTTTAAGCTTTAAATGCAGTATGAAAGGTGTTCATATGTGAAGATTATCTCACTGAAAAAAACCTGTAAGTATCATAAACTTGTTTTAGCCACAGAGCTTATTTTCTGACAGAATCCAAAACGCAATGCAAAAATCACATTCACTTTCTCTTCCGGGAACCAGCGCGATGCTAAACTACCGGGTTTTGACGTCAGCCCTGGCACACTCTATACTGTATGTTTTTTGTTCTACTCTTGCATTGTTTTGTTTTATATATATTTTTACTCTCGTGCTAATAAATAAATAATATATAAATTGTTTACAGATTTTGCTGACTGTTAAAATGCACCAGACAAATAAGCTTTGTTCCTGTAATTTGTTTACATATTTTGTTAATTTAAAATAAAATTTTCTGTTGCTGTGCCAATCCCTTGCCCCTTTAATGTGAAAGTTCATTTTAATATAAGATTTTGGCTGTCAACATTTTAGTATGATAATGAAGTTACAAGATTTAGTGAAGTTATTTCAATATATCTATTTTCTAGACATTTTAGAGCGTTTAAAAAAAATATCGCGATATTATCATTTACCGTGATACACTGAACAAAAATAGAAACGCAACACTTTTGTTTGTGCTCCCATTTTTCATGAGCTGAACTCAAAGATGTAAAACATTTTCTATACACACAAAAGACCATTTCTCACAAATATTGTTCACAAATCTGTCTAAATCTGTGTTAGTGAGCACTTCTCCTTTGCCGAGATAATTCATCCCACCTCACAGATCAAGATGCTGATTAGACAGCATGAATATTGCACAGGTGTGCCTTAGGCTGGCCACAATAAAAGGCCACTCTGAAATGTGCAGTTTTGCTTTACTGGGGGGGTCTGGGGGGGTCAGAAAACCAGTCAGTATCTGGTGTGACCACCATTTGCCTCACAAAGTGCAACACATCTCCTTCGCATAGAGTTGATCAGGTTGTTGATTGTGGCCTGTGGAATGTTGGTCCACTCCTCTTCAATGGCTGTGCAAAGTTGCTGTATATTGGCAGGAACTGGAACACGCTGTCGTATACGCCGATCCAGAGCATCCCAAACATGCTCAAAGGGTGACATGTCTGGTGAGTATGCTGGCCATGCAAGAACTGGGATGTTTTCAGCTTCCAGGAATTGTGTACACATCCTTGCAACATGGGGCCGTGCATTATAATGCTGCAACATGAGGTGATGGTCGTGGATGAATGGCACAACAATGGGCCTCAGGATCTCGTCACGGTATCTCTGTGCATTCAAAATGCCATCAATAAAATGCACCTGTGTTCGTTGTCCATAACATACGCCTGCCCATACCATAACTCCACCGCCACCATGGGCCACCATGGGCCACTCCATCCACAACGCTGACATCAGCAAACCACTCACCCACATGACGCCACACACGCTGTCTGCCATCTGCCCTGAACAGTGAAAACCGGGATTCATCCGTGAAGAGAACACCTCTCCAACGTGCCAGACACCATCGAATGTGAGCATTTGCCCACTCAAGTCGGTTACGACGACAAACTGCAGTCAGGTCGAGACCCCGGTGAGGACGACGAGCATGCAGATGAGCTTCCATGGGACGGTTTCTGACACTTTGTGCAGAAATTCTTTGGCTATGTAAACGGATTGTTGCAGCAGCTGTCCGGGTGGCTGGTCTCAGACGATCTTGGAGGTGAACATGCTGGATGTGGAGGTCCTGGGCTGGTGTGGTTACACGTGGTCTGCGGTTGTGAGGCCGGTTGGATGTACTGCCAAATTGTCTGAAATGCCTTTGGAGACGGCTTATGGTAGAGAAATGAACATTCAATTCTCAGGCAACAGCTCTGGTGGACATTCCTGCAATCAGCATGCCAATTGCACGCTCCCTCAAAACTTGCGACATCTGTGGCATTGTGCTGTGTGATAAAACTGAACATTTTAGAGTGGCCTTTTATTGTGGCCAGCCTAAGGCACACCTGTGCAGTAATCATGCTGTCTAATCAGCATCTTGATATGCCACACCTGTGAGGTGGGATGGATTATCTCGGCAAAGGAGAAGTGCTCACTAACACAGATTTAGACAGATTTGTGAACAATATTTGAAGGAAATGGTCTTTTATGTGTATAGAAAATGTTTTAGATCTTTGAGTTCAGCTCATGAAAAATGGGAGCAAAAACAAAAGTGTTGCATTTATATTTTTGTTCAGTGTAATTTGGTCACTATAATCAAGATATCAAATTTTCCATATCGTTACATCCCTAAAGCTGACTGGAGTCTGTTTCTCCACGCCTTGCACAAAATAGCTGGTAGTGAAGCGTGTTAACTTTAGTTGTGTTTGTGGAAGGCAGGTACATCTGAAATGTGAAATAGGTATTCTGAGACCTCCCAGGAGCTTCCCAATTCTAAATGTGTCTTGGCAGCACTTGTTAGTCTTCAGTTTTTTAAATATGGCTGACTTTCCACGGCCACTGAAAGGGCTAACTGTATAGGAAGCTGTTTGGGCTTAACAATACAGACCAGTGAGTAGAGATAACTAACATGTCTTTTGGTTCATCAGGTGGGAACCTCCTTTCACCAGTAATTCATCTAGTTGGTCCCACAACACCTCCAAGAGGCTAGACAGTGATCTCTGCCGTCCCAGAGACACTAATGCCAGGTCTCACTTCTCCCCGCACCAACCCAACAACCTCCTTTACCTTACTTACACATGGCTTTCTCAGCCCAAACAACACTGCCACCTTCAATAAACCCAGGTGCCGTACATGCGAGCTCCAGCTCCGATACTACCTATCCTAGCACATTCACCATATTCTATTTCACACATTACATACAGTACAGGCCAAAAGTTTGGACACACCTTCTCATTCAATGTGTTTTCTTTATTTTCATGACTATTTACATTGTAGATTCTCACTGAAGGCATCAAAACTATGAATGAACACATGTGGAGTTATGTACTTAACAAAAAAAGGTGAAATAACTGAAAACATGTTTTATATTCTAGTTTCTTCAAAATAGCCACCCTTTGCTCTGATTACTGCTTTGCACACTCTTGGCATTCTCTCCATGAGCTTCAAGAGGTAGTCACCTGAAATGGTTTCCACTTCACAGGTGTGCCTTATCAGGGTTAATTAGTGGAATTTCTTGCTTTATCAATGGGGTTGGGACCATCAGTTGTGTTGTGCAGAAGTCAGGTTAATACACAGCCGACAACTGTTAAAATTCATATTATGGCAAGAACCAATCAGCTAACTAAAGAAAAACGAGTGGCCATCATTACTTTAAGAAATGAAGGTCAGTCAGTCCGGAAAATTGCAAAAACTTTAAATGTGTCCCCAAGTGGAGTCGCAAAAACCATCAAGCGCTACAACGAAACTGGCACACATGAGGACCGACCCAGGAAAGGAAGACCAAGAGTCACCTCTGCTTCTGAGGATAAGTTCATCTGAGTCACCAGCCTCAGAAATCGCAAGTTAACAGCAGCTCAGATCAGAGACCAGATGAATGCCACACAGAGTTCTAGCAGCAGACCCATCTCTAGAACAACTGTTAAGAGGAGACTGCGCCAATCAGGCCTTCATGGTCAAATAGCTGCTAGGAAACCACTGCTAAGGAGAGGCAACAAGCAGAAGAGATTTGTTTGGGCCAAGAAACACAAGGAATGGACATTAGACCAGTGGAAATCTGTGCTTTGGTCTGATGAGTCCAAATTTGAGATCTTTGGTTCCAACTGCCGTGTCTTTGTGAGACGCAGAAAAGGTGAACGGATGGATTCCACATGCCTGGTTCCCACTGTGAAGCATGGAGGAGGAGGTGTGATGGTGTGGGGGTGTTTTGCTAGTGACACTGTTGGGGATTTATTCAAAATTGAAGGCACACTGAACCAGCATGGCTACCACAGCATCCTGCAGCGACATGCCATCCCATCTGGTTTGCGTTTAGTTGGACGATCATTTATTTTTCAACAGGACAATGACCCCAAACACACCTCCAGGCTGTGTAAGGGCTATTTGACCAAGAAGGAGAGTGATGGAGTGCTGCGGCAGATGACCTGGCCTCCACAGTCACCGGACCTGACCCCAATCGAGATGGTTTGGGGTGAGCTGGACCGCAGAGTGAAGGCACAGGGGCCAACAAGTGCTAAACACCTCTGGGAACTCCTTCAAGACTGTTGGAAAACCATTTCAGGTGACTACCTCTTGAAGCTCATGGAGAGAATGCCAAGAGTGTGCAAAGCAGTAATCAGAGCAAAGGGTGGCTATTTTGAAGAAACTAGAATATAAAACATGTTTTCAGTTATTTCACCTTTTTTTTTGTTAAGTACATAACTCCACATGTGTTCATTCATAGTTTTGATGCCTTCAGTGAGAATCTACAATGTAAATAGTCATGAAAATAAAGAAAACGCATTGAATGAGAAGGTGTGTCCAAACTTTTGGCCTGTACTGTATATTAAATAGTTAAATCTAAATATTAAATGTGGCACCTAAATGTTAAATCTAAATATTAAATCTAAATCTAAATCTAAATGCTAAATCTAAATCTAAATGTTAAATCTAAATGCTAAATCTAAATCTAAATATTAAATGTTAAATCTAAATGCTCTGGGTGAAACTAAATATTTAGCTAATATGCAAATTCACACTGCCGGTCACCGGAAGTACCAAAATAAAAGTTCGAGATGGTCAGACTGTGTTTATAGAATCAAATAATGAATTAAAACCAACTTATCGGGGGAAATGAACAACTGAACATACATTAGTGTGATAATAACTACCTAAAATAACAAAAAACATGTTTGGAGAAATTTTATTTGACGTGTACTTTGAGTTGTTAGTGCCCCTTCTATGGAGGGTGTGGGACCACTGTTGGTCACTTTCTCCATGCTCCTTGCTGCTTGCATGGAGAAAGTGACCGACAGTGGGTGGGTGGGGGCGGGGGTAGGATAGTGCTGGCCAAAACATCTTGATTGCTCCCTCATGGCTGCCTGTAGTACAGGTCATAAGTCCTGTAGATTTAGATTTAGCATTTAGATTTAGATTTAGCATTTAGATTTAGATTTAACATTTATATTTATATTTAATATTAAGATTTAACATTTAGATTTAGATTTAATATTTAGATTTAACATTTAGCATTTAGGTGCCACATTTAATATTTAGATTTAACATTTAGATTTAGATTTAATATTTAGATTTAACATTTAGCTTTAGATTTAATATTTAGATTTAACATTTAGCATTTAGGTGCCACATTTAATATTTAGATTTAACTATTTAATATATTTCTAAGTTAACAAATATTGCTGTAAATGTGGTAAAAGGTGACGTTAAATTAAAATTCACAACACTTGTTTGAAGCTTAATGTGGCAAAATGTTGATGTTATTTTCAGCGTGAGCCACTTTACAAACAGCACCCCCAAAAAAACGGGCAAAAGTCTTTTCAGAGCCAGAGTCACTTTTCTTATGGCCCGACAAACCGCGGTCTCTCTGATTTCAATTCAATTCAATTTCAATTTTATTTATAAAGCCCAATATCACAAATCACAATTTGCCTCACAGGGCTTTACAGCATACGACATCCCTCTGTCGTTATGACCCTCGCAGTGGATAAGGAAAAACTCCCCAAAAAAACCCTTTAACGGGGGGAAAAAAAACGGTAGAAACCTCAGGAAGAGCAACTGAGGAGGGATACCTCTTCCAGGACGGACAGACGTGCAATAGATGTCATACAGAACAGATCAGCATAATAAATTAACAGTAATCCGCATGACACAATGAGACAGAGAGAGAGAGAGAGAGAGAGATGCAGGTAATGACAGTAGCTTACAACAACATTATTGAAAGTAATAATATTATAGTTATAGTTCTGGCTACTGTGGTACAATATGTTGAAAGTATGTATTAATATCTGGCAGTATACATGTGTGACAATAGTCATATGTGTATAATAACAGTAGAAGTATGACTAATGACTAATGATGGCAGCAGCAGCAGAAGGCATCTGGCAGGACCACGGCAGCAGCACAACCACACACGTCATGCTGTCCAGGCACCGCTGCGATATGAGTTAATCTGAGAGACAGTGGAGCACAAAGGCTCCGGAGAAGAAGCCGAGTTAGTGACATGCAGTATGGCCGAGTTAGCAAGATGCAGTAATAGAATACGAGAGAGAGAGAGCGAGAGAGAAGGAGAGAAGGTGCCCGGTGTATTATAGGGGGGTCCTCCGGCAGACTAGGCCTAAGTCAGCCTAACTAGGGGCTGGTACAGGGCAAGCCTGAGCCTATAACTATAAGCTTTATCAAAGAGGAAAGTCTTAAGTCTAGTCTTAAATGTGGAGATGGTGTCTGCCTCCCGGACCGCAACAGGAAGATGATTCCACAGGAGAGGAGCCTGATAGCTGAAAGCTCTGGCTCCTGATTAGGGACCATGAGTAACCCTGCGTTCTCAGAGCGCAGTGTTCTGGTGGGATAATATGGCACTATGAGCTCTCTAAGATATGACAGAGCTTGACCATTTAGAGCTTTATAAGTTAACAGTAGGATTTTAAATTCAATTCTGGATTTTACAGGGAGCCAGTGCAGAGAAGCTAAAACAGGAGAAATATGATCTCGTTTCTTAGTTCCTGTTAGTACACGTGCTGCTGCATTCTGAATTAGCTGGAGAGTTTTTAAGGACTTACTAGAGCTACCTGATAATAGAGAGTTACAGTAATCCAGCCTAGAGGTAACAAAAGCATGGACCAATTTTTCTGCATCTTTTTGGGTCAGGATAGGCCTAATTTTTGCAATATTACGCAGATGAAAAAATGCAGTCCGTGAGGTTTGTTTTAAATGAGAATTAAAAGACAAATCTTGATCAAATATTACTCCGAGGTTTCTTACGATAGTGCTAGAGGCCAGAGCAATGCCATCTAGAGAAACTATGTCATCAGATAAAGAGTCTCTGAGTTGTTTGGTGCCAAGAACAATAACTTCAGTTTTGTCTGAATTTAACATCAGGAAATTGGTGCTCATCCAAGTTTTTATGTCTTATGGAGTTATGGAGTTATGGAGTTTAGTTAATTGATTACTTTCTTCTGGCTCCATCAATAAATACAACTGAGTATCATCCGCATAACAATGGAAATTTATAGAGTGATTTCTAACGATGTTACCTAAAGGAAGCATATATAGAGTAAATAGGATTGGTCCGAGCACAGAGCCTTGTGGAACTCCAAAACAAACTTTGGTACGTAAGGATGATTCATTATGAACGTCAACAAACTGAAAACGATCAAATAAATAAGATTTAAACCAGCTTAGCGCAGAACCTTTTAGGCCAATTAAGTGTTCCAGTCTCTGTAGCAGAATTTGATGGTCAATTGTGTCAAACGCCGCACTAAGATCTAATAAAACAAGTACAGAGACGAGTCCTTTGTCTGAAGCAATCAGAAGGTCATTTGTAATTTTAACTAGTGCTGTCTCAGTGCTATGATGCACTCTAAATCCTGACTGAAATTCCTCAAATAAATTATTATCATGGAGAAAATCACACAGCTGGTCTGCGACTACTTTCTCAAGGATCTTTGACATAAAGGGAAGATTAGATATTGGTCTATAGTTGGCTAACACCTCTGGATCCAGGGTGGGCTTTTTTAGTAGAGGTTTAATTACAGCTACCTTAAAAGACTGTGGTACATAGCCTGTTAATAAGGATATATTGATCATATCTAATATATGAGTGTTAACTAAAGGAAAGACCTCCTTAAGTAGCCTAGTTGGGATGGGGTCTAAGAGACACGTTGATGATTTAGATGAAGAAATCACTGCAGTCAATTCTTGAAGAGAAATTGGGGAGAAGCAATCTAAATATATATTAGGTTTTACAGCTGTGTTTGAGGTTAGATAGGTACTATCTGAGGACAGGAGATCATGAATTGATGTGTTCAATGTCTCTGAAGAAAACTGCTGCTGCTGAAGAATCAAAGGGCAATGCATACAATTTGCTCCGACGATAATGTAAATCCACAATGTGTAATACTTGATATGTGTAGGTGGAACAGATTTAATCACTTTCTCCTTACGCAGCAGCCTCTGAATGAACTGTGCCTCAACGTCCACAACTTCATTCACTAAGGCCACCCCATGTTTCTCCTACCTGCAACACGCTCAGCCTCAGGCTTAGATGAAGCAAACCTGCGAGCCAGCAGGTTTGCTTCACGGAGTAAGTTGCCATAGTAACTGACTCAGGGATTCGCTGAGCTGGCTTTCTGAAACGGAAAACTCAGAGTTTCCCTCATCTCTGGCTCAACATACTCAGAGTTTTCACTAATCCTGCTTTCTGAAATAGGGCCCTGGTCCATCAGCTCATCCACATAGTCTGTAGACAAACAAAGAAATGTCAGTACATCAATAACACAAATGGCTTCTTGTAAAATTTAATCTGCTGTCACTCTTGCATTTTTTTCTTATATTTTAGTTTGTCTGGGTTCATAAACAGTCTTGAATTTTTTGATTTACAATTTCCAGGTCTGGAAAAGTATAAAAATGAGGATTTTTTTTTTAAATAAATCCACCCCATTTTTTCTATATATTAAAAATTTTGTAATGTTTAAATCATTTGTGTGCAATAAAAATGTATGCAAGTCAACTTACTGAATGTCGGATCTTCCTTCAGTGGCTTCACTGTGCATGTTCCCTCTTTAGCCTTTCGCCAGTGAAGCTTGAAGACGGGTTTCCCATCAGCCTGCTTCTGTGGGCGCTCAGCATTCTTGTTATAATGCATGGCTGACAAGTAAAGTCTTTGGGGAGAAAAAGAAAGTAAATCAGATATAATTACTGCCACTTCTGTTAGTTTATTGAGCCTTGATTTGAAAAAGTTTAACACTTGCATTTAAAATTTTTGCATCAAGATTGAAACACACTTTTATCTTATTTACCTGCACAGCGTTCCCAAAAACGGAAACACCACACTTTTGGGAACAAAACGTATCATTACAGAGTGCCTCGAGCGATGATGTTTGGTGATGGGGGCTAAGCTTCGCCACATCCTTCAGGACTCTCTTGCCAGTGAACAGCTTCTCCAATTTGTAGAGAGCGGGGGTTCCTGAAAGTAGAAGAAGAAAAAGTCAGTAAATACATATGGAACTACCAGGCTACTAGAAACTTATTTACCATGTCATCAATAATTAAGTTGATAACACTCACAAAAATGTCTACTTAGGTTCACATGTACAAGTCAATAAGCAAATATATTGTCCAGATTGAGTACACACCTGCTTTCAACCATTTCTCCTTATCCTTTGACACACGTGGGGCATGATCACACTTTGGGTACAAGGGGTCATCATGGGTAGGGTGACTATATTTTGATGTCCAAAAAAGAGGACATTCGGCCGGCCACGACATAGCCTACTTAAATGATACTCTCAGCTTACTCAAAGATGCCTTATCATTTTAATATATTTAAAATTTATATGTATGGATAGAAAATGCAGTTATATTACAAAATAATATCTCTCAAAGACAGAAATTCAGATAGGCCCCAATAGGGACACATGGCGATCCGAGCCCGACCGTACCCGACAGGTCGGGCCGGGTTTGGTCAGAAATGTAGCTATAAGTTGTATTTGGGCTCGGGTCGGATTCGGTCAGCTTTCAGTGAAAATGTAGTGTAAAAATAAATAAAATCCTATTGTCTGTCCTGTTTATTGCTTGGGCACTGTTATTTACGTGACAACACCTGAACATAACACAAAAAGACACACATTGGCTGTTTGTTTCTACCTCTCTCCTCGCTGGAAGTCTCGGACCTCCAGCCGCCCGCCTCTGCCTTGATTAAACGCTGAAAATAAAATAAAAGAGGGAGACAGGTTTTTCCTATTTTATCTTATTTTGTTTTATTTCTCCCTCTCCTCTCGCTGGAAGGGTCGGACCTCCCGCCTCCCACTCCCGTCTCAAACACGGAGGTATCCCTCTCCGCTGAGCACGCCCGTAACAACTGTGTGACACAAACTCAGTGCTTTGGTCATTAAATAATGTCGGGCTCGGTTCGGGTTCGTACAGAAATATGCGGCCCGTGCTGCACTCTAACACACACACACAAACACACAGAAAACCGGACATTATCATCTGTTTATAAAAGACCCCCCGGACGCCCCCGACGGGACATGAAAAGTGGACATGTCTGGGCAAAAGAGGACGTTTGGTCAGCCTAATCATGGGTGTGGATGTCTTGGAGGTGGTTTATAACCTAAGTCCACTTGGCAATTCGCTCTGGCCCAGAGGTAGACGAAGCTGCGATCCAGTAGATCTGATTTTTGATACACAATATCCTATGTTTAACAGCAAATTCTAAACAATATAAATTCATAAAATAAGGCCAGACTGAGTAAATCTCAAAAATGTTTGTTTATAGATGTCATAATGATTGAAATAATTATGAATTAATGAATGATAACTAGAAAATATTACCTTTCTCAAAGTGCCATACATCATAGAACTGGGTGATTTTGGCATCAGTAAGGAATTTCTGGATCTGGGGGTGCCTATCAGACACAATACAGTCCAAGTTGATACCACCATGAGTTTAAGGCTCCTTTTAAGACCTTCCTTCTCCATGTTCCGCCAACCTTGTTGCTCTGATATAGAAGACAAGTAAGAGGGGAAAATGTGAGCCAATATGTGATGTGGAAAGCAGAAAGAAGCAAGGAAAGAAAGTCAATAAAATAAAATTGGGATCTTAACTACAGTTTGAAACTTTTTGTTTAGCCTTTGACATTTTTTATACAACATAATATAATACATTTCCATGGTGTAACAGTGCTGTGATGTAGTCACTAACCTGCACTAGCTGCATGTCGATGACGTTGTTGATGTTCAAGTCCATCATGGTGTAACTGCCATACTTTGCACAGTGTCCTGAAAACATAAATCCCATTATAATTCACAATCAAATTTTGTTGTTATTGCTATTGTTTGAGACCTAACAATATATTGTGTTTTATTGTTTGTTATGTGCAGCATTTTGGTCAACTTGCATTGTTTTTAAATGCACGTTTTAAATAATTGTGACTTGACTCAGAGATTGCGTTCTCAAAAAGATAATTTCTATTATTTTGGGCTAAGTGGGCATTTTTGTGGTAACATTTAATTGTAACATGAAAATCTGTGATTTGAAAATTACCTGGTGAGTCAGCCCTCATTTCACCACCAAGAATGGCACTCCCCTCTTGGCTGAGCCGCTGCAAAATGGCTGCCTGATCCATCTTCCATTTATGCAGCACAACGGGCTCAATGAAGTTGCAGAAGTGTATTCTGAACTGTTTGTAAGTGTGTAGCTGCAACTGCATGGCCTTGAAAATCTGATAGCAAAGACAAATAAAATTGTATGAGTTATCTTGATTCACAATATATATTGTCAGAAAATGGCATTTGTAGATTAATTTCCTGTCCTTAGTCTAAATTGTATGCAGGCCTCTTCATCCTATCTAATTCAATTGGACTGCTATGCTGGGCTTGGCAAGTAACCCACTCCACCTTAGGTAGCGAATCAAGAGCATCAACATTTGTTTTATACCATGTCATACTTATGGATTGGAGCAATAATAAAATATTAAACCATAAACAAATACTTGAAAGTACCTTTTGCACAGTGAAAAATGAAGCACCACTTAAGTAGACTGCAGCAGAAAGTTGCAAATTCCCAGCTGGGGTGGAGTGTCCAATCACAGGCTGACTCTTCCATTGTCTCCAATACTGACTAATTACATTAATGGTATCATCTGCTGTAAGGCGCTACGTGCAGATGGATCTATGGACTCCTCCTTACAATTCACAGGAGTCACTCCTTTAAGTTCTTCTTCTGATTCACATTTATGTGTTTTAGTTTAGAAATGTTTTGATCATTAAAGTTGATTCATTAGTAGTTTGATTAGCAAATCACATTTTAACCACATTTTTACACTACACTACTTCACATTGATTACACTTAGCATTAGTTTAGTAGACACCATATTTACTCAATTTATTCTTTTGATTTTCACTTTCATTATTATTTTTTATTTTCATTTTTATTACTCATTTTATTCATCTTCATTTACTTTTATATAAACATTCGCATGACAGTCAGTAAAGCAATGTGTTCCCTTTATTGATTTTACTATTGTGTATTCTCATTAAAGATGACATTGTTCATTTATGCTTATCTTGCTTTAGCTTAGAGTTTGATTTAAGGGATTTTTTTGTCCTCATTATATAGAGGTTTCTTCCCTTATTAGGTAGTGTAGTTAGACAGACAAGTGTTTTACCCTCTCCTTCGCCATATAGGGAGGGGGATGTTTGGCTAGCCTGTGCTTGAGGCCTGTGACTTCTGCCTGGATTTTCGTCTCCCATATTGGAGGCTGGCGGCACTGGCGTTTGGCTGGTATGGGTGGAACTCGTAGGACATAAGGTAGTAAGATAATTTTCCATGCTTATGGTTTAGCATTTGAATGCTAAAAAGGGTGGAATGTGATGGAAAATTCTGGTATTTAAACATATTTAACCTATAATGTGTTGTATAAGGTCTTGATGAAACTGAACTTCTAACCTAATGATATGTGTTGCTCCTACTGTGACAGCAGTGAGAGACACCAAGGTCACGAGCCAGGGAGGCTCAGACACCAAGATTATGAGCCAGGGAGGACAACAAGTGTCCTTGTTAGTCTGAAGAGATGTTGTGTTTTAGGAATGTCAAGGCACCACATATTTTGACTGTTGATGTGCATGTGTTATGGGAACTATAAAGATAGCAGGGCGAGAGGACTTGCTAGGCATTCACTGACTGACTATTCATGCGGTTGTATGTTTGAGTGCCTCCATTCATGAATGCTGAGCGTGTATCTGAAGATTCAACAAATTTATTTCAATGTTAAATTATGCTGAATCATTACTTATTTTTCAACTAAAATTAATTGTCAAACAAATGCTTATATCTCCAATTAAATATGATGTAGTAGAAAATAAAATATATCAGCAGTCACATAAGGCTCTCAAAGTAAAACTGTGTGAATGTTGTGTGCCTAGTTCAAAAATGTAGAGAATGGCGGAGCAAAATTTCAACTATTAAAAAATACAATTTAAGTTTACCTAAAACAGAATACATTAGGACTTATCCATTGACTCTGTTAACACAGTAACTGAGTCTTCCGGGTTATATGTGGAGTCTTGTGGTTCTGGAGCCACAAAAGATGAGCTGGCCTCCACAGAGCTGTCCTCATCTTCCTCGTCTACCAGATGGAGACGAGGCCTCTTCAGTGATGTCTTTGTTGGTGTGGAGGACCAAGGAATGTCAGGGAACACAGGAACAGTGGACGTGCCGACTCCAACATCTGTAGTTGTCTTGACTGTTGTTGCAGGGCAGGAATTATACCACGGCCAAACAGCCAGTGCCGTGGATGCCCCGGAGTGTGGCCGTATAATGCCCCTCCTACCCATACAGCCAGTGTAGCATGCCTTGTTTTGAACTGGCCATTGTGCCCTTAAAATAAAGTTTTCTCATTGATGCACATTAGTTTCACAGAAAATACCACTAAGCATCAGCACACTGCTAACTGTAGCCTCAGTTTGGGCCTCATACAGATTCTCTGGTAAAGTTAACTTAGCATTAGCAAGCGTGATAAAAGACGGCAGAGAGGCGACGTTGTACAAATAAACCAAAGATTTATTAATTTTCTGTAGCAGTAAACACATGGGCCGATAAAAAAATGTGTTAACTAACTATGCTAAAGCTTTACAAGCTATTCAGGGCTGCCGGCGATAACGTTAACATGACAAACAGCAAAGCTATAGCTAACAAGTTAACGTACTGACACTCCTCAGACAGACACACACACACACATACCGGACAGCCTCTCAGTCCTTAGCCGCTAATGTTAGCTCATGTAAAACACAGGTACCACACAGAAACTTTTACAAAGTGTCATAATGTGCTTCTAGTGAATCAAATCGCCAGCAAAAGTTGTTTACACTGCGGACACAGAGAGCAGCTGTTAGTGCCTGCTCTCATGCGACAATGATCCTCTGAGAAGAAAGATGGTTCACTCTGCTCTGCCGCCAGGAACAAACTGGGAGGCAAAGATTCTCTCTGAGGAAGAGGGTTCACTTTGCTGCAGGGCTCACCAAAATGTTTTTTTTTTTGTTTTTTTCTTTTAATAAATTGAACACACATTAAAGAAAATACAAGATCCTGTAGAGAATTAATACATATAATACAATACAATAAACATTGTCAAATTAAATGAAGGAAGATGTATTTTTTTAAAAGCAAATAAAATATTGGGGATTTATGTAAAAATATACATAGAGACATATAAATAATTATATAATTAAAGATATGTAGGCTATGTTAGGTGAATACTCCTGTCAAATGCATGGTGTTGAAACGTTTAATTTTGATCTTCCTTAGTCCATTTAGACTTTATTTTATCGCAACAATGACAATGAATATTATGAATTGTTCACATTTTAATTTAATTTTAATAACATTTATCACACAGCATTTTGTGGAAAAGTCAAATGTTCAGTTTACAGTTTTAATAAACTCAGTACTGTTTTTCAACACATATCTTGTTTTGTCTTCATTCAATGTAATAAGCACATATTGTTATTGCGCCATTGGTTTTGGCCTTGGTGCCCCACATTTTGCCCATGATGCCCCAATAAATTTGTATTTATCAAAGGCCAAAGTGGCCTTGCCCTAAAAATGACTTAATTCCAGGCCTGTTGTTGTCTGTGTACCTTTTACACACAGAAACAGACACTGAAATCATAGTGTGCAATAAAAGTGAACAGAATATTTGCTTCTTATATGAATATTAAAATATGTGTTAGATTTGATTTTTTTATTTTCTAGAAGCAAAATCATCTCCTAGACTACAAACCTGTACTTCGGAAGTGAGGCTGCAAAGTTTTAAATGACAGCTGTGTGCCAGTCGATGCCTGCATTGGAGAGTCTGTCTGGCAGCCAACATCTACCTTGTGTGGTATTTGGACAGTGCTGGTGCTGGGCACTGCATGAGATGTGCTAGCCTAATAACAGGAAATAGAAATGTTAAAAGCAAAGATATATAACATAAAAAATCTGAAATGATTCATTAGAAGTAACATATTGTGTTTGAGTACCAAAAGGGTACCAAACAACCTTATAATATACAGCAATTAAATAAGAAATCCTAAGTGTGAATAGCTGCAGCTTGTGGGGTGCCGTTTGTAAAGTGGCTCACGCTGAAAATAACATCAACATTTTGCCACATTTAGCTTCAAACAATGTTTAAAAAAGTGTTGTGAATTTTTTAACATCACCTTTTACCACATTTACAGCAATATTTTTTAACTTAGAAATATATTAAATAGTTAAATCTAAATATTAAATGTGGCACCTAAATGTTAAACGTTAAATCTACATATTAAATCTAAATCTAAATCTAAATCTTAAATCTAAATGCCAAATCTAAATATTAAATCTAAATGTTAAATCTAAATGCTGAATGTCAATCTAAATCTAAATGTTAAATCTAAATATTAAATCAAAATCTAAATCTAAATGCTAAATCTAAATCTAAATGTTAAATCTAAATGCTAAATCTAAATCTAAATGTTAAATCTAAATGTTCTGGGTGAAACTAAATATTTAGCTAATATGCAAATTCGCACTGCCGGTCACCGGAAGTACAAAAATAAAACCTTGAGATGGTCAGACTGTGTTTATAGAATCAAATAACGAATTAAAACCAACTTATCAGGGGAAATGAACACTTGAACATACATTAGCGTGATAATAACTACCTAAAATAACAAAAAACATGTTTGGAGAAATTTTATTTGACGTGTACTTTGTTAGTGTCCCTTCGGAGGGAATCACCTTGTTGTTTACAAATACTTCCGGGTAGAAAACCAGCAGAGTTTAGCTACATATATATATGAATATCTCACATTTTTCACGTCACTATATTAACGTTTAGACTAATCTGATGTTTGTAAAGTCTATAAACACAATGACTGAATGGTTATCGTAGATTAGCGGGTCTAACCCTTAGCTGTTAGCCCCATTAGCGGTGTCTGTAATGACTCGTTAACTCTAAACTGTCTGTGAAAAAAATATTTTTTCCCAGCGGATGTCTTAGTTACAACATGATTGAGCTAGCAAAGCAGCTTTGTGTTGTTATGTGTGGTATTTATTCAGTTTTGGGAAATCACAATGTCTAGAAAGCATGAGTGGCCGCAGCCGACAGGGTCAGCTAACAGCAGCAGCAACGCTAACATCAGGACATCATCTATTAAAAGCCTCCCGTTGTCGGATACGATATGAAACTACTCCAGTTAGCTCAACCATGTTGTAACTAAGACATCCGCTGGGAAAAAAATACTTTTTTTTTTTTTTTTTCCCAGAGTTAATGAGTCATTACAGACACCGCTAATGGGGCTAACAGCTAACAGTTAGCCCTGCTAATCTACGATAACCATTCAGTCATTGTGTTTATAGACTTTACAAACATCAGATTAGTCTAAACGGTGATATAGTGACGTGAAAAATGTGAGATATTCATATATATATGTAGCTAAACTCTGCTGGTTTTCTACCCGGAAGTATTTGCTAACAACAAGGCGATTCCCTCCGAAGGGACACTAACAACTCAAAGTACACATCAAATTAAATTTCTCCAAACATGTTTTTTGTTACTTTAGGTAACTATTATCACGCTAATGTATGTTCAAGTTTTCATTTCCCCCGATAAGTTGGTTTTAATTCGTTATTTGATACTATAAACACAGTCTGACCATCTCAAGCTTTTATTTTGGTACTTCCGGTGACTGGCAGTGTGAATTTGCATATTAGCTTTGCATATTAGCAGTGTGAATTTGCATATTAGCTGCATATTAGCTGGTTGAAATATTTAGTTTCAACCAGAACATTTAGATTTAACATTTAACATTTAGATTTAGATTTAGATTTAGCATTTAGATTTAACATTTAAATTTAGATTTATCATCACTTTTGATTCATTCTCAGTGTGTGGTGGTGAATTATCTGCAGATACTCTGCCCTCTGCCTGTATTTTGTTCTTTTCTTCTTATTTTTCTGTCTTTGGGACATTTCTGGGAACAGGTGAGACTGGAAATTTATAAAAAAGGTAGCAACCAGATGCCAGACTGTGAACTGCACACATCCAAGAGTAAGAGATGAAAATCGCAGAAACAGCACAGCCAAAAAAACAAATATAGTTCGGAAGATCACCAGGTGGAGTGAATCTGGGGTTGGCTTTTACTTTCACTTTCACTGGTGATGCTGTTAAAAAACTGTAACTGACTGCTCCTGTTCTGTATAGCTTTAAACCCTGGTCCCTCAAAGGGAAGTGTTGTCAGGACGGTTAAATTTCTATGGCATGAATTTGCATGTCAATCATCCCATGAGAAAACACTAAGTTTGGCAATTCCTTTGAAATTTTACCATGAAATGTTGCCATTTTAAATGTGTAAACAGGTATTCATGCTCATTCAACTCCTTCTCCCAAATTGGTCCAGTCAAAATGTATCTTTCTTGGTTTTATTTATTAAATATATGCCATTTCTTTGTTTTAGTATCAGGTGTTGTTGGGCCAGACTAGGCTCACAGGCCAGACTTTGGGTATCCCTGAGCTATAAGAATATAACATACCTTTGTTCATTAAACTTTCTCATCTACGTTGCTAATTAAAACTGAAGTCAGATATAATGAGCTGCAACCTTAGGGCAGCCACTATGAATAATATTTGGCACTAAAAAAATAAAGGTGTAAATGACATTGATAACAAAGGAATTGAGGAAAAAGGTAAAAGCAGGAAAACTGTCTTAGGGGGTCTGAATGACCGACTGGCTGCGATAATCTTTTCCTTCTTATTTTAATCATGACCAAGGCTGTTTGCTTATGTTTTGCACAAGCAAATGTTAATCTGGTTTAAAGGTGCCCTCCTTGCTGGACTACCTCTGATAACAAAATTAAAGTGGCAGTGCCATGGTGACAAGCGTACCACTGATTAACACACACATGCATCTAACAGTACGCATGCTCTGGCGCACTCACTGAAATAAAAACATTTTGCCTACATTTCCTCTACATGTTGCTCCATCCCCTCTAAACAAGATGCCTTTTACTTCAAACAGAAACCTGTTCATGACTGGAGAGGTACAGAAAGGTGAGAAAATGTGGGTATAAAATGGCCAAAGCACCTCTGAATACACATACACACAGTTTGTCAGATGGGTGCTGCTCTGTGGCTGCCCTGCGGCACTTCACGCTTGGCATTTTTAGTTTAATGTGTCTGTATGACTGGAAAACCTGACTGTCTGTCAATCTGAGCCCTCCTGTACGTCACGGCAATCATGGATCTTGCTCTATGGGGGATGATCTGCTTGTTTCTGGGACTTTTAAACACGTATTTCACTCAAGGGTTTAACAACAACAACGCTGCTGGCGGTGTAACCCGTGGAATTAGCTACAGCAGAGAGACTCTTCTGCTGTTGCACAATCACATTTCAGCGTCTGCTTCTGCTGTCACCGAATCGATCCCAGGTTATTTGAAAATAACCTCAAACAGGAATACATTACGGATGAAGCGCAAACGCGGATGTAAAAGTGGCATCCGTCAACGGCTCAAAAGGCTCAAGAACAATCCTCCCCTGCCTGCAATGCTGTTGATTAACACGCAGTCCCTGAGATCGAAATCAGATGAACTGGCTGCCAATACCCGCTACCTTCAGGAGTACCAGAATGCTTGTGTCCTGGCAATTACCGAGACATGACTGGACAACAACACATCTTCCAGTGCGGTGGAGCCAGCTGGTTTCTCTGCCTTCAGAACTGAGTGACCCATTCATCACTGAGAAAGCCCGAGGGGGCGGGGTCTGTCTTCTCGTAAGGGATGAGTGGTGTCGGGCTGTCAAGGTGAGAGAGCAACTGTGCACCCCCGACATAGAGCTGCTCTCTGTCTCACTCCGACCCTTCTATCTACCTAGAGAGTTTCCTCAGATCTTTTTTACCCTGGTGTATATTCATCCGAAGGCTAATTTTAATAAAGCCACTGAAACTATTTTAATAAAGCCACTGAAACTATTTTTAACACTTCACAAAGACTTGAGGCACTCTCTCCTGATGCTCCCAAGTTCATTCTGGGAGATTTTAATAATTGTTGTAAAAAGTCCCTGCACACTTATTATCAATATGTTGATTGCCACACCAGGAAGAAAAAGTCACTGGACTTGCTTTGGAACTGTGAAGAACGCTTACGCGGCAATCCCACTTCCCCCAATTGGAGCATCTGACCACAATGTGGTCTATCTGCGTCCTGCTTACCAGAGGCTGCTTGAGAGGGAAAAGCCTCAAGTAAAGACTGTCAAAATTCGGGACAATGAAAATATTATGGCATTGCAGGGCTGCTTCGATTGTACTATGTGGGACGTTTTTGACAGCCCTGACATCAATGATAAGGTAGTGGCAGTATCTGACTATGTCAATTTCTGTGTGGACTCTGTGTTACCCACCATGTCATTTAAAGTCCACTCTAATGATAAGCCTTGGTTGTCCAGAGAATTAAAGAAGCTAATTATCCAAAAAAGGAAAGCTCATAGGAATCAAGATGAGCATGCAAGAAGGGAGCTACAAAGATAAATCAAAAGACAGCTGGTGCTGGACAAACACAAATATAAACTTAAGTTAGAGGCTTCTCTAACTTCTAGAAATTCCAGAGAAGCCTGGCAGGGAGTTAAAAAGATGACAAGTATAGCTCACAAAGGCAGGGGTAAACCCCCCCTCACCCTTAATGGGAGTGAAGGAACTGAGATGGCAAACAAGCTAAATTCCTTCTTCTGCCGTTTTGAGAGTGATACTGTTGAGGCTTCCTCTGTGTCACCCTCTCCTTTCCCTCCTCCTCCAAACATGGAAACAGAGGAATCTTAAGTCAGTCTTCAGCTCTTTAGAGGCTGTAATGTGCGGAAAAGCCCTGGGCCAGACAATATCTGTGGTAATGTTTAAAGAATTGCACAGAACAATTAGCTCCTGTGTTAACAGAGATTTTTAAATCCTCTCTCGTCCACAAAACTGTTCCTACTATCTGGAAAAGTGCAGTTATTGCTCCTGTGCCAAAGACTCCAAACCCTAGTCAGCTTAGTGACTTTCGTCCTATAGCTTTGACTTCGCTTGTAATGAAATGTTTTGAGCATCTTGTAAAGAAATATATCATATCTAAAACACAACATCTCTTAGATCCCTTGCAGTTTGCTTTCCAGGAATCCAGAGGGGTAGAGGTCACCATTGCCACTTTCTTACATCTCCTCCTCAGTCACCTTGAAAAGCCTAAGGCTCATGCTAAGATTTTATTTGCGGATTTTTCATCCGCTTTTAATACTATCAAGCCATGTATTTTAGCAAATGTTCTGTCTTCCGAATTTTCCCTTGTCTTATTGCCTGGATTGTTGATTTTCTCAGTGGTAGAATCCAGCAGGTCAGAGCAGGAGCATCACTCTCTGATAAAATGACCACTTTTACCGGCTCCCCTCAGGGATGTGTTTTATCTCCTCTTTTATTTATTTTGTACACAAACTCTTTCTCTAACACCTTCTCAAATTGTTTTTTCATTAAGTATGCAGATGATACTGCACTGGTCAGTCTTTTATTTGATGAGGAAGAGGAGCAGGGCCCTGTGCTAGATTATTTCATCAACTGGTGTGAAAAGTCAAAACTTCTCCTAAATCCTTCAAAAACAAGGGAAATGTGTATCAATTTCAGAGAAGTGGTATCCCCCAACTCTGTCTCTGTCACTTTGATAAATGGAAAGCCAATACAACAGGTCACTGAATATAAATGACGAATCTCGAACAACACTTGACTCTGTAGCTCCTCTTAAAAAGAAGTTAAAAAAGCAAAGAAAGTTCGCTCCTTGGTATAACTCTCAAACCCGTAAGTTAAAACAAATATCGCGAAAATTTGAAAGGAATTGGCGATTGACCAAACTGGAAGAATCTCGTTTAATCTGGACAGACAGTCTCAAAACTTATAAGAGGGGCCTCCGCAATGCCAGAGCAAACTATTACTCAGCATTAATAGAAGAAAACAAGAACAACCCCAGGTTTCTTTTCAGCACTGTAGCCAGGCTGACTGAGAGTCAAAGCTCTATTGAGCCTTGTATTCCTTTAGCCCTTAGCAGTAATGAGTTTATGAACTTTTTTAATGACAAAATTCTAACTATTAGAGGCAAAATTCATGACCTCCTGTCCTCAGATAGTACCTATCTAACCTCAAACACAGCTGTAAAACCTAATATATATTTTGATTGCTTCTCCCCAATTTCTCTTCAAGAATTGACAGCAGTGATTTCTTCATCTAAATCATCAACGTGTCTCTTAGACCCCATCCCAACTAGGCTACTTAAGGAGGTCTTTCCTTTAGTTAACACTCATATATTAGATATGATCAATATATCCTTATTAACAGGCTATGTACCACAGTCTTTTAAGGTAGCTGTAATTAAACCCCTACTAAAAAAGCCCACCCTGGATCCAGAGGTGTTAGCCAACTATAGACCAATATCTAATCTTCCCTTTATGTCAAAGATCCTTGAGAAAGTAGTTGCAGACCAGCTGTGTGATTTTCTCCATGATAATAATTTATTTGAGGAATTTCAGTCAGGATTTAGAGTGCATCATAGCACTGAGACAGCACTAGTTAAAATTACAAATGACCTTCTGATTGCTTCAGACAAAGGACTTGTCTCTGTACTTGTTTTATTAGATCTTAGTGCGGCGTTTGACACAATTGACCATCAAATTCTACTGCAGAGACTGGATCACTTAATTGGCCTAAAACGTTCTGCACTAAGCTGGTTTAAATCTTATTTATCTGATCGTTTTCAGTTTGTTCACGTTCATAATGAATCATCCTTACGTACCAAAGTTTGTTTTGGAGTTCCGCAAGGTTCTGTGCTCGGACCAATCCTATTTACTCTATATATGCTTCCTTTAGGTAATATCGTTAGAAATCACTCTATAAATTTCCATTGTTATGCTACTCAGTTGTATTTATCGATGAAACCAGAAGAAAGTAATCAATTAACTAAACTCCATAACTGCCTTAAAGACATAAAAACTTGGATGAGCACCAATTTCCTGATGTTAAATTCAGACAAAACTGAAGTTATTGTTCTTGGCCCTAAACAACTCAGAGACTCTTTATCTGATGACATAGTTTCTCTAGATGGCATTGCTCTGGCCTCTAGCACTACTGTAAGAAACCTCGGAGTAATATTTGATCAAGATTTGTCTCATTTAAAACACACCTCACGGCCTGCATTTTTTCATCTGCGTAATATTGCGAAAATTAGGCCTATCCTGACCCAAAAAGATGCAGAAAAAGTGGTCTACGCTTTTGTTACCTCTAGGCTGGATTACTGTAACTCTCTATTATCAGGTAGCTCTAGTAAGTCCTTAAAAACTCTCCAGCTAATTCAGAATGCAGCAGCACGTGTACTAACAGGAACTAAGAAACGAGATCATATTTCTCCTGTTTTAGCTTCTCTGCACTGGCTCCCTGTAAAATCCAGAATTGAATTTAAAATCCTACTGTTAACTTATAAAGCTCTAAATGATCAAGCTCTGTCATATCTTAGAGAGCTCATAGTGCCATATAATCCCACCAGAACACTGCGCTCTGAGAATGCAGGGTTACTCGTGGTCCCTAAAGTCTCCAAAAGTAGATCAGGAGCTAGAGCCTTCAGCTATCAGGCTCCTCTCCTGTGGAATCATCTTCCTGTTACGGTCCGGGAGGCAGACATTGTCTCCACATTTAAGACTAGACTTAAGACCTTCCTCTTTGATAAAGCTTATAGTTAGGGCTGGCTCAGGCTTGCCCTGTACCAGCCCCTAGTTAGGCTGACTTAGGCCTAGTCTGCCGGAGGACCCCCCCCCCATAATACACCGAGCACCTTCTCTCCTTCTCTCTCTCTCTCTCGTATTCTATTACTGCATCTTGCTAACTCGGCCATACTGCATGTCACTAACTCGGCTTCTTCTCCGGAGCCTTTGTGCTCCACTGTCTCTTAGATTAACTCATATCGCAGCGGTGCCTGGATAGCGTGACGTGTGTGGTTGTGCTGCTGCCGTGGTCCTGCCAGATGCCTCCTGCTGCTGCTGCCATCATTAGTCATTAGTCATACTTCTACTGTTATTATACACATATGACTATTGTCACACATGTATACTGCCAGATATTAATACATACTTTCAACATATTGTACCACAGTAGCCAGAACTATAATATTATTACTTTCAATAATGTTGTTTTAAGCTACTGTTATTACCTGCATCTCTCTCTCTGTCTCTCTCTCTGTCTCTTTCTCTGTCTCATTGTGTCATGCGGATTACTGTTAATATATTATGCTGATCTGTTCTGTACGACATCTATTGCACGTCTGTCCGTCCTGGAAGAGGGATCCCTCCTCAGTTGCTCTTCCTGAGGTTTCTACCGTTTTTTTCCCCCGTTAAAGGGTTTTTTTTGGGGAGTTTTTCCTTATCCGCTGCGAGGGTCATAAGGACAGAGGGATGTCGTATGCTGTAAAGCCCTGTGAGGCAAATTGTGATTTGTGATATTGGGCTTTATAAATAAAATTGATTGATTGATTGATTGATAAATATCTCGGCGTGGTGCTTGGTAGTTGCTTCTGATGTCTAAACCTGACCACATGCTTCTGTTGCATGAACCTAACCATGTGCTTTCGTTGCCTAAACCTAACCACCTGCTTTTGTTGCCTAAGCCCTACCATGTGCTTTTATTGCCTAAATCTAACAATGTGCTTTTCTTGGCTGAAACTAAATACGTGCTTTTCTTCTCAAAACTTAAACATGTGCTTTTGTTGCCAAACCCGGAACCACATGCTTTTGTTGCCTAAACCTAATCACATGCTTTTGTTGCCTAAACCTAACAATGTGGTATTGTTGCCTACACCCAACCATGTGCTTTTATTGTGTAAAGCTGACCATGTGCCTTTGTTGCAAAAACCTAACCATGATTTTGTGGCCTGAACCTACCTTAAGCCTAACCACTTGCTTTTGTTGTCTAAACCTAAGAACATGCATTTGCTGCCTAAACCTAACCATGTGCTTTCTTTGCCTGAACTTAACCACATGCTTTTGTTACCGAAACCAAACTGCATACTTTTGTTGCCTAAACCTAGGCATGTGATTTTGTTGCTTTAACCTAAACACATGCTTTTGTTACCAAAGCCAAACTGCATGCTTTTGTTGCCGAAACCTAACCCCGCTTTTGTTGCCGAAACATAACCATGTGCATTTGTTGCCTGAACCTAATCACATGCTTTTGTTGCCAAAACCTAACTGTGTACTTTTATTGCCTTAACCTTATCACATGCTTTTGTTGCCTGAACCTAACGACATGCTTTTGTTACCTAAACCTAACCATAACCTTGTGTTGCCTAATCCTAACCATGGGCCTTTGTTTCCTAATCCTAACCACATTCTTTTATTGGCTGAACCTAACCACATACTTTTGTCGCCAAAACCTAACCATGTGCTTTTATTGCCTAATCCTAACCATGTGTTTGTTGCCTAAACTTTGACATGTGCTTGTGTGGCCTAAACTTAAACATAAGCTTTTGTTGCCTAAACCTAACCATGTGGTTTTGTTGCCTAAGGCTAACCACATGCTTTTGTTGCCTAAACATCATGTGCTTTTGTTACCTAAACCTAACCATGTGCTTTTGTTACCTCAAACTGTAAGCTTTTCTTGTCTAAAGCTAAACATGTGCTTGTGTTGCCTATACCTAACTATGTGCTTTTGTTGACTTAACCTAACCACATGCTTTACTTGCCTTAACCTAACCACGTGCTTTTGCTGTCTAAACTTAAACATGTGCTTGTGTTGTCTGAACTTAACCACGTTTTTATTGCCTAAACCTAACCATGTGCTTGTGTTACCTAAAACCCAACTGCTTCCTTTTGTTGCCTAAACCTAATGACATGCTTTTGTTTCCTGAACCTAACCACATGCTTATTTTGCTGAACCTAACCACATGATTTTGTTGCCTGAATCTAACCATGTGTTTTTATTGCCTAAATCTAACAATGTGCTTTTGTTGGCTGAAACTAAGTACATGCTTTTCTTCTCTAAACTTAAACATGTGCTTTTGTTGCCAAAACCGAACCCCATGCTTTTGTTGCCTGAACCTAACCACATGCTTTATTTGCCTAAACCTAACAATGTGCTTTTGTTGCCTATAGCTAACCATGTGCTTTTATTGTCTAAACCTAACCAAATGCTTTTGTTGTGTAAAGCTGACCATGTGCCTTTGTTGCCAAAACCTAACTACGATTCTGTGGCCTGAACCTACCAATGTACTTTTGTTGCCTAAGCCTAACCACTTGCTTTTGTTGTCTAATCCAAACCATGTGCTTCTGTTGCCTGAATGTAACCATGTGCTTTTGTTGTGTAAACCTAACCACATGCATTTGCTGCCTAAACCTAACCATGTGCTTTCTATGCCTGAATCTAACTGCATGCTTTTGTTGCCTAAATCTAACCATGTGCTTTTGTTGCCTTAATCTAAATACATGCTTTTGTTGCCAAAACCAAACTGCAAGCTTTTGTTGCCGAAACCTAACCACCTGCTTTTGTTGTCTAAACCTTACCGTGTGCTTTTGTTGTCTAAACTTAACCATGTGCTTTTGTTACCTAAACCTAACCACATGCTTTTGATGCCTAAACCTAACCATGTGCTTGTGTTGCCTAATCCTTATCCATGTGCCTTTGTTGCCTGAACCAAACCACATGCTTTCCTAGCCTTAACCTAACTACACGCTTGTGTTGCATAATCCTCACCATGTGCTTTTATTGCCTAATCCTAAGCACGTGCTTCTGTTACCCATACCTAAGCATGTGATTTTGTTGCCTAAACTTTAACATGTGCTTTTGTGGCCTAAGCTTAAACATATACCTTTGTTGCTTAAACCTAATCATGTCATTTTGTGGCCTAAGCCTAACCAAGTGCTTTTGTTTCCTGAACCTTACCATGTGCCTTTGTTGCCTGAACCAAACCACATGCTTTCCTAGCCTTAACCTAAATGTGTCTTTGTTGCATAATTTCACCATGTCCTTTTATTGCCTAATCCAAAGCATGTGCTTTTATTACCCATACCTAAGCAAGTGCTTTTGTTGCCTAAACTTTTACATGTGCATTTGTTGCTTAAACCTAATCATGCCATTTTGTTGCCTCAATCTAACTGCATGGTTTTGTTTTCTAGACCTCACCCAATGCTTTTGTTGCCTGAACCAAACCACGTGCTTTTGTTGCCTCAACCTAACTGCATGCTTTTGTCACCTAAACCTAACCATGTACAATTGTTGGCTTTACCTAACCATGTGGTTTTGTTGCCTGAACCTAACCACATGCTTTTGTTGCCTAAAGCTAACTGCGTGTGTTTGTTGCCTGAACCTAACCATGTACATTTGTTGCCTAAGCCTTACCATGTGTTTTTGTTGCCTAATCCTAACCACATACTTTTGTTGCCATAACCTAACTGCTTGCTTTTGCTGCCTACACCTGACCATGTGCTTTTGTTTCCTGAACCTTACCACAACCTTAACCTAACTATGTGCTTGTGTTGCCTAATCCTAACTATGTGCAGTTCTTGCCTGAATCTAAGCATGTGCTTCTGTTGCAAAAACTTTCACGTGCTTTTGTGGCCTAAACTTAAACATATGCCTTTGTTGCTTAAACTTAAACATGTCCTCTTGTTGCCTAAACCTAACCAAGTGCCTTTGCTGTCAAAACCTAAGCATGTGATTTCATTGTCTAAACCTAACCACATGCTTTTGTTGTGTAAACCTAATCATGTGCTTGTGCTGCCTAAACCTCATCACTTGCTTTTGTTACCTTAACCTTACTGTAGCAGCCCCTGGCCCAAACGAACGAGCATATGAATCTCGATGGGTGCAAATGTCATTTTATTTATTCGGCACCGTGAAACTAAAACAAGCAAAGAAATACATTCCATTACAATCCGTCAACAAACAAACACTCGTTTACGTTTATGTTACTCACTGTTTCCCACTATACAAATTTATACGATTTAAATATATAATTTCTATAGAAACTGACCATTGACCATGATTAAACACTCCATACAATCTCTTAAATACAAACATATGCATGAGTGACAGCTTGACCCGTGCTTGTACGGTTTAAACAACAAAACAAACAAACACACACACCTCACTCTGCCAACCAAGGGTGCTAGTTAAACTCGGCGGCGTTTAAGTCCATCTATCAGAGTGCATGCATGCTTGCTGATCCGTGAATTGAAGCCTCTGACTGACGACACAAATGTGTGCCACTTAAAACATTCCCCAATCAACACGGCTTCTGGCGGAAACAAACAAAAGTTCCATACAGAGAAATAATAATAATAATAGACCAAAGGGGAGCCAGTTACACTTACTTCATTCTTTTGTGCTTTCGTTGCCTATACCTTACCACGTTTCAGTTGCCTAAACCTCACCATGTGCTTTTGTTGTCTAAAACTACCCATGTACCTTTGTTGCCTAAGCCTAAACGAGTGGTTTTGTCGCATGAACATAACCAGTTGCTTTTGTTGCTCAAACCTCACCACATGCTTTTGTTGCCTAAACCTAACCACATACTATTGTTGTCTAAACCTAACCACGTGCTTTTGTTCCCAAAATTAACCATGTGCTTTTGTTGGCTGAAACTAACTACACACTTTTCCCATCTAAACTTAAAGACATGGTGTTGTTGACTGAAATTAACTACATGGTAACCCTAACCCTTAACTTTAAAACATAATCTTGTTGTCTAAACATAGCCACATGCTTTTGTTGCCTAATCCTAATGTAACCCAGGTGTAAAACCCAGTTTGTAAAACCCCAGATGTGAATAAAAGACACAGTATTCATTTTTTATATTATTTTTATTTGTTTACATCGGTAAAAATTTAAAGTTCCTATTGCACTTAAATGCAGCACTCAGTTCACCTGACCCCACATGGGGAGTACCTAGCCCCTTAACCAATCAGGAGCTACGCAGGCCACATTCAGCCTGTCAGCTCAGAGGCGAAACACAAGCAAGTTTTCTCTTCCATTTTTCCAACCCCCAGCCGCGGGAGAGAATGCGACTACATGATACAGGACGAAAAGAGAAGAGAAAAATTTCTGAATAAAAACTGTGATAAAGGACTACTACAGTAAGCTACTTACCTGGAACAAGTGTGGAGCCATGGAATTAGTCGTTGGGAACCAAATTTCACCGGCTAACCTCCACCCTCCATCTATGTGCAGCGGCAAGCCTACAACAGTGCTGTCTTAAAACAGAGAGCAACGGTCAGGTTTTTTGTGGAGATCCAAGGACCAGAATGAGAAGATTTCATCAGATGGCGAGCCACAACCTTGAAGAAGGAAGGAGAAATACCCTCTCTCACACACACACACATACTCACCCACACATTCCCCATCCATGAACCTTGAGGATCAGGTGCACTTGCAACCAGTTTCAGTTTTCTAAGGGCCCCAATGGACAATCAAAGCTCATTTTGTGTGCACTTTTATTAGGGACCTCGGCCGAAGGACCTTGACCTAAATCCAACAGGAAGTGAGCTATTTGCCCTTTCAAAGCAAGATTTCGCCTCAAAACTGCTCTTAAAAAAACATCTCCTCCTACACTGTTTATCGTATCGGCTTCAAACTCGCACACATTACAAATTAACTTGTGCTAATCAGATCTTCTGTATAACTTTTTCATTACTTGAACGGTTTTGATTTTATGGGCTCCATAAGGTGACATGTCACAAAATGGCCTGACGATCTTCGAAAGCTGCCCCATAAGAAATGAATGGCAGCAGGGGGAGAAAGGGACCAATCTTAGGGCTTTGTCTAGTCTTTACAGTGTCTCCATACTTTGTGCTACAGACTCCATTCCAACTCTCAAATGTTGCCACAAGTCTCATCTATTCACTCATGTTTTCATCTTTTTCATATCTTTTACCGTTTTTAATCTGTGCATCTCAAAGTACCATGAGCAAATGTGGAGAAATTGTCAATTTATAATGGGTGTGTATTGCATGGAATGCTGTGAGCTAGAGTGGAGAGGGCTCTAAAAATCATCTAAAACTTTTGTCTATAACTCACTGCCATGGCCACAATTTTCACTGTACATACACAATTTATACCAAAAAACGTAGGAAAAATTGTCCTGGTCACAGATATGTTGACATGGAATCTCTCACACGTACACATTTTTGCTGAGTGGCTCCAAAGCGAAGGGAGCGCCGATTCATTTCTCATTCACTCCCATGTAAACTGAGAGGAGAAATTTCTGGAAAACAGCTGAGGTGCAACACATTTTAAACTCGCTCCTGTGACCACATTTTTGACTCTAGAAATATAAAACACGACACGTGCGTTCACGAGAAGTGTCTCTCTCTCACCATCACTTTATTTTCTTGATTGGACCAACAGTTTGGGTATGGGAAGAACTTGTTTGAGGAGTTCAAACCCATATTAAACAGCCTTTGCTGATCTGCTCTCTCATGAGCTCTCTGTGTGCCCCTCAGGTGCAGGCAAGTCATTAATCGCCATGACAACGGCTGCACACACAGACATGCACACACGGCTCTGTGTGTGTGTGTGTCTCACAATCTTTAAAGGACAGATTACAGCAGCAGAATCTTCATTTGAAACAGCAAATACACATTATTAACCCCTAAAGTGCCAAAATGGGCTCTCTAGCGCCACCTAGGCGCACTAAAATGGCCACTGTGGCCCGTAGGAATGTTGTAGAAATATCAAACCAAAACTGGCGTGTTTGACCTACAAATCATGCGCCGACCCTTCCAACAGGAAGTGAGCTACTTGCCCTTTCAAAGTAAGATTTCCCCTCAAACGTGCTCTTAAAAAAAACATCTCCTCCTACACCGTTTATCGTATTGGCTTCAAACAGGCACACGTGACACCTCAACTGCTGCTAAACAGATGTTCTGTATAACTTTATCTCTCTCACCATTACCTTATTTTGATGAAGGGCCAACGGTTTGGGAATGGGAAGAACTTGTTCGAGGAGTTAAATCTCCAATAAAAGAGGTCTCCTCTGTGTTCTGTCTGTCTCTCTGCTCTTCTGCTAGGTGCACTTCCTTAATTACCATGGCAACCGCTGTCACACACAAACTCACAGAAACATGATGTGTGTGCGTGTCTACAGCTTACATGCAGACATGACAGGGGCAGCATCTCCATTTTAACCCTTCAGGTGCCAGAGTTTATTGAGGAAAATATTCCATTTTCATTTCAACATTTCAAAAGGCTGTGGCTTGAAAGTGGTGAGAGATAAAGGCATACTGTAAATGACAAAACTATTCATCATGACCCAAAGTTCGTCATGGGAGTAAATTAACTCATCTAATTTGCATACTGTGGCGTCACTAGCCGGCAGCCATATTGGATTTCATTAATCTCAGTAAAACTACATTTTGAACATATTTACACAGTATATTTCTTTTGTTTTGTTTTGTTTTTGTCATCTCATCCTCAAAATAAAGGAAGAGGAATCTGATGGGAGTAAATTAACTCATCTACTTTGCATATTATGTCTGCCGGCTGTTACTTATATCCTCACAGCAGACATCAATCAAGCTTTCACTAGGTCACATGATTTCAAATGAATATCTGTTTGATCACACACGTCAAAGTTACACCAGGTGACATGGCTTATGTCTACAACTTTCAAAATTTAAGCTCACACCACCTTCTTAAGAACCCTTTACTTTTAAATGACCGGATTCATTTGTTATACACACAAGCTCTTAAACAGGTCAAGAAGTTTTACATTTTAAATCACTTATTTCTCCAAACCAAACTGAATGACCTGGAGGCTTAGCGTAAATCAACCCATTTCAAGTACAAGCCTGTAACAGGAACAAATGCAATGTCTTTACACCTTCCTGTAATTCTTTGAGTGTTACAAATATCAGGAAAGTATACACATCTTTGAGGAAATGTTACTCTAAAATTACAAGCTCCTTTGTTTAATCACCACTTTCACTGTTCTTTTATGATTTACTCTCCTTAATCATTCATGCTTTATCCATGATGTTTTTTTTTAATCCTGTTAAAATGTATATTATTTATATATTCATGTACTTACATCATAATGTGTTACACAACAAAGCAGGAGTACTGTCACCACAGACATTTGATTTTTAACAATACATGGGAAACACTTCAATTCTTAACAGTATGACAGACACCATTTTGTAGTTATCATATAATTTATTTGTAATTACAGTGTATTTCATTTCAATGTGGATGCTTATATCACATTTTAGTTAATACATCGGTTGAAAATATGACAACAAAAAATGTTAGGACATTCATTTACATAACTCATTGTTTCACTTTATAGTTCATGTACAGAAAATGAGCAATTAACAGTCCTACATTCTCTCCCTGTCCATGCTCTCAAACAACAATTAAGATAGGATTACTTTTTGAACTTTTGTCATGTCCCTCACATAGACTACTCAGACTACAGTACATCTTAGGCAGAACACGCACAAACAAAGAGAGAGGAGAAATCATGGAAACCAAAAACAACAACAACAACAACAACAACAACAGCAGCAGCAGCATTTTTGTTTACAAGTGTCCTGTTCGGCAACTCAGCATACAGAATGAAGAGTCTGTGCCTTGTGATGCCAGAACAGATTTGCTGTAAGGTCAGATTTGCTGTAAGGTAATGCACATGACACAAACATGAGCATTTCTTATCTAAACTACTGACCGTACTTCATGTATTAGAAGCTAATGCTGCTGCCATGGTCCTGCCAGATGCCTCCTGCTGCTGCTGTTATCATTAGTCATACCTCTAATATTATACATATGATTACTGTCACATATGTATACTATCAGTTATTAATACATACTTTCAACATACTGTACCACAATAGCCATTATCATAATTATAATATAGCCGCGAGCGGCAATCTGCGGGTTCTAACCTGTTCCGCCCCAAACCAGCCACCGTGACCCTCACCACCCACCGTGACCCTCATCTGCCGTAGTGCAAGACGTTCCCCACTCTGTCCCTGAAAGCTCCAAGCAATACATACTCTTTCCAAGTCACACATTTCTTGAAATCGGGTTTTCAGCTAGCCTACATGCTAATAACTTTTGTGGTATACTTTCACATAGAGACTCCATTTGAACATCAAAACATGAATTGAAATTTTACCTATTGATGCGTATTTCAAAGTTTCAATAGGTATTTTAATGTTTAAGCAATCACAGTTCCATGATCATGATAATTTTGGGAGAAATCTGGAGATAATAATGGATGTGAATGGGAGAGGCTGTAAAATATTCTGTAAGGCTAAAGACACAGATGTGACTGTACTATTATGATTTTACCTAAATGAAGGTAAGTGAAAGTTCAGACAGGAAGATCATCTCTTTACGTAAGTATACCTCAAAGCCACTTCTCTGTTTTCCCACTATCCTCTTGCTCCACCCTTCTTCACATATTTCAACAAGTCACAGTCTGCCAGCCTCTCCCTGTTCTCTACCAATCCGTCATTAGCTGTCAAATTTCTCTCTCTGCTGTCATCCAGCTGTCATTTCAGCAAAACTCCCAGCCCACCTCCACCCCTGCACCACCTCCATCAAGATACAGACTGTCTTAATCTGGATCTTCAAATGAGAAGTTCCCTCATCCAGTGACCTCAAGATTCCCTACCTTCCCCAGTGTTTAGGCCGGGGGGTGGGGGTAACTTCTTCAGTTGCAAGTTTCTCATCCACAGATCAGTTTACTCAGCTGGTCTCCTCCCCATGGTCTAAGTGGCAAATTATCAAACCATTCTAAATATATTCACGTGACCTCAAAAGTCACATAACTATAGCAACATGTGCACATGCAGGCTTTTTTATTCAAACATGACATAATAGCTTCATTTGCATGAAGTGGTATTATGTGGTAGTGAGGGTCCGTGTACCTTTTGATAGTTTGATATTTTGTTTTCAAAATAAAACGGATTTATGGAAATACGGCCGTTTTCCCGTTATTCCGTTTTGAGACACAAAACGAAATAACGGAAGTGCTTCCGTTTTCCCGTTTTCTCTTTCAAAACCAAATTACGGAAAAACCAAATTGAAACGAGACCCAGATGCATTAGCTAGGTACAAATAGGATAGGCCCAGTACTCTATGTCATTGTTTTCTCTCTGCTCAATTCCTACAACATTGCTTTTTGTGTTTATCTTTCTTAACCCCACCTGAACAACCACTAGTCTATAAAAATGTTATGTCATCTTTTATGTTTCCAAATCAGATGAAATCAAAATGATAGTAGGCCTATTTACCATATTGTTCAACCAGGTGAAGTTCCAAAAACATAGGTTAATCTGTGGCATTTTACTAAATCTAAAATAGGCCTACATGTGCCGCCCTCTTCAAGGGTAAAAAATGTCCTGACATCATGTTTGTTTCACTTATGTTGTAGGATGGGAAGTCATCAAATATTAGCAAAACTCACAGAGTGAGAGAGACCTGCAATGTCTGTTTGTCAGTCTGTCAGACTGTCCTGGCCATAATAGTATTAAACTTAAAATCTGCACCATATCATGAATGATTACCAAGACTGAGTAACTACATTGGAGTTGGAACCCAGGATCAACTGTGTGAACATACAAGGAGTTATACATGTAAGCAGAAAGGAGAGTGGAGAGAAACATGATGTAAAGAGAAAGCTTGGGTAAATGACATGCAGTAATCATTTCGTCCATCGCTGCTTACTTGGGTGACATGCATAAGATTTGTCTACTTCTCATGAGAATTGTGTCATATAACACACGCGGCCTGCGTCTAGGACACAATGCAGCGGATAAGGCACGGCGACTTGTTGTTGACAAACTCCTTGAGGAAACTGACATTCTTTGTCTACAAGAAACTTTTCTTGCTAAACAGGACCTGGACAAGCTTAACTCTGTTCATAGTAACTTCCATGGGGTGGGGGAGTCAACCACAGATTTGAGCTTGGGGTTGGTTCAAGGCAGAATACCTGGAGGTGTGGCCATTATGTGGCATAAAAAATATGACCCTCTGATCAGTGTGATTAGATTGAGAGTAGACTGGTGTGTTGCAATAAAAGTTTCTTATAATGGTAATGTTCTTATCATTTTGAATGTTTACACACCTTATGAATGTTCCAGTAATGAGAACCAATATCTTCAAAAGCTTGCTTTTATTGGCTCTTTTATTGAGGAAAATGAATGTACCCGTATTTATGTAATGGGTGATTTGAATGCAGATATCTCTGATAGGAAGTCTGTGTTTGGCCGATACCTAGTTGAATTTTGTCATGATAATAAGCTCTTGTTAACAAGTAAGATCCATTTGCCAACAAATAGCTATACATATGTCAGTGAGGCTTGGAATACAACATCCTGGCTAGATCATTGTGTAAGCACAGCTGATGCCCATGAATGTGTGGATAAAGTTGAGATTTTGTATGGGTTTGCAACAATGGACCACATGCCTGTCTCCATTATGCTCAATGTAGAAAACCTACCTACAATGACCACGGATGATAATCAGGTTAATCATGGTGGGAAAATTGAGTGGGCTAAACTCTCAGAGAACGACCTGCTACATTATCATGACTTGACTGAGAAGACCATAGGTAACATTGAAATTCCATATGATGCTATAATGTGTGATAATTTCAACTGTGGTATGCCAAATCACAAAGAAGAGCTATGTGTACTATATGACAGAATTGTGCAGGGTCTGAATGAGGCTAGTAAACCACTCATTCAGAGAAAAGCAAAGAAGTACAGCTTCAGGCCAGGCTGGAATGAGTATGTGGATGAACTCCACCAGCAAGCCAGAGAAGCTTTTAAAAATTGGGTTATCGCTGGTAAATCAAGGCATGGACCTGAGAGTGAAATTAAAAAGAAAGCTGTTGCTAGGTTCAAATATGCAATTGGGAAATTGGCTTTAAACAAATCCTGTGGCCTTCATCTGATCTCTGCAGAGCATTTGAAATTTTCATGAATGAAATTTTCATTTTCAAGAATGAATGAATGAGTGAATGAATGAACCAGAAAATTTCATATGAAATTCTGAGTGTGCCTGATGCTCGCTGCCAACTAGTATCCCCATACCAATACGCTAATTATTAATAGCAGTAAATGTATCACTGTGTGTCTGTGTGTGTGTGCATGCCTGAATGTGTGTATGTTCACGTGTTGTCACGCGTTTGTGTATGTGTGAGTCTGTTTGTCTGTCTGTGTGTATGTCCACTTACAGATAGAAAAAACAGCTTAACTTAACAGCTAAAAAAGACTGCAGTCTAAAATGTCCAAGATGGACACAGAAAGACAGAGACAGACAGACCCAGACAGGCAGACTGACACATATGTAATTACCTCTGTATGATGAGACTTTAACTGCAAAGAAGTCAGGTTGCTGAAATATTCAAATTTGACTGTGCTGTGACACACAGACGATTGGCCGAACGGCTGGAGTTGATTCAGCCAATCACCAGTTGGCAATGGCACAGTCAAATTTAAATACACTAAGAAAAGGCAGAAACTGAGCCAAAAGTTCCTCTCAAACTCCAACTGTTTAATGAAAAACCGTAAGTGCTACAGCTACAAAAAGCACACCGTGAGCGAGAGGACAGGATGTGGATCACAAAGGTGTAAATTTCATTTCTGTGGTGTGAAAAATGAGGCCAGAGCCATGATGGACATAAGTGGAATGGTCTGCTTTCTTCCAGAAATTTGGGCTCTCACTTAACATGGGAGTGAATGGGGCAGTTGGTTGGACTTGTTGTCCTTTTAGACCACCTGCAGCCAAAACCCTAAATCCATTTTCTTCAGCGGTCACACCTCTGCGACCGGAACGGCTTTTCCTACAATTTGGTGTACAATTTGTGTATGTAGAGTGAACGATGTGGCCGCACCAGCGAGTTTAAGAGAAAATTTCTTGATGATTTCAGAAGTGCTGTGCACTCTAGCGATGACATCACCCACTCTAACTCTCAACATTCCACGCAATACACACCCATTATAAATTCTGAGAAGGGCTGAAAATTTCATGATTTTTAAACAGCTGGTGTAGAAAAACTAAAAGAGATATGGAAAATATGAATCAGTCACTGAAAGTCGATGGCAATGTCAACATTTCAGAGTTGGAATGGAGTTTCTACGTGAATGTATGAGTTCGTGAAGTGTGGGTGAAGATGAGTGAGTTTGAAGGATTTTCTCATTGACTTCCATTATAACCAAGTTTCAGAAAACGCTGAATATTTTGGAAAGTCTGAATGGGATTGAAAAGTTGAATCATATGTAAAAAGTCAAGGAATTGCTGAATATTTTCCAGTTTGAATGGAGTTTCTAGCTGAAAGTATGAATCCGTAGTTACCGTTTGAAATTTTGTGATTTTTGAAGATTCCGTAATTCATTTTCAATGGAGAAAACAGTGGCGCCCCCTATGTGCCAATCTCAAAATCTTTTTTTGGGTGTGTTCTTGGTCCCCTTCTGATGATTTTTACCCAGTTTTGTGACGATCGGAAAAACGGTTAACATTTTACAGCCGATATTCGCTAAGCCCCGCCCTTTCCAAGGACACTTTGCTTGACGGCAGCCGTGTTTTTCGTCCGATCTCGCTCAATTATAATAGAAATGAGTGTCTCGGTCCCCCGATGCCTCATACCAAGTTTGGTGTTGATAGCACAAATATTTCAAAAGCTTATTCATTTTACTGTTTTTACCATTATTAAAATTAGCAAAAATTCTGTAAGGGCGGCATTCATGGTGTAAGAGGCTTTTTTGTAAAGGACTATCAGGAGGATGTGTGTGTAAAATTTCAAGTCAATAGCACTTGTGGTGTGGTGGGCAGAGCCTTTCAAGCTTTACACTCTATGTTATAGCGCCCCCATAAGGCCGATTGGGACCAAATTTTTTGAGCAGTATTTGGATGTCATTTATAGTCCATGTACCACGTTTCATGTCCCTAGGTCCTTCCAGCTGGTCAAAAATTAATAAAACGCAAATTATGACGGTTAATGATGAATAGGCCACGCCCACTTTCACCTATCAACATGGCACTCAAGATATGAGTTAATAGCCACCCCTAGAGCATGCATACCAAATTTGGTGAAATTCCATCCAATGGTCTTTGAGAGACAGATGTGTGGCATTTATAGCGCCCCCTATAGGCTGAGCTCAAAATGCTTTGGTAGGCAGCTTCCAAGTCTCATTGTGGATCTACCCACCAAGTTTGGTGATGATAGGTCAAAGGGTGTGGGAGTTATGGCCAATCAATTCTAAGCTCCGCCCACAGCAAAGATTCATTGGTCCGTGGCGGCCATGTTTTTTGACCAATCTGGCTCATTTATAATAGAAATGTGTCTTGTCATCCCCCAAAGCCGTGTACCAAATTTGGTGTTGATGGAGTCAAAATTGTAAAAGTTTATGTCACTTTACTGTTTTTCAAATTATGCAAATTAGCAAAAAATCTAGTCAGGCGGAGTTTACTGGTCCCAGAGGCTTTTTTGTAGAGCACATTGAGCTGGACCTGTGTGTCAAATTTCAAGTCAATCAGACTTATGGTGTGAGGGGCGTGGCCTCCCAAAAAAGTCATTTTTAAGCCTTAATTACAGCGCCACCATGTGGCCGACTGGGCTCATATTTTAATAAAAGTTGATGCACATCATTTCCAATCATTGGGCCAAGTTTCAGGTTTCTGGCTCATTATTATTAGGGTTCTACCCCTTCGGGGTTAGAACCCTAATAATAATAATAATAATAATAAACCGCTACAATCTTAGAAGGGTTCTACCCCTTCGGGGTTAGAACCCTAATAATAATAATAATAATAATAATAATAATAATAAACCGGTACAATCTTAGAAGGGTTCTACCCCTTCGGGGTTAGAACCCTAATAATAATAATAATAAACTGGTACAATCTTAGAAGGGTTCTACCCCTTCGGGGTTAGAACCCTAATAAACCGATACAATTTTAGAAGGGTTCTACTCCTTCGGGGTTAGAACCCTAATAATAATAATAATAATAATAAACCGGTACAATCTTAGAAGGGTTCTACCCCTTCGGGGTTAGAACCCTAAATATTATTACTTTCATTAATGTTGTTGTAAGCAATTACCGTTACCGTCTGTCCTGCATCTCTCTCTGCCTCTCTCTCTGTGTCATACAGATTACTGTTAATTTATTATGCTGATCTGTTCTGTACGACATCTATTGCACGTCTGTCCATCCTGGAAGAGGGATCCCTCCTCAGTTGCTCTTCCTGAGGTTTCTACCGTTTTCTCCCCCATTAAAGGATTTTTTGGGGGGAGTTTTTCCTTATCCGCTGTGAGGGTCCTAAGAACAGAGGGGTGTCGTATGCTGCAAAGCCCTGTGAGGCAAATTGTGATTTGTGATATTGGGCTTTATAAATAAAATTGATTGATTGATTGATAAATAAATACACGAATACATAATAACAATCATAATATTAACTGCTCACTTACTAAATACAATCATTTCCTGTTGCGTTCATATAAAACATCATAATTTATCTGTTGCATCTTTTCTAAGTTACTGATCAGAATTTTGAACACTAGAGGGATACAGAAAACATGCAACATCAAGCCTGTCTATTTTCTTTAGAGATGCATTTGTTTGATTCAAGACCAACAACCAACATGTGGCAGACAGAGACCAACACATCTACAATCACTAACAGCTGTGAAAACCATGATTATATTAATTAACTCTCTACACACTACACTGTTCACAACAGCTAACTCTCCACTCATTCCACCTGTAACACATGATTCGTTTCACCGAACATCTCTACACAATAATCATATCCACATACTAAAAACATTTCCACACAATACACCCAAATCTCCCTACAATACACAATCTTCACACGATGGAGTGGGAGAGACTCTACACTAACACAAATTCATGTGAGTGCAAACCTACACAATGTCAACACAACAACAAACTACAAGTCAATTTCCTCTTAAAACCCTACAGATAAACACAATGACAACAACAATAATAACACCACCACTACCTACATTTGCACTGGGACTTTGTATGAGTCACATGAAGCTACACAAACCAACCTGATCTAATCCACATCTAAATAACACTACACAGCCACCTCTACATCCTCAAACAACCTGTCTAAGTCCTCTAGCTCACCCTGATCATCTCTCATAGTAAAACTACACAGAATACCTCCATGATCACTGAAGTACGTGGACATCACTGCACATTCCACATCATACTGTGCTGTTTTAACATAAACATGATCAATTAATGTCCCCTTCTCTGTTGTTTCTTGTGTTACATGCTGATGAAATCCTTTTTGCCCCATGAATTTACAAATTGATGATTTTTTCAAAATGTTTTCATTAAAATCTCCCATCACTACAATTGTGTCACTAATTGGATTCAACCAATCAAGTAATTTCCCCAGATTTTGTTTAAATAAAGAATTTGGATAACATGGTGGACGGTAAATTACTGCCATCAGAATGTTAAATTTGGTACACAGGCACACCAAACACTCCAGATTCAAATCGGGTGCCTGCAGGATGGTACAGTCCAAATTGCCTACACTGTACAAACCAACTCCACCATGTTCCTGGAGCTCTAACAATTTGGGGTGACTGCTGCTGTAACACAAACCTCGCGGACAACTGTGGAAAGTATATCCATCAATTTGGACACTGTCTAACGAGGACTGTGCAGTGAGCCACGTTTCTGTGACAGCTATACCGTTGAGCTGTAAATGCTGTGTGCAAGATACCAAATCCGCCAGGTGGCGACTTAAATTTTGAACGTTCATTAAATACACAGAGAAACTATGTGCACTTAATGAAGGTTTAGGCTGCTCAATCAAAAATGGAGGCATGCTGTCTAAGGCCTCCTTTATTGCATCCTTGCAGTAAATGGCCTTCTCTTCAAAATCCCTGATGATCAGTCCAGATAAAGCCCTAACACAACTCAGAGCTACATACGCCTGCCCAGGTGCAAACACCTTCTTCAAAGACACCACAGCCTCATCTACCGTTAATCCCTGCACTTTATGCACTGTACACGCCCACGCTAGCCTAAGAGGAAACTGAAGTCGCAGACCACCTGCTTTAGTTGCCTTCTCCTCCTCGGGATCAATAGCAGTAGAATACCTGCATTCTACTGCCGCATGTGCACGTGTTTTCCTCCTCTGTGAGCCAATTTTGTCATCATCAAATTTGACATAAACTGTTTTAGGAAAACTTTCATCATCACCAAAATCTATCTGAGTTACCGTGCCACATGTGCCATTGACCAGACCGTCCTCAACATCTACGTTCTTACATAACATAACACGCGCGTTCCTTGCCAAACACAAACTCTCCAGTAAACATGTGTCCACCGCATTACTATGATGCCCTGCTGTACATTCCAATTGGCCTGTTTTCCTGTTATGTTTGAAATCTTTGGCTTCTATCTTAACATAATCTGGACACATGGTAATCAACTGCATAAAATTATGCTCACTTACTTGCATATTGGTTGGAAAAATATGCAAAGCAGAGCTTTCTTCCCCTGTCTCGCGGGCCTTTAATATTCCAACATCACTAGCTAACATGGGGGTGGCCTTTGAACGCACTCTCAACCTGTTCAGCAACGCTGCAAACACACTATCCTTCTGCCTAACTATGGTTTTCAACTCCACTACACTAAAGCCACACCACAGGTCCACACCAAGCTGACAACTATACAGAGGCTTCCCTTTAATGGGAGGCAACTGATAGAAGTCTCCAACAGCTATCACACTGACATTACCAAATGGGGAAAAGTCGCCCGTCTGCTTCACCTGCCTTAACCTACCATGAACATATGCCAACAGATTGTGATCAACCATACTGATTTCATCTATGATTACAATTTGGAGGTGACTAAATTTGGCTCTCAAAGAGTTTAGTATGTCCTCACCCAAAGGGATGTAAGGTAAACCAGCATGTGTGCCAATACTTAATGTGTGATGAATTGTTGCTGCATTTAAATTGTATGCAGCTATGCCTGTAGGTGCGGTTAACAAAACACAAATATCGTCTGGTTGATCACAAAGTGTGGACAACAACCTCCCTGCTTCATACTGAATAGCCCTAATTAAATGACTTTTCCCCGTCCCTGCACCACCTGTCACAAACACATGCAGAGGTTTGGGGTTTTTACCCATCACCTTCTGCAAACACCACTGTCTGACCTTATAAAACACAGCCATCTGTGTCTCATCAGAGACCTAACTAAAGCTAAGCCCTCACTTCTACACATCACATTCCTCTTCCTCTCCAACTGCGCTACCTGTCTTCTACCAACAACCAAATCTGGCACATTCTCCAGACGTTCTTGTAACTGCTCCTCTGCTATCTCAGATCCCTGCTGCTGCCTTGTCTCTTCTAAACACTCAAGGCGTTCAACTTCCTGTTCAGGACACAGCTCCCCCCAAGCATCCTCCTCATCTACGCCATGCTGCTCTGCAATCTCCTGCGCACGCTCTAAATCTGGACAATCTACATCAAACACTGCTCTATTATCCTTCACCACGTCCTTAACCGCATGTACTGACCCGTCACTAAATGTCACACTTCCATCTTCATGGAACTGTTCAAACAGCTCAAAGCCTTCAGGTTTGAGGTCTGAGTCAGTTCTATAAGGAAGGAACAACTGCAGCAAACTCTGAAAATGCGCCTCCGGATGTTTTTCCAAACTAACGCGCATGTACCGAACAACCGCAAACTGAGTACGTGTTCTCCTCAAAATGAAGCCCAAATCATTTTTCAATTGAATCCTGTCCGTAGACTTTTCGTTTTTGGAAAGAACACGATACTCCGACGCAAACGTCGCCATACACATATTTTCAAACACATCGCCGTCGGGCCTGTTCCTATATCTATCCACGTCATCCACGTCTTCTGTCCTAAGATCATGTGCAGATGCTCTCTGCTTCAAAACACTGAGGGGTAAACTCATCTTCACTATATTACTCCCTGTCGGCACAAACACAACCTTCCTAGAGCACTCCTTCAAATGCAAGTTTGTTAACCTATACACTGCCTCCTGAGCACTAACGTCCCTATTATGCAAATACACACTGCCTAACTTCTTCAACGCGTCTTTAGCAGAGACATTTCCTTGGTTTTTAGCTTCTTTTTGGGCATTACTCAATAACAGGCCAATTTCTCTCTCTGCTTTTGTAATATACGATATTATATACACAACAACTGCGTAAGCATCAGTTACAAAGCTCACGTCAATATTAGCGTTCCAACACTTCAACAACTGCTTGCTAAACTGATTTACCCAAACTTCATTTACTCCTCTCCTATAAACTACCTTGGTCTTGTTTTCCATACTCCTATACGCCATTTCAAAGATCTCCTGATTAATGCCCACACTCATAAATAATTCCTCTACACTACCAAACAATTCACTTTCCACTGCTTTCTTAACAGACTTCAAAATAGACTTCGCTGTGTCTTTTCTCATGTTATTCCTATGTTCAAAACACCTGCAGACTGGTTTGGCTTCTGACTGAGGATCCTCCCCTGTCTTCTCTGCCTCCTTCTTGTCACACATGCATTTTTTTTCTTCTATTTTACAAATAAATGTACGCTCAGAAACAGGTTTTGGGAAATTAAAACGACATACTGTCTTCTTTTTCCTGCATGACTTTGAATGTCATTTGGAATGTGTTTGCACTGATGACACAATGTCCAATAATACGTCATCATCTGAGGGTAACTCACACGATACGTATGTAACCCACGTTAAAATATGACATAAATAGGGATAAGTAATTTAAAAATGTATAAATAAGTTTGAAGGTTAAAAATGATTCATTTAATGTAAGTTAATTCATCAGAGTTAATAAAAAATGTTAATACAACAATAATTTAATGTTGAGGATCCAAAATATGGTGATAGAGAATTCGTGTCACTGTCCCTTTAAGGACCAGTGACGCTAGACGCAGTACCTCAGTGACACTGCAGCAGAGACCTGAGGGAGAGAGCAGAGAAGAGATTGGAGAGAACGAGCGGTGGTTAATAAGCAGAAAAGAGAGTGAAAAAGTTGATTTTGCAGTTGGAAAACAATAACGTACCTGGTCGGAAACTGACGGGGATTATGTGAAAATTAAGCAACACCGGTTTTGGTGAGTTTTGTGTTTACTTTCTTACATTTTACCGTGTTGTGCCTTCTTTTTCTGGCGAAGAGCCAACACTAAAAACATAGCTGTTTACAAGGAAATGCTCCGTCATAAACTGTTTACCAGTTAATATTTTGGGTTTATGATGACTGTGAATGTTATAAAAGTGTATGTATGCTGTGTAAATGGAAGATATATTGAGTAGTTTATGTGGGAGGCGGAGCCGCGAGTTATAAGAGGCCACTCCACCGCCATTTTGAGATGAAAAAGCACCGTAGCAGTAACGTAACAACTCAGAGACTGTGAGACATTTATTTGTGTATTTTGAGGATTTCAAAAGAGATTGATTGTGTTTTTGACCTGTTACACAGGTCAGGTTTTTTTGCTTGGTTGGAAGCTCGGTCGGAGCGGAGATTGGTCTGCAGTGTGCGGGCGTGCACATTCACAGACAGGATTCAAGATGGCGAGCCAGACCCAGACCTTCATCTCATCTTCTCCATCACATCAGTGAGGAAATCTTCTGCGCATGGTGACTCACTGCCAGAGTGGTAGGAGTATCAGGATTTGATTTGAACTGAACAGAGAACTGATGGAATTATTATTTTTGGACTGAATCGGACTGAAACTTTTCATTGAACTGAACAATTGAACTCACATTTGGACTTGAACTGATTTAAAGTGTCATACTTTTGTTAACCTAGGTAAACAAAAGAACAAAAAGAAAAGAGTGAAATACCTTTTCCATTTATTATACTTACCCCAATGTAAGAACCTGCAGGGTATTTCTTTTTGTTTTGTGTACTGTGTTTTACATGTTTATATTACATTCAGTAAATTGCTGGCCTTTTGTATTTAAAGCAACGGTCTCTGGGTCTTTTATTTTTGCTCCCCACTCCTTAGAGCCTAGAACTGGTCCAGTGGCGCAGTAAGTGGTGTGATACCGGTGCTACACGTACTTAATCAATAAACTCTACAACCTCCTCATCTGTATTTTTATCAATTTGGGGAGCACCCTCAATCCAAAACAGACAGTGAACATGAGGAGAACCGCGCTGCTGAAACTCAACCCTATAAAAGTAATCTATGATTTTGCCAATTGGTTGAGAAGGAGACATGAGAACCTCTTTCAGAAAACAATGCCATCTGTAATCAAACATCCTCGCTGCTGTAACCGGGTTACCACGCAACAACTGACACCTGTCTGCCCACTCCAAATCCTCTACCGTCTGCGTTCTGCCTTCCTGCTTCAGGATGCTGGTCAGGAGATTCTGCCAGCACAGATCTGCAGACGAAAACGAGCAAAACCACGTCGGAACCCCTAACTGACGCACACAGGCCAAGATGTCCTTCTGCACTGACATCCAAAACGCAGGCGTTCCATGGACGAGCTTTAAAAACCTAAACCCATCATCAAACTGCAACAACTGCTTCAGAGACTCCTCATCCTTCAGCATACTCTGACTAATCCTTTGAGACCTCTGACCTCCCTTACCTTACGCAACGCCACAGAAACACTCGACATCACCTGATCTATCTCTTGACATGTACTGAGCAAAAAATATGTACTCTACATTACCATCACAGTGCATAATCCTATTGTTGAAATAACGCGACAGAGGCAAAGCAAGTTTATTTGTAGAGCACAATTCGTACACAAAGTAATTCAAAGTGCTTTACAGAACAAGAAAATGCATTAAAATCACAATACAAAATAAAAACATAAATAATCATTATAAAATGAACTTTAAAAGAGAAGAGTGCAGATAAGATCCTTTCAGTCATATGCACAGTGAAATAGAGCTGTTTTGAGCCTAGATTTGAACATTGTCAGAGTAGAGGCCTGTCTCACATCTTCAGAAAGACTGTTCCAGATTTTAGCTGCATAAAACTGGAATCCTGATTCCCCATGTTTAGTCCTGACTCTGGGCACCAGCAGGAGGCCGGTCCCTGAGGTCCTCAGAGTCCGAGATGGTTCATATGGCACTAACATGTCAGAGATGTACTTTGGTGCTAGGCCGTGGAGAGACTTGTACACAAGCAGAGCTGCTTTAAAGTCTATTTTCTGAGCCACAGGAAGCCAGTGTAGAGACCTGAGCACAGGACTAATGTGCTCGTACTTCCTGGTTCTGGTCAGGACTCGAGCAGCAGCATTCTGGATGTACTGCAGTTGTCTTACGGCCCATTTGGAGAGGCCAGTGAGCAGGCTGTTACAGTAGTCTAACCTACTAGAGACAAATGCATGGATCAGTCTCTCCAAGTCAGGTTTAGACACTATACCTTTGATTTTGGCAACGTTTTTTAGATGGTAAAAAGCTGCTGATGTTATTGATTTGATGTGGCTGTTAAAGTTCAAGTCTGAGTCCATTATTACCCCGAGATTTCTAACCTGATTCGTAGGTTTTAGAGAGAGATACTGGAGGTGACTGCTGACACTTTCTCTTTGTTTCTGTGGACCAAATACGATGACTTCAGTCTTGTCTGAATTTAGCTGGAGAAAGTTGTTTTGCATCCACACACTGACCTGTTGGATGCAGTGACAGAGTGAATCCACTGGTCCATATTCACCTGCTGTCAGTGAGACATAGATCTGAGTGTCGTCTGCATAATTGTGGTAGGACACATTATTACTTTGTATTAACTGGCCTAAAGGCAGCATGTAGAGATTGAACAGAAGGGGTCCCAGGATTGACCCTTGGGGCACCCCACAGGTCAAGGCCATGTGGTCTGAGACACAGTTACCAATTTCAACAAAGTACTTCTTGTCTTCTAGATAGGACTTCAACCAATTTAGGGCAGTGCCAGAGATGCCCACCCAGTCCTCTAGTCTCTGTGAAAGGATCTCATGATCAACAGTGTCAAAAGCAGCACTCAGATCTAGCAGGACTAAAACTGAGACTTTGCCTGCATCAGTGTTCAGGATGATGTCATTTGTCACCTTAATAAGAGCGGTCTCAGTGCTGTGATGGGGTCTAAAACCTGACTGGAAAACATCAAAGGAGTTGTTCTTTAGGAGAAAGTCAGTAAGCTGTTGGTAAACAACTTTCTCAAGGACTTTGCCTAAAAACGGCAGATTTGAAATGGGCCGGTAGCTGTTTAGTACTGTGGCATCGAGACTGCTCTTCTTTAGGAGAGGCTTTATGACCGCAGTTTTCAAGGCCTTTGCGAATGTTCCAGATTGTAGTGACATGTTAACTATGTGAGCGAGTGGTGGTAACAAACTGCTCAGCACAGACTTTAGAAATCTAGTGGGTAACACATCGAGGCAGCATGTAGACGAACTCAGACTGGTGATGATCTCTTGGACAGTTTTGTCAGTTACAGGTGCAAAATGAGTCAACTCTAAGTGTCTAGGTGGCTGCAGGGTTGTTATTGGTGTTGTGGAATTGATGGCATTTTTAATGGTCTGAACCTTGTCGCAAAAGAATACTGCAAACTCATTACACTTAGATGTGGAGATCAGTTCCAACGGCAGTTGAGCTGGAGGGTTTGTTAATCTGTTCACTGTTGCAAATAAGACACGCGAGTTGTTACTGCAGTTTCCAATAATTTCAGAAAAGTACCTCTCCCTTGTTCTACGTAAGATCCGGTTGAACACGTACAACTTTTCTTTATAAATTTTATAATGAACATGAAGCTTTGACTTGCGCCATTTCCGCTCGGCCCTCCGGCACTCCCTTTTCTGTGCCCTGACCGAGTCGTCATTCCTCCATGGCGCCTTCTGCTTATTTTTAGCCATTTTAACCTTCACAGGGGCAATGGTGTCCAGAACATTCAAAACACTCAAAGTAACAGAGTTCAACAAATCATCAACATTAGAACATGAGGCATTTTCAAAGTTTATCATTTCCATGAACAGAGCACCTGTGCTGTTATTTATGTGTCTCCTCCGAACAACTGCAGGACCAGCCGGTGGTTTGGGAGAAACAGACAGGTCAAAGAAGACACAGAAATGATCAGACAGAGCAACATCAACCACATTGACGTTTGAAATATTAACCCCCTTTGTAATGAGCAGGTCCAGAGTGTGCTACGCTCTGCTGTGGGTGGGCTCACACACATGCTGAGTCAGGCCAAAGGTTTCAAGGACAGCACTGAGCTCTTTAGCATTTCTGTCACAGACATTATCCACACGTACATTAAAATCACCTGTAATGACCAAACCATCAAAGTCTGTCCATACAATTTAAAGCATCCTGGTAAAATCATCAATAAAACTTTGACGGTGCTGGGGAGGCTTGTATATACCTACATAGAGTATGGACGGAGATTGTTTTAGCTCCATTTTAAAGGATACATATTCAAATGATGAAAACACCCCAAATGACAACCTGTGCATAACCATATGATCTCTAAATATGTTTGTTGTTTTCTCGTGTTTCAGATTCAAATTTGTAGTTGGGTGGAGCCGATTCCGTTAGAACAGCATTACCTGTGTTTTTGTCAAGCCATGTTTCAGTTAAAAACATAAAATCAAGATTATACAAAGAGATCAAATTATTAATTAAAAATGATTTGTTAGACAAGGATCTGACATTAAGCACAGCAAGTTTCAGATTAGTTTCAGTAGGACCGGACATTATCTTCTTACAAGGGATATGGATTAAATTTCTCTGACTGGACAGTCTAACTGTCCTTCTGTATGTCTATGTGGTGTGGCTGTAGATATAGCACTAGGGGAGAATATTGTCTCACAGGGCCCCAGCTTGATATTACCTTTATCATGGCTGCAAGTCCTGGGACAGCAGAGGCCCTGTGCATCCTAGCTCTTAGGGATACCAGCTCTGGGGGCAGGCAGGGGAGGACGAGCAGGGGGAAGTTTGGGTGATGGACCAGATGAAAACCGTGGGGGAGGAGCTGGGGGAGCTTTAGTTTGTGAAGCAGGAGAGTTGAAGCTCCCGTGTGACTTGAGGGGCACAGTTTTATACGGGGGAGAGTTCAGCATAGTTGGTGATAGAAGTCAGACTCAACTGAGACAGACTCAACTGATAACGCCGACTGTCATGGAAGGTCTTCTGACCCAGAGGAAACAACACAGGGAAACTCTTTGCTTCATTACTTTGGTCAGAAAGCATCCTAACTGGACTATTTCCCTCTGCAGGCGCTATATTCACAATGCCATCAAAATACTGATCTAATGCTTCCTGACCAATATCAACAGGCATAAGACAAGTGTCCTGAAACATGCAGTGCTGCTGTCTGTCATGTAACATTTCATCTTGTGCTATATCTGCTGATTCTGCTAGATCATCAACCTCAGCCTTTTCTACAACCTGACCAGCAACCTCACTTCCTGTACCAACTTCATCCTCACTAGCTGATCCAGCCTCTTCCCTGTCCCCGTCTTCCTGCCTAAAAAACTCATTAATCCACTCCTCATTAAACTCTATCTCTCTATAATGAACATTAGTCCTCTTTAAATATTCCAGCGCCTGTCTTACATGCAACGGATCCACAAACTGGTACTCGTAATGTCCCTTATATGTCAACTTGCGCTTTAACTTCACCTGCACCAAAGACCCTTCCATACTCGAACGCGGCAACACATTACTAGTTTGTGTAATGTTGGCGGGAACACAGGTCACTGGACCATGTACTCCATTTTCCCCCCCATTTTAACCCTCTGTCTGTGTTGGATGTCTTCTCTATATTTACTAACACTCAGCGCTTTAACTTTCTCTCTGTGCTCGATGCTTTCTCTATACTTCATGATACTCTTAGCTTTACTAATCGCTTTAAACCTCTGCCTGTGCTGGATGTCTTCTCTATATTTACGAACACTCGCCACTTTAACTTTCTCCCTGTGCTCGATGCTTTCTCTATACTTCGCCATACTCTAGCTTTACTAATCGCTTTAACCCTCTGCCTTTTCCTGATACATCTTCATAAACTTTACTTGACGTCTCTCCCTAAGCAACCTACTCATTTTCTCCTGTGTCCCTTTTCTCTGCCTCAAATACTTTGATTTCACAGACTTAGGACCTATGCCTTCAGACCCTACACATTCATTACGTCCAACGGCTAACTTCTCACTATCCACAACATCTGTCACTCTAGACCTAATGCTATAACCTGACACATCACTAACTTTACAATAACTATAACAAATCTGAAGTCCAGGCTTATGCACACAAACAGTGTTCTCAAAATGCTGTCCCATGACATTCTCTACATAAATACACTCTGCTGACAAACACTTACTGTTACACTTGTACTTCAACCAACGTCCATCATAAAAAGTACACACACTAACTCCTAACCAATCTGCTGTGACCTGGATTTCTACCTCTGTAGCCCAACTGTTCACATTTCTCATCCTGGACTGCTGAAGATATTCTGACACAGACGAATACTCACTTCTCAGAAGACTTGCATACTCATCTGCATTCCTTTCTAACTCCTTACATACAGCTAGCCTAATCTTGTGATGGTGCTTCTGTGAGCCGCTCACAGCCTGAGAGATGGCTCTGAAGAAGCAGTTACCATCAGCCACAATTCTCTCATTTAAACACGGGACCCCTAACAACCCCACCTCTGTGGACACCGAACCACTGACCTTCCCAAAGTCTACATTTAACTTGCTACACAAAGCTTTACAGACATCTACACCAAGAGGATGGAAGAGCAGCTCCTCATTTGCCACATCACTAACAAATTCTACATCTGCATTAACCTCACTAACATCAAATGTCTTTAATTTCTTCAACACACTAGTGCGAGAAGAAATTTTATGCTTTCTACCATCACTAACTGTTGACTCTGCCGCTGAACCACTGCTCACCTGACTGGCTAAAGTCACAACAGAAATGCCAGACAGTGCTGGACTTACAGTTACACCAACACCACACTCAGACACACAATTTCCAGAGGAAATGTGTTTTACCCTGGCCTCACAAACATCACTATACTCTGCCACTGGAGCAGTACTCATCTCAGTAATACAGCTCTCCACAGAAACACAAGACAGCACTGGGCTTGCACCCTCACTGACACTAATGCCATACAGCTCAAAGAGCTTCTGCCTAGAACTGAGACTGTCTGCCAAACAACAGATGTATCCATAAAGATCATCCAGACAATCAAACTGCAACACCACACTTTTACCATCACTATGCATTAACCCAATGTCACAACGCGAGTGACTGTCTACCACAGCAAACCGTCCATCCTCACAAATGATGACAGAACTACTCCCACACAGCGTCATATTACATGTACTATACTGACTGAAGATCCTCTCCAGTCCATTTCTCAGACTGATGAACACACCGCTGTCGATGTGTTCACCCTCAGTCACGCCTACTTCACCCAACACTGTGTCACCAGCTAAAGCTTAACAACTGCTCCCCTACCTCAAACTGCTTTGGCAAATCTCCAACAGACAGCAGATTTGATTCGTAGCTAAAAATGTTAAGGTCAAGCAAACTAGTGTACAACTCATCACCTACAACCAACGCGCGATCAGCATCAAACCTATCCCACGAGAACACACTCAACAATGTGTGTTTGGCTAAGCTGGCCAAAGCTATAGCCATACACTGCCGCCCTCGATACACAAACCGCTCATCTCCCTGGTGAAACGTTCCCCTCACGACCTTCCCCAGCCTAAACCCTCTGCTACCCTCTGCTGCCACAACATGACTGTCTGACTCTGACACAACTGCACTAACATCAGGAACACTAACAAAAGGAACAAAACCATCCTTATCTGTGTCGATCCTCTGTGGCATCCGGGTTCCCTCCTGGACGGCGGACTCCATCGGCACGGCAAGGCACGCTGCAGCAACCTCCTCCACCACCTCCACAGACGGCTGGGCTGTGATCTGCACCTGGCACAAAAACAAAATATGAAGTTTTATTAAATAATACAACGAAAGACGACATGTTACTGCTTCCTAAAATCATCAATAAGTGACATTATATTTAAAATGAAACACACCTCCTGGACTGCTGGGCTGGGCTTGGAGGCAGACTCGGTCACAGGGGCAGGCAGAGGTGTTGCTGGAACCTATCAAGACAGAATAAAAATCAAAAACTATTAAAACGCAGCACTCACTTTGTTGCGGCATATGTTTTAGAAATATAAAAAAAAAATCCACATCAACATCCTAAAAAAAAACCAAAAAAAACCCCACCAACCTGCTTTCGTCCTCTGCGCGTTGTGGCAACACCTTTCGGCTGACGCTTCACACGGAAGGTCTGTAGGAAGGAAAACAAACCCCTATAAAAACTGTCCACCGGTTTTGACCTCTACAGTGTTGACGCAATGTGTAAACAGCTTACCTGGCCGGCTGGCGGATCAGCAGGCCAGCCAGAGCCAGAAGAAGGGGAAACCTTCTCCATGGCGTCCAACATGCCACTGCTGAACCACACAGGGTTGGACGGGATGACAGACTGTCCCACCGGAGATGTTCCAGCCTTACAAAACAAAAAAACAACAGAGTTGGTTAGATTTCATTTTTGGACAAAAAACTCTGCACAACTTTAAGCCACAAATTGCCTTGAAGCAACACATTACCTTGCCCTGCTGTCCAACCACTGCCCACTTGCAGGGGTCACTGTGACGCGGCACAGGAACGTGCCCCGTCATGACCAGAGTGGGGGACACCCGGCCACCCGGCGATCTCCGGGGAGACACCGGTGGTGCGGGCGGAGGGGGTGCCTGCCAGCTGGAGGTACGCCACGTTCCACAGCAGCTGCACCAGGATAGGATGGGCATGCCATCGGAGTCGCTGCACCTGAAAGACAGTTTAACACAACCAACATGTCACTCCAAAAACATGAAACTCCTCCATGTGTTATGTCACACCAACAAAGTATGCTGTACTTACACCGTCATGGCACCACAGCTCCAACCGATGGACTGGGAAGTGCGCCGCCACAGACACGTAGAGGAGACCTGACACAAATGACAGAAACATCATCAATCCTTCTAATATTTACACTTGTATAAATTATGTTGAATTACACATTACATCAATTAGAACTGTGCCGATGACCACAACTGTAACGTACCCATGCGTGCTGCAACACGGTGGTATTCCTGACGCAGCTGCTCTTGGAAGCCAAGGTCCATGGTCAGACGGGGAGGGAAGTCCAACACAAAGACCTAGAAACAACCATTTCTTCATTAATTCCCTTAAACAAGCACATAACACAACAGTCTGCTCACAACTACCAAATAAATACTGATAACAGTGACTGCAATAAGAAAAAAGGAAAAATAAATAAATACATAAAACACACCCTGGGCCAGCGGCTGCAGACGGTGGTCAGGAGTGCACCGAAGTCCAACGCCGCCTCACTGATGGTCCTGATGGCGGTAACCAGTAACGCACCCACCCAGGACTGATGGTCCTGCTGGCAGGACCATCAGTGCTGGCAGGACCATCAGTGACCATCACCCCGGACGGCATCCGGGGTCCATGGCACAGCAGCACCTCCGTCCTCAGCTCCCTGGCATCCACACCTGGAACAGACAGAAAACCAAAAGACAGACAGCCCTCCAGGATGGCCACGAACCTGTCCACCATGGCGCGCAGGTGGGAGTCTCCAACGACATCAACGAACTGCGACAACAGAGACATCGCTTTAGAACGCAGACACCAAGCGTGACACCATGCAACCATCACTGTCTTTATGAATAAGACAGAAATCATACCTGCTTCTCCGGATGCTGAGCTGGAGTGACCAACTTGAAGCTGCGCTGGGTCAGCTCCGAAGTTGGCCATCTCCGCACACGATGGCGGTAACCAGTAACGCACCCTGTTCAGACAAATCAAAATTCAACAATGTCAGCACAAGATTCACTCATCTTTAAATTACATTTTATTGGTACCATTGAAACACATTAAAAGAACATTTTTGATACATACGAGCACGAAACTCGGGGACAGGCAGCAGGGGGGTCCAAGTCTGGACTGTTGCCATCCTCCTCCTCAGGGCCTGAACACGCCGGTGGAACTTTGCACGGGGCATATAAAAAAGACACAAACAACCAAAACAAATTAATTCAACATTCACACAGAAAACATACAAATCACTCTGACTGTATGCTAATCACACTCAAAAGCCATACTTTACAGGCAGACTCTGGCCTCAGCCTTCAAATACATACATAGCTCAACTTACCTTGGAAGCAGTAGACAGACACCTACTAAAATAGTGTGTGTGTATGTGTTTATATGTGTATGCGTGTGTATGTACAGAATCAGAAATGTGTTTATCAGTTGGCTATGTGTGTTTATGATTGAATGAATGTATCTTTGTGTGTAGTGTACAAGTTCTAGATCAGAGGATCACAGATGTAGTGCAGATGATTGCAGGTCAATCGCAGATGTCAAAGCAGTAGGGTACCAGATCACACGGCGAAATGAGGTGGTTATCTGTAGATTAAAGAAAACGCATTGCTTCATTTAACAATAAGTGTGACGTAGAAAATGTGTACAATTAAATGCCTGCTGAAGATAATGATATAATAACATACCTATATGCACCATTTTTTTAAATAATATTTTTAAATGTCTAACATGGTAAAATGGCCGACACAGTCATCCATTTTAAGAGATCTTCCATTTAAACAATATGCTCATCTAACACAACAGCATCCATATTAAATATTGAAAGTAAAATGGCTGACACTACATTACAAATCTCTAAAGTATAGACGCACAGCTACACAGAGCTTTCATTTAACGATATATGCTCAACTAACACAACAGCATCCATATTAACCCTATGGGCCCTAGGCGTTTTTGGGGTATTTTTACTGCCTTTACTTCTAAGCTCATATCACAGTCATTATAAAGGCTACATACACATGCTATATCTTGTTTTTTTCAGGACAATCAGGGCTATCCAGATTTGCCATCATTTCATGTCCTCCTATGTGCCTGTATTTTATATTAATTTTTATATCAATGAAAAAAACAAATCTGTGTGACTAAATTCTTACATTTTTACATGTATGTCACCATAGCAAGTTGGAAAATGACATATTCTGCCATATATGAAAAGAGGAGACTCTCTGGAATCTGGCAATATAAGAACCATGATGGTGGGACATTCTGTCACTTCACAGCTGTCCAAAACATGTGGTTTGTGCCAGGCGGAAAATGATTGCCAGTATTTTTTCATTATTGCAAGAAATTCCATTGACTCATTCACAAGTCAAAAATGTGTTTTATCTGAAGGAAACATGCAATATTTACATCTAACATAATAGAAAAATAGTCAACCAAGTGCAATGATGTCCTCCAAGATAATATTTGCCACTTTGTTTGCAGTAAACAAAGTTTGTTGTTGTTTTTCAGTTTCAGTTATATATTGGGGAGACATTTTGAGCATTGGGGGACACACATGTCCCCCCTCAATGTATATGGTGACTACGGCCCTGTCATGCATGCATAATTAGGCTGCAGTTGTCTGGGTGCGCAAAGGTGAAGTGGCTGGTTTTGCCATACAAAGTTTGATGGAGTGTCAGCTGGACAATATGGAGATATTTGCATCTTGAAAGCCGGACTACAAATGTGGATAGACAGAGAGAAACACACGCAAGCCTAAGACGTGGTAAGATACGATATTCGTCACTATATGAAGTGACTGATAACAAAATCTGTATAATGGATTTTGAAGAAATTCGTCAGGTTTTTATTTTGTAGACAATTGATCTGTATTTATAGCGTGATGGGATGACAGCACAATGATGTGTGTGGCATCACTGGAAAGCTCTGCTCCTGCACTTTCATGTGATACGCATGGCATTTCTGTGTGACCCTGCATTCGCGTGTAATCCATCTAAGAGTAATGTGTGTGCAGAGCTGTATGAAAGCTCTGTTATTCATCATTTTAGTGTAAATTTATCTTTTTTTTTTTCCCTATGAAAACATTGGTCTTGTCGGAAAGCTACAATTTCGCTGTTTCACGTGATATGCGTGGCTTCTCGCTATGACGCACAGTCGCGGAGAAAATCAATAGAGAAGAACAGGTGTGAATTTGGACGCACAATGCGTCGTTCGGGCCCATAGGGTTAAATATATTCTTACTGAAAGTAAAATGGCTGACACTGCATTACAAATCTCTAAGCTACAGCCACACAGCTACACAGAGCTTTCATTTAAACAATATCCTCAACTAACACAAAACCATCCATATTAAATACAATTAAATACATCTCACAAATCAATCTACACCCCAACTGGGCTAAATAACATTGACAGAAACACAGAGACAAACAGACACATACACTCTGTAATTTCAGTCTCAGCAGGACTGAAAAGCATCACAACAATCAACACATCACATTACAGTCAGACTACAGTTGACGAACAGCGGCTAAATGTAGGCCAAATACAGCTGTGTTCAGTAACACTGCTTCCCATTAGCATCAGCAAGAATCCTGTTTGACCAAAAACCTTCAATAAATGCTTAAAATACATCACAAGTATTGTGCTTCATCTTATAGCCTATTTAATATTTGTTTAACTCAACCACTTGTACATTAACCATCGAGTTTATCACACAAAAGTTAGCTGTACTTACCTGAAAAGCTAAAAAGGCTAACATCGAACACAATACACAGCTAACGGACATTAGCATAAGTACAAATCCATCAATAAATATTAAAAATCCATCTCACATCCACTGCACTGCCTTTAAAATTTCACAGTATTTCTTTAAATCAAGCATCTGTGCCTTAGCAATCAAGTTTACCACAGTAAAGTGAGCTACAGTTAGCAGTGCAAAGTCATCACCTAAGCTAGCATAAGGCAGCATGTTGTCATCACAAAACACACCACTAACAGACATTAGCATCAGCATAAATCATGCTACTTCATCAAAATCCATCAACAAATGTTACAAATCCATCTCACATGCACTGCACTGCGTTTTACATTGCACAGTATTTCTTTTAATCAACCACTTGTGCATTAGGCGTCAAGTTTAACAAAAGTTAGCTGTACTTACCTAAAAAGGTAATTCACTCAAGGCTAACATCAAACAAAGCTAACAGCTAACGGACATTAGCATAAACACAAAGCCAAAACCATCAATAAATGTTTAAAATCCATCGCCGACACAGTCATCCATTTTAAGAGATCTTCCATTTAAACAATATGCTCATCTAACACAACAGCATCCTTATTAAATATTGAAAGTAAAATGGCTGACACTACATTACAAATCTCTAAGGTATAGACGCACAGAGCTTTAATTTAAACAATATAGACTCAGCTAACACAACAGCATTATTATATATATGTTCACACTGAAAGTAAAATGGCTGACACTACATTACAAATCTCTAAGCTACAACCACACAGCTACACAGAGCTTTCATTTAAACAATATATGCTCAACTAACACAACAGCATCCATATTAAATATATGTTCTTACTGAAAGTAAAATGGCTGACACTACATTACAAATCTCTAAGCTACAGCCACACAGCTACACAGAGCTTTCATTTAAACAATATATGCTCAACTAACACAACAGCATCCATATTAAATGTTCTTACTGAAAGTAATATGGCTGATACTACATTACAAAACGTAGAGCTACAGACACACAGAGCTACAGTCACACAGCTACACATGGCTTTAATTTAAATAACATGTTCAACTAACACAAAAGCATCCATATTAAATACAATTAATACATTACACAAATCAATCTACACCCCAACTGGGCTAAATAACATTGACAGAAACACAGAGACAAACAGACACATACACTCTGTAATTTCAGTCTCAGCAGGACTGAACAGCATCACAACAATCAACACATCACATTACAGTCAGACTACAGTTGATGAACAGCGGCTAAATGGAGGTCAAATATAGCTGTGTTCAATACCACTGCATTCCATTAGCATCAGCAAAAATCCTGTTTGACCACAAACCTTAAATAAATACTTAAAATACATCACATGTATTGTGCTACATCTTATAGCCTACTTAATATTTGTTTAACTCAACCACTTGTACATTAGCTGTCAAGTTTATCGCACAAAAGTTAGCTGTAGTTACCTGGAAAGCTAATTCACTCAAGGCCAACATCAAACACAATACACAGCTAAGAGACATTAGCATAAGTACAAATTAAAATCCATCAATAAATATTAGAAATCCATCTCACATCCACTGCACTGCCTTTAAAATTTCACAGTATTTCTTTAAATCAAGCATCTGTGCCTTAGCAATCGAGTTTACCACAGTAAAGTTAGCTACAGTTAGCAGCGCAAAGTCATCACCTAAGCTAGCATAAGGCAGCATGTTGTCATCACAAAACACACCGCTAACAGACATTAGCATCAGCATAAATCATGCTACTTCATCAAAAACCATCAACAAATGTTAAAAATCCATCTAACATGCACTGCACTGCGTTTTACATTTCACAGTATTTCTTTAAATCAACCACTTGTGCATTAGGTGTGGAGTTTAACAAAAGTTAGCTGCAGTTACCCAAAAAGTTAATTGACTCAAGGCTAACATCAAACAAAGCTAACAGCTAACGGACATGAGCATAAACACAAAGCCAAAACCATCAATAGATGTTTAAAATCCATCGCCAACACAGTCATCCATTTTAAGAGATCTTCCATTTAAACAATATGCTCATCTAACACAACAGCATCCATATTAAATGTTCTTACTGAAAGGAAAATGGCTGACACTACATTACAAAACGCAGAGCTACAGACACACAGAGCTACACTCACACAGCTACACATAAATTTAATTTAAATAACATGTGCAACTAACACAAAAGCATCCATATTAAGTACAATTACTACATTACACAAATCAATCTACACCCCAACTGGGCTAAATAACATTGACAGAAACAGAGACAAACACACACATACACTCTGTAATTTCAGTCTCAGCAAGACTGAACAGCATCACAATCAACATATCACATGAAAGTCAGACTACAGTTGATGAACAGCGGCTAAATGGAGGTCAAATATAGCTGTGTTAAATACCACTGCATCCCATTAGCATCAGCAAAAATCCTATTTGACCAAAAACCTTAAATAAATGCTTAAAATACATCACATGTATTGTGCTTCATCTTATAGCCTACTTAATATTTGTTTAACTCAACCACTTGTACATTAGCCGTCGAGTTTATCACACAACAGTTAGCTGTAGTTACCTGAAAAGCTAATTCACTCAAGGCCAACATCAAACACAATACACAGCTAACGGACATTAGCATAAGTACAAATTAAAATCCATCAATAAATATTAGAAATCCATCTCACATCCACTGCACTGCCTTCAACACTCACTAATATATGTCCACATCAAGCAGCTGGGTCTTAGGAATCAATAGAGTTAGCTACATTTAACGTTAGCAGCACAAAGTCATCATGCAACAAGCTAACACTAAGCTAGCATAAAACTAACATGATTAACAAGGCCACTTACCTCAGAGTCGATGTGAAAACGCTGATCGCGCCCTGCAGCATGAGGCTTTTATGAGCTCGGATGATGATGAGCAATCATGCCACTGGAGGTCCAATCAGCTATCACTGCAAGTAGGCGCTAATCTATGTGGAGTCAAATGTCAGCGTTCTGGGCAGGAACCCCTGTTTCTTTTGCGGGGGTTCCCTCAGAAAAAAAAAAAATGACATGCAGTAGTAGCAATTCAGGATTCAGCAGTGCAGTGTGTGTGTATTGCACGGAATGCTGAGAGCTAGAGTGGAGAGGGCTCTAAAAATCGTCTAAAACTTTTGTCTTTAGCTGGCTGCCATGGCCACAGTTTTCACTGTACATACACAATTTATACCAAAAACGTAGGAAAATTTGTCCTGCTCACAGATATGTTGACATGGAATCTCTCACACGTACACATTTTTGCTGAGTGTCTCCAAAGCGAAGGGAGCGCAGATTTTTTTCTCATTCACTCCCATGTAAACTGAGAGGACAAATTTCTGGAAAACAGCTGAGGTGCAACACATTTGTAACTCGTTCCTGTGACCACATTTTAGACTCGAGAGATATAAAACACGACACGTGCATTCACGAGAAGTGGCTCTCTCTCACCATCACTTTATTTTCTTGAATGGACCAACGATTTGGGTATGGGAAGAACTTGTTTGAGGAGTTCAAACCCATATTAAACAGCCTTTGCTCATCTGCTCTCTCATGAGCTCTCTGTGTGCCCCTCAGGTGCATACAAGTCATTAATCGCCATGACAACGGCTGCACACACAGACACGGCCACACAGCTCTGTGTGTGTGTCTCACAATCTAGGAATGTCGTATCAAGATCAAACCAAAACTGGAGTGTTCGACCTACAAATAACACGCTAACACCCATGACCTAAATCCAACAGGAAGTGAGCTATTTGCCCTTTCAAAGTAAGATTTCCCCTCAAACGTGCTCTTAAAAAAAAACACATCTCCTCCTACACCGTTTATTGTGTCGGCTTTAAAGACGCACACATACCAGTTCAACTGCTGCTAAACAGATCTTCTGTATAACTTTATCTCTCTGATGATCACATTATTTTGATGATTGGACCAGCGGTTTGGGAATGGGAAGAACTTCTTCGAGGAGTTAAATCTCCACTAAAACAGGTCTCTCTGTGTTCTGTCACTCTCCCTCTGTGCTCTTCTGCCACGTGCACTTACTTCATCACCATGGCAACCGCTGTCACACACAAACTCACAGAAACATGATGTGTGTGTGTGTCTAAATCTTACATGCAGACATGACAAGGGCACAATCTCCATTTTAACCCTTTAGGTGCCAGAGTTTATTGAGGAAAATATTCCATTTTCATTTCAACATTTCAAAAGGCTGTGGCTTGAAAGTGGTGAGAGATAAAGGCATACTGTAAATGAGAAAACTATTCATCATGACCCAAAGTTTGTCATGGGAGTAAATTAACTTATCTAATTTGCATATTGTGACGTCACTAGGCAGCAGCCATATTGGATTTCATACATCTCAGTAAAACAACATTTTGAACATATTTACATAGTAAATTTATTTTGTTTTGTGTTGTTTTTGTTGTCTCTTCCTCAAAATAAAGGATGAGGAATCTGATGGGAATAAATTCACTCATCTAATTTGCATATCGTGACATCACTTATCCATACCTACAGCTACAGAAAGCATTTAAACATCAAAACGTTCAGCTCTGTAAGGATTTTCTGATGTTTGTGGCAACATGTTTGATATTTCTAAATAATTCACAGTGACAACATAAGCTGGGGGCCGAGACAGGCGCAAGTGCGAGGTCCCGCCAAATGCTGCTTGCAGCTTTAATTATTATTATTATTATTCTTCCTCTAAATGAATTGCCTTTTTGGGAGGCTTAACATACCCAAAAACTCATGAAACTTTGCACACATCTCAGAACTGGTGAAAAATTTGATATTTTAAGGGTCTTGTGTGCGGGTTCCAAAAAATGGCTCAGTAGCGCCCCCTACAAAAGTTTGAGGAAACAGCCCCTGAAGCTAGTTTAACCTACATGTATGAAACTCGGCAGGCTTATGTAATGCCCAGAGACGTACAAAAAAGCCTCTTGGAGGCATGCTCTAAACCCAACAGGAAGTCAGCCATTTTGAATTTCCTGTGCAATTTTGATGCATTTTTGGCCATTTCCAGGGGTCATAAATGAACGAAGTAGTCCTAGAGATTTCATCCGATTGAATTCAAACCTTGGTCTGTCCCATCCCAAGACCTTGAAGATGAAAAGTTATTAAAAGCTTGAGTTTTCGTCAATGCGTGTGACCGTGGGATGGCGTCAAATTTAGGGGTCTTGCCACTACAGGAAGTAGAACTCCAGCATACATGGTCCAATCTTGCTCAGACTTTACAGGATTAATGACAGTCCCGCCCTGAACACATCTACATGTCAACAATTAGTGATAAATATAGCGCCCCCTACTGGCAATAGGAAATGTCATGTTTTAGACTTTAATGTACATCTCCTACAAAGTTGACGGCATCCACCTCAAACTTGGTGAAAAAAGCCATAAGACGTTGATGCTTTATTGTAGAAACTGTGAGTTTTCGTTGAAGGGCGTGGCCATGGCATAGTGGCGAACTTTGATGTTTCGCCGTGATGATAAACGTTGCTGTAACTTGACTCCACGTGGGCATATCTTGCCAAAACTTCACACATATGATGACAGTCCAGCCCTGAACACATCTACAGAGGAATTTTGAATCACCGCCATAGCGCCACCTTCTGGCAACAGAAAGCTACTTTATACATTCTTTGATGTCCTGCTTCTAGCAGGTTAATCAGACCCACCTCAAACTTGCTGGTCTAAGTCCTTAGACCTTGATGATGCTTAAAAATTAAGCTTTTTAGTTTTCATCAAACGCTGTCACTGTGACGCCGCCTTGTTTGCCATCAAACACGATGTTGTTTTGAAGGGACAAGGGATGCTTGAAAACTCACCAAACGTGGCATACACATCACAGGTCACAAGTCCTGTTGTCTGATGTGATTTTTGTGCTTTGATGCACCAAGATGGCTCAACAGCGCCCCCTAGAATATTTCAATTAAGCAGCCCCCAAAGCTGCTTGGACCTGCATGTATGAAACTTGGTAGGCACCTGTAACACTCTATTACGTACAAAAAAGTCTCTTGGAGCCATGCTCCAAACCCAACAGGAAGTCCGCCATTTTGAATTTACTTGTGCCACTTTTGTGCCTTTTTGCCCATTTCCAGGGCTTGTAAATTAACGAACTTGTCCTACACATTTAACCAGATTGGCTCCAAACTTGGTGTATGTAAGCGTGACTACGCTGTGACCAAAAGTTATCACAGGATTTGCCCAATGTTGAATGGTGCGCCCGCTGCCGAGCGTTGAATCTTGAGGTCTCGCCATGAAAAACGAAATTGCTGTAGCTCTGGCATAAATGGTCCAATCTCCACCAAACTTCACATGATTCATATTAGTCCCGCCCTGAACACATTCTCATTACTATATTGCCTGATAATCATAGCGCCACCTAGTGTAGAAAGGAAGTACTTCTTATCAGACACTTATCTTTGGATTAACCTGAAATTTCAATGCTGTGGTCTATATTTGATGTTCACAAACATGACATATCATTAGTGTCTACGTGTGCTGCAGAGGGTTTACTTTTGATGTCTCGCCATGAAACAGGAAATTGCTATAAATTTGGAGTAAATGGTCCGTTGTCCACCAAACTTGACATGATTCATATTTGTCCCACCCTGAACACATTTATATGACAATATTCCGTGATAGTCATAGCGCCACCTAGTTTTGAAAGGAAGTACTTCTTACCAGACACTAATCTTTGGATTCACCTGAAATTTCAGTGCTGTGGTGTGTATTTGATGTACACAAACATGACATATCATTAGTGTCAATATGTGCTGCAGAGGGTTTAATTTTGAGGTCTCGCCATGAAACAGGAAATTGCTATATTGTTGCCGTAAATGTTCTGATCTCCATCAAACTTCAGATGATTCATATTAGTTCTGCCCTGAAAACATTTATATGACCATATTTCCTGATACTCATAGTGTTAGCTAGTGGTGACAGGAAGTAGGTCTCAAACACTTATCTTTTGATTTATCTGAAAGTTAAATGCTGTGGTGTATATTTGATGTACAAAAACATGATGTACAATTACTGCGCTCTCCAGCTTCCTCTAGTGGAAAGAGGAAGTGATACAAAATGTGAAATATGTCATTCCAGCACTGTATCAAAGATATGCAAAGATATGCATGCGATGTCTAACTTTGACAGAAATGAACTGACACGTCAGAAGACGTCCTGCCAGCCCCCCCCCCCCCCCCGAGTTGCGTGAAGGTGCGAGGGCCCGTTTGGTGTGGCGAAAAATTTGATATTTTGGCAGTGTTGTATGTGGATGGGGCCAAATGGTGACATAGCACCCCCTAGAAAATTTTGTGCCTCAAGCCCCGCCTGTGAGTTTCACCTACACGCATGAAAATTGGTGGGCTCATAGAACATCCCAAGACGCACAAAAAATCCTCTTGGACCCATGCCGTAAACCCAACAGGAAGTCGGCCATTTTGATGTGAATTTTTTACATATTTGAACAAACCTCTGCTAGGGATTTCGTCCGATTGACTTCAAAGTTGGTACAGATCATCCGGAGAACATGCTGATCAAAACATATTAAAAGCTTTACACTATGTCAAGGGGCGTGGCCGCTAGGGCGTGACAAATTTTGGCGACTTTTCGTTTTCTTGCCATCGAATTTCAAACGGACCTCATGCCCACATACTTGATCTCAGCAGCTTCAAACTTGCTGGACATGATGATGGCTCCGCCCTGAACGGCCAGATATATTAATATCCCACCTTACTCATAACACCACCCGGTGGTAACAGGAAGTGACCAGTTTTTACTTTAACATGTACTGATGCCACAAACTTGACCGCATCAACTTCATTCCACTTCTAATGCATGCAGAACAAATTGGTGAAGCTACCTTATGAACGCTGTGGAGCTACATGTAATGGTGTCCATGTGGCGGCGTGGCGACTATCGATCCCTCACTACTAAATACGTTTGGCTTTTTGATGGCTTCAGCGACCTCATCTCCTCATGAAAATTGATACACAGGTACAGATAAAATGGCGAGCTCTTACATCTGATAGGGGCCCCGCCCATGGGGGGGGGGCAAAATGCGTCTATAGCCCCCCCTTGAAATGTTCAAAAACCCCTCCCCATAGGGTTTTTTTTGGAGTAGTAAGATGAAAATTGGTACATATGTGTATGTTGCCCAGACGCACAAAAAAGTCTCTGCCACCAATGGTCTACTCCAAACAGGAAGTCGGCCATTTTGATTTACACTTTTCATTTTGGTGGCAATTTTGTGATTTCAACACCTTGTATTTTGACAAATTCCTCTTACAGATTTGGTCCAATCAACTTAAGATTTGGTACAGATCACCCTGAGACCATGCTGATCAAAAGTTATTAAAAGCTTTTCTCTATGTCAAGGGGCGTGGCTGCTATGGCACCGCCCTCGCCATCAAATATGTTTGGCTTTTTGATGGCTTCAACGACCTCATCTCCTCATGAAAATTGATACATAGGTCAAGAAGGGCGAGCTCTTGCATCTGATAGGGGTGCCGCCCATGGGGGGGGGAGACAAAATGCCTCTATAGCGCCCCCTTGAAATTTTCAAAAACCCCTCCCCATAGGGTTTTTTTTTTGGAGTTGGAATATGAAAATTGGTACACATGTGTATGTTGTCCAGACGCACATAAAAGTCTCTGGCACCAATGGTCTACTCCAAACAGGAAGTCAGCCATTTTGATTTTGACTTGTCATTTTGGCGTGATTTCCACATGTTGCATTTTAACGAACTAGTCCTAGGGATTTCATCCAATCGACTTCAAATTATTTACAGATCATCCAGAGACCATCCTGATGAAAAGTTATTAAAAGCTTTTCTCTATGTCAAGGGGCGTGGCCGCTATGGCACCTCCCTCGCCACCAAATACGTTTGGCATTTTGATGTCTTCAGCGACCTCATATCCTCATGAAAATTGACACACAGGTCAAGAAAAGCGAGCTCTTGCATCTGATAGGGGCGTCGCCCATGGGAGGGACAAAATGCCTTTAAAGCGCCCCCTTGAAATTTTCAAAAACCCCTCCCCATAGGGTTTTTTTTTTGGAGCTGGAACATGAAAATTGGTACACATGTGTATGTTGTCCAGACTCACATAAAAGTCTCTGGCACCAATGGTCTACTGCAAACAAGAAGTTGGCCATTTTGATTTTGACTTGTCATTTTGGCATGATTTCCACATGTTGTATTTTAACGAACTAGTCCGAGGGATTTCATCCAGTCGACTTCAAAATTTTTACAGATCATCCAGAGACCATGCTGATCAAAAATGGTGCTCTGCATGTCTGTAGGTCAAAGGGCATGGCTGGTATTGGCGCTGCCATTTTTTATCCATCGCCATGCATATTCAAGCAGCTCTCTCTCCCACATAATTCATCCAAAGTGCTTCAAAATTTCTGTACATGATAAGAGCCCCACCCTCAACGCCTCCATATGCTCGAAGGCAATCTTGCTCATGGCGCCCCCTTGTGGAAACAGGAAATGCCATCTTTTACACCGACAAACACCAGCCTCAAGCTCCTGACCTGATCAACTACATTTTGTGGACACATGACGATCACGTTGATGAATCTCCAAAGTGACACACCTGTCCTGTTGCAGGCTGCCGCGGCGGCAACTTTTCATTCTTAGCCACGGAACATCAACTTGGTATAAATCCTTCATGCATTGTCCGATTTGCTCAAAATTTCACGTGTGATGTGATGGAAAATTCTGGTATTTCTGCATGTTTTGTATAAGGTAACTGTGATGTATGCTGTGTGTTGCTCATTTAACCCCTACTGTGACAGCAGTGAGAGACACCAAGGTCACGAGCCAGGGAGGCTCAGACACCAAGATTATAAGCCAGGGAGGACAACAAGTGTCCTTGTTAGTCTGAAGAGATGTTGTGTTTTAGGAATGTCAAGGCACCACATATTTTGACTGTTGTTGTGTATGGGTTATGGGAACTATAAAGATAGCAGGGCGAGAAGACTTGCTAGGCACTCTTAATGACTGACTGTTCATGAGGTTGTATGTGTGAGTGTCTCCATTCATGAATGCTTATTAAAACTCAAGAAAGACAGCTGATGTGTGAAGACTTTTTTTTTAAACTGTTCATTAAATAGTAGTTTTGCCACCACAAAACTGGCGACCACGAAGGGACCGCATCTGTGAGTGGATTCTGGAATTCTGGACTGAAGGTGTGAAGACTGTGCGCACAGCAAGAGCCAAGGCTCTTACCACCTCAAACTCCCCCACAAAGGAAAGTTGAGAGGAGGGCCTGATGTCTGGAAAACCGGGATTCCCTTCACCGTTGGGGTCCAACAAACTTGGTGGCTGTCAACACCTCGCTGTCTTTTCTGGTGAGTTTTGAGGACTGCACAGGAAAAGTCTTTTCCACCTACTGAGATAGGTTGGCAGACGTGCCAGGCCCAGGTTCTGGGAAGCAGAGTGCAGGAAAAGTGGTGAGCTCGGTTTAGGTCAGGGACCTAAAGTAGTGTAGGTTAGGAACCTAACACGACACCTGATTATTTCAGCCATTGAAGGCAGAAGAAAAGGTGGTGAGAAGCTGTCTGGGTTAGAGGAGAAGTAGAGACACTTGCTATCAAAGTGGAACAGACAGAGTGAGTGAAGCATGTCTTTTTTCTTTTTTCTTCTTTTTTCGGGTAAAGGTAAAAAAAAAAAATCCTTTAAAGTGATAAGTTTGTGCATTTTTTGAGATTGATTTTTTTTTTTTTTTAAATATTTTTTATGGGCATTTTTGCCTTTAATTGATAGGATAGTGAAGTGTGAAAGGGGTAGAGAGAGAGGGAGAGACATGCAGCAAAGGGCCACAGGCTGGAGTCGAACCCAGGCCGCTGCGGCAACAGCGTTGTACATGGGGCGCCTGCTCTACCACTAAGCCACCGACGCCCCTGAGATTGATTTTTGCTTCCACAAATTTGACTTACTTCTAATACAAATAAGATTCGGATCTCGACTCGGCTTCACCTGAACAGCCTCCACTGTATATTGAACACCACGAACCAGAGGGAGCAACTGGCCTCTCTGAATCAGTGCTGCTTACAGAGACATTGTTCTTCGGCTGATGACAAGATTGAAAACGGAGTTCCCTGTTCGTTTGGACTGGGAAAAGTGGTGGCGGTTAAGCAGGATGCAAATGAAACTGTCTCTGCTTATCTATACCGCCTGAGACAAGCAGCGATGCAGTATGGTGGACTGACTGAACTTGAGTAAAGTCAAAAGGAGGACACAAAGACAATGACCATTGTTTCAAGTGCGGCAGAAAGAGACATTGAGCAAGAAACTGCCGTAAAGGGGAAACAACAAGAAAAAAATGGGGCAGATGAGTCAGATTGACTATGTGGTGAGAGCACGAGGACGACCAAATCTGGTGATGACACTGGCCTGGAAAACCAACCAACGCTTCAGACACGTGAGAATACTGACACTAACACAAATACAGAAACACACAACACGCACATCATGACTGATGCAGAGTATGAGCTTGTTTCTGACGCGATTCTGCACCTTGAATCTAAACAGAGAGAGAGTGAGCATAGCAATATGCTGGCTGATTTCTCAGCGGAGGCATACAAACAGATGCCTCAATACACGCTGTCAGTTAAAGGTGTTGAACTCTCTTTCTTGGTGGATTCCGGAGCCACAGAATCAGTCGTAAGACGTTGTGATTTTCATCCAAAGGCTAAACCTAAACCCTAAACTGAGTGGGAGATATTAGAAAACAATTGGGATTACAGGAGTAGCGATTATCGAAAAATACACTGCTCCGCTGAATTGTTTTGATTCTGAGACGGGGAAATCTTTCAAACACTCATTGCTGTGAGGGTCCACCCCTGAAAGCACCTGGCCACATCTGGTCACACTCGTAGCGCCACCTGGTGGATTAACGAAACATTGCGTTTTTTCGACCCTGCCAGGTTTTTTCTCCCTTCTCATTTCGCGCCACAGCCCCCATGTGCCTCAGGCCCCCACGGTTGCATGGGGGAGCGAGGGCCCGCTCACAGCTGCTTGCAGCTTTAATTATTATTATTCCTCCAAATGAATTGCCTTTTTGGGAGGTTTAACATGCCCGAAAACTCATGAAACTTTGCACACATCTCAGAACTGGTGAAAAATTTGATATTTTAAGGGTCTTGTGCGTGGGTTCCAAAAAATGGCTCAGTAGCGCCCCCTACAAAAGTTTGAGGAAACAGCCCCTGAAGCTAGTTTAACCTACATGTATGAAACTTGGCAGGCTTATGTAACCCTCCGAGATGTACAAAAAAGGCTCTTGGAAGCACGTTCTAAACCCAACAGGAAGTCAGCCATTTTGAATTTACTGTGCAATTTTGATGCATTTTGGTCTGGCCCACCCCAAGACCTTGAAGATGAAAAGTTATTAAAAGCTTGAGTTTTCGTCAATGTGTGTGACCGTGGGATGGCGTCAAATTTAGGGGTCTTGCTACTACAGGAAGTAGAACTCCAGCATACATGGTCCAATCTTGCTCAAACTTTACAGGATTAATGACAGTCCCGCCCTGAACACATCTACATGTCAACAATTAGTGATAAATATAGCGCCCCCTACTGGCAATAGGAAATGTCATGTTTTAGACTTTAATGTACATCTCCTACAAAGTTGACGGCATCCACCTCAAACTTGGTGAAAAAAGCCATAAGACGTTGATGCTTTATTGTAGAAACTGTGAGTTTTCGTTGAAGGGCATGGCCATGGCATAGTGGCGAACTTTGATGTTTCGCCGTGATGATAAACGTTGCTGTAACTTGACTCCATGTGGGCATATCTTGCCAAAACTTCACACATATGATGACAGTCCAGCCCTGAACACATCTACAGAGGAATTTTGAATCACCGTCATAGCGCCACCTACTGGCAACAGAAAGTTACTTCATTCATTCTTTGATGTCCCTCTTCTAGCAGGTTAATCAGACCCACCTCAAACTTGCTGATCTAAGTCCAGCCCCCCCAAGTTGCGTGAAGGTGCGAGGGCCCGTTCATCACTGCTTGCAGCGTTAATTATTATTATACATCTTATTCTTTTTCCGTAAATAAAAGTGGTGCTGCAGGCTACACCATGCACGGGAGGGTAGTGCAATTTGGAGGGTTGGTCCAGACCCCTGCAAGGAACTCAGCTGCAAAGGATTACACATGTGCACCTGCAGGGGGTGCTACAATCAAGGCCAACACGTTTTGGCATGTAACTCCCACACCGTATGTCGCATATTCAAAAGCTTTATATCCTTGGATTCCCTGAATGGAGTTGCATCACGTGTGCATGCCCATGTTCATGTCCACTTCCGTCTATCTTTTTTCCGCCAAAAATGGCAAGAACTGCAAAATCTACTTTTTCGAACTCCTTCTAGAGATTTTGACCAAACTGCATGAAACTTGGCACCTAGACTCACAAGATGGACCTGATCTAAATTCATCAAAAGAATTTTGCCCGGTCAAAAAATGTACAAATTATTGACGAACAAATATTTGTAGCTATCTATGAAAACATGAACTGTTCCCTATCTTTGTGAAATTAGAAGCTATAAAATCCAAACCATAAGATCCTTAGTCAGTATGTGATTGTGAGGGTGTGAAGTGATGTTGGTGAACATTGGCCCCTAGGGGGCACTATAAACATGGGAAGTTTATATCTCCTAAACGGCTACACCGATTTTTATGAAATTTGGTGGGTATGATGTAGGCCCGTTCCTGAGGCCATATGTTGAAGGTGGTCATGACTGGTCAAAGTGGCCGTGGCTTATTACAAGATAAAAAACAAATATTTATTTCAGCTGAACTAAGCACTGTGAAACTTATAGAATACATGTAGAATACATACAGTGTGCATGCGCCCATTGTAGTTGCTCCTGCTTGTTTACTCAGTTTTCTTACTTTTTTGCTTTATTAAATTTGGTATTTGTGCTTGCTTTTTGTGACTGTCATTTTGAAACTGCACCCTCTCCAAACATGCTGATTGAGAGAGTTGTGCTCGTTTTCCTCACTCTGGAATTACTTCTTTCATTTGGACGCGGCACCATTGCGCAACAACTTCATGGCCGCATTGTTTACTCCAGAGATTAGCTGATCACGCTGAGGCTGGCCGGCTTGGCGGCCGGAACATCGGAGATACCAGCTAAAATGTGGAGGAAAACACACAGAGGATGCAGGGGAGGAAGTAAACAGTGGCGGAAAAAAGCAGGGTTGAGACAACGGAGGCTTATGGAGAAGAGAAGATATAAGCCATGTCTCCCCTCTCTCGTAATGGGCAACGTGAGGTCACAGGCAAATAAGATGGACGAGCTGACAACGGTCGCCAGGAGTCAGAAAGAGTACCGGGAATGTAGTCTTATGTGCTTCACTGAGACATGGCTTCACCAGGACATTCCCGACAACAACGTCTCCATCAGCGGCTTTCAGACTGTTCGGGCCGAATGGGACTGCACCAAGAGCGGTAAGCACAAAGGACGGGCCATTCTAGTAAATAACTGCTGGTGCGGTCCTGACCATTTTTCTATTAAGGAACGTATCTGTTGCCCGGACATTGAACTGTTTGCTATTGGATTCAGACCGTATTATTTGCCCAGGAAGTTTTCACATGCCATTATTGTAACTGTTTACATTCCCCCTTCTGCCAACCTGACGTCGGCATGTGAGTCTGCAGACTAAACACCCGAGTGCCTTCATAGCTATCTCGGGTGACTTCAACCATGTCACCATGGAAACAACATTGCCCACATTTACACATTATGTGAGCTGTCCTACCAGAGAGGAGAGAACACTGGACTTGCTGTATGCAAATGCCAAGGTGCATACAGCTGCTCCCTCCTCCCTCTGGGTAGGTCAGACCACAACCTGGTGCACCTCAACCCCTGCTAAGTACCACTAGTCAAGAGCCAGCCTGTGACCATGAGGACAGTGAGGAGATGGACGGAGGAGGCTTATGAGACACTGCAGGGCTGTTTTGGGGTGACAGACTGGCAGGCACTCTGTGAGCCACATGGGGAGGACATTGACGGGCTCACAGAATGCATCATGGACTACATCAGCTTCTGTGTGGACTCCACTGTCCCAGCCAGGACTGTCCATTGTTATCCAAATAACAAACCGTGGGTAACAAAGGACATCAAAGTCATCCTCAACTCAAAGAAGAGGGCCTTCAGAGCTGTTAACAGGGAGGAGGTGAGAACAATACAGGGGGAGCTGAAGACGAAGATAAGGGAGGCTAAGGAGAGGTACAGGAGGAAGCTGGAGAGGAAACTCCAGCAGAACAACATGAGAGAGGTCTGGAGTGGAATGAGGACCATCACTGGCTTCAGGACCAACAACCACAGAGGAGTTGAAGGCAGCGTGGACAGGGCCAATGAACTGAATCTGTTTTTTAACAGATTTGACACTGCTGGACCATGTGAGAAGACAGCTCATGAGACTCCACTCAAATAAGGCTGCAGGCCCTGATGGTGTCAGCCCCAGGGTGCTCAAAGCCTGTGCCCCCCAGCTATGTGGAGTACTTCAGCATGTCTTCAACATGAGCCTGAGTCTCCAGAGGGTCCCCTTGCTGTGGAAGACATCCTGCCTCGTTCCTGTGCCAAAGATGTCACGTCCCAGTGGCTCCAAGGACTACATACCTGTGGCATTGACCTCCTACATCATGAAGGCCCTGGAGAGACTCATTTTGGAGCAGCTCCGGCCCATGGTCAAGCCACTTTTGGACCCCCTCCAGTTCGCTTATCAGCCCCGACTTGGAGTTGAGGACGCCATCATCTACCTGCTCAACCGTGTCTACGCCCATTTGGATAAGCCGGCAAGCACTGTGAGGGTCATGTTTTCTGACTTCTCTAGTGCGTTCAACACCATACGTCCAGCTCTACTGGGTGAGAAGCTGACAACAATGCAGGTGAATGCCCCCCTGGTGTCCTGGATTGTAGACTACTTGACTGGTAGACCACAGTATGTGCGCTTGCAACGCTGTGTGTCAGACAGAGTGGTCAGCAATACTGGGGCCCCGCAGGGGAATGTCCTCTCTCCCTTCCTCTTCACCCTCAGACTTCAGCTATTGCACTGAGACCTGCCATCTTCAGAAGTCTTCTGATGACTCTGCTATAGTTGGATGTATCACCAAGGGTGATGAGGATGAGTACAGGGCTGTTGTGGATAACTTTGTCACATGGTGTGAGTAGAACCATCTGCAGCTCAATGTGGCAAAGACAAAGGAACTGGCTGTGGATCTGAGGAGGACCAAGACACCGGTGACCCCTGTTTCCATCCAGGGGGTCAGTGTAGACATTGTAGAGGACTATAAGTACCTTGGGGTACACATTGACAATAAACTGGACTGGGCTAAGAACACTAACGCTCTCTACAGGAAGGGCCAGAGCCGTCTCTATTTTCTGAGGTGACTGAGGTTCTTCAACATCTGCCGGACTATGCTCAGGATTTTCTATGAGTCTGTGGTGGCCAGTGCTATCCTCTATGCTGTTGTGTGCTCGGGCAGCCAGCTGAGGGTGGCGGACGCCAACAGACTCAACAAACTGATCCGCAAGGCCAGTGACGTTGTGGGAACGGAGTGTGACTCTTATGGTGGTGTCAGAGAGAAGGATGCTGTCTAAGCTACGAACTATCTTGGACAATGTCTCACACCCACTCCACCATGTGCTGGTCAGGCACAAGAGTACTTTGAGTGGGAGACTCATACCACCAAGATGTACCACTGAGCATATATGTATATATGTGTATATATATATATGTATATTCATTTATGTTTATGTTTGTTAATAATTCCTGTTTATTTAACTATATATTTGTAAATACTATTGTTTAAATTTCTTATATTTTCACGTATCTTTCCTCTCTTGCAAGGAGCACCTGGAACATAAAAAATTTCCCTTCCCTTCGACTATTATGGGCTCCATGGGGCATGGTGGCCGAGTTGCGCGGGGAGGCTTGGTCCCCGTTCTTAACTACATGATTTTGTTGCCTGAACCTAACCGCATGCTTTTGTAGCCCTAACCTAACCATGTGCTTTCCTGGCCTAAACTTAAAAACACGTGCTTGTGTTGTCTAACTCCAAAAAAAAACCCTATGGGGAGGGGTTTTTGAAAATTTCAAGGGGGCGCTATAGAGACATTTTGTCCTCCCCATGGGCAACACCCCTGTCAGAGCTTGCCATTCTTGACATGTGTATCAATTTTCATGAGGAGATGAGGTTGCTGAAGCCATCAAAAAGCCAAATATATTTGGTGGCGAGGGATCAATAGTCACTATGCCGCCACACGGACGCCATTAGATGTAGCTTCACAGCGTTCATAAGGTAGCTTCACCAACATGTTCTGCATCCATTAGAAGTGGAATGAAGTTGATGGGGTCAAGTTTGTGGCATCAGTACATGTTAAAGTAAAAACTGGCCACTTGCTGTTTCCACCGGGGGGCGCTATGAGTAAGGTGGGATATTAACATATTGGGGAATTCAGGGCGGGGCCATCATCATGTCCAGCAAGTTTGAAGCTGCTATGATCAAGTATGTGGGCGTGAGAGTCGTTCGAAATTCGATGGCGAGAAATTGAAATGTCGCCAAAATTTGTCATGCCCTAGCAGCCACGCCCTTTGACCTACAGACATGCAGAGCACAACTTTTGATCAGCATGGTCTCTGGATGATCGGTAGCCAATTTGAAGTCGGTCGGACGAAATCCCTAGGAGGAGTTCGTTCAAATTTAAGTTGTGGAAATCGCCGTAAAGAAAAAATTCAAAACAAAATGGCCGACTTCCTTTTGGGATTTTACCATGACGTCACGAGACTTTTTTTGTGCGTCTCGGTATGATACATGTGCGTACCAAATTTCGTTTGCCTACGACAAATAAACCCCAATAGGGGGGGTATTTTGAAAATTTGTAGGGGGTGCTATTTCGGCATTTCGCGTCGACCATGTGCAACCGCCCAAAAATATCGAATTTCGGATGTGGCCGGACAAATGTGGAAAGTTAGAAGCATTTTGAAATTTGAGAAAAGGGTGAAATTGGGACATGAAATGTCGGAATAATAATAATAATAACAAACAGCGCGATTTCAATAGGGTCCTCCATGGACAACTTCGTCGTCGCTTGGGCCCTAATAACAAACAGCGTGATTTCAATAGGGTCCCCGGACAACTTTGTCGCCGCTCAGGCCCTAATAAACACCGCGATTACAATAGGGTCCTCACGGACAACTTCGTCGTCGCTTGGGCCCTAATAATAATAATAATAACTGGAACTGCAAGCAGTTATAAACGGGGGCCAAGCCCCCCCGTGCGACTCGGTCCCCGTGTCCCGCGGAGCCCATGGAAGTTGTCCCCGAAGGACGACGGGCTCTGGGCGAGCGCATGTTTATGAATGTGTCATTTAAAATGTGGAAGTTACAGGCAAAACTGCCTTTGCATCCGTTATAGCGCCACCTATAGACCGATTTGCGACAAATTTGGCACAAAGCCTCTGGATGACCTCGGGAATGAGTGACTTAAGTTTGATGTTGAAAGCATCTACTTTGAGCGAAATATGAAACAATGTGTGTTTTTTAGCTAGCAAAAAAGATTGTTTGGTTGTAACAAGCGCATTTTTTGGAGTGCCAAAATTCTTTTGATAACTTTTCATCAGACACATCTCCAGATGTGCAAAGTTTCAGGCAGGTGGCACTTAAAATGTAGGAGGAGTTCGAAAAAGTAGGTTTTGGACATGTGGCGAATTAGCAAAGAGAATGTGCAGCAGAAGTGGACGGGGCCTGTGTCAGAAAACCCAGCTCTATCCAGGGAACACATGGATATAATGTTTGTGAAAGTGTCATTTAAAATGTGTAAGCTGCAGGCAAAAACGCGTTTGCATCCGTTATAGCGCCACCTAGTGGAGTACATGTGCAATTTTTGGTACGGAAGATCTGTGTCCTATTCTATATGTACCCTTAAAATTGCAAAGCCCTCAGCATAATAGTTTAGCTGAAATTAATGTTTGTTGTTTATCTTGTAATAAGCCACGCCCACATTGACCAGTCATGACCACCTTCAAGATATGACCTCAGAATTTGCCCTACATCATACCAACCTTATTTCATAGAAATCGGTGCAGCCCTTCAAGAGATATAAAATTACCATATTTGTAGCGCCCCCTAGTTGCCAAAATTCGCCAAATTCGGCTCATACCCTCACAGTCTTATGCCAACCAATGATCTCAAATTTGGTGTTAATAGCATTTAGTTTGACTGAGATATCCAACAGTTTGCATTTTCATAGCTAGCTATAGAAGTTTGTTTGTTAATAATTTGCGCATTTTTTGACCGAATAAAATTCTTTTGATAACTTTAGATCAGGTCCAGTAGAAGAGTGTATATGTCAAGTTTCACGCAGATTGGACAAAATCCCAAGGAGAAGTTCGAAAAAGTAGGTTTTCCAGTTTCGCGATTTTGCGAAAAAACTTCCTAGGCGCAAGTGGGTGAGGCCTATGGCAAAGTGATTCAGCTCTATTCAGGGAAGCTGGGGATACAAGATTTTTGAATGTGCAACATACGGTGTGGGAGCTATAGGCAAAAATGCATTGGCCTAGGTTATAGCACTCCCTGCAGGCAGATATACATATTTTTTTGCATCTGAGGTACGTGTAGGGGTCTGGACCACCCCTCCAAATTGCACCACCCTCCCTTGCACGGTTTAGCCTGCAGCACCACTTTTACCTACGGAAGAATAAAAATAAAAATCTTTACAAAAACAATAGGGTTCCTAGCACTGCTGGTCCTAGGATACGCATCTGCTTGCATACGCGTTCCCTCGGCCCCTCGGGCTTGCCCCCCTAATAAACAGCGTGATTTCAATAGGGTCCTCCACGGACGATTTCGTCGTCGCTCGTGCCCTAATAATAAACAGCGCGATTTCAATAGGGTCCTCCACGGACGACTTCATCGTCGCTCGGACGACTTTGTCATCGCTCGGGCCCTAATAATAAACAGCACAATTACAATAGGGTCCCTACGGACGACTTCGTTGTCGCTCGGGCCCTAATAATAATAAACAGTGCGATTACAATAGGGTCCTACGGACGACTTCATCGTCGCTCGGACCCTAATAATAACAATAATAAACAGCGCGATTACAATAGGGTCCTCATGGACAACTTCATCGTCGCTTGGGCCCTAATAAACAGCGCGATTACAATTGGGTCCTATGGACGACTTCGCCATTGCTCGGTCGCTCGGACCCTAAATATGTTCTACCAACATTGTAACATGTTTCTTAGCTAAGCAGAACGCCTCAACTCATTGTAATTCAATAACATTGCATGATTTACAACGAGGGGATAATAAGATAAATGTGTTACTTACAGGTTGAGATCGATCCATGTCTCTTCCACCGTTTCAGTCTAGTGCGTCTTGTTTGAACACTACAAACAGTAGCTCAGTAGCTCTGCGATTGGTTTAAAAGTGTGGAGAAAATGTAAGGAGCCATACAACTGGCTGAAAGCAAACACATCTGATTAACTGATGAATCTGTCAATCAGAATCATAAATTTGATTGACAGATTTATCAGCCAATGGTGACGTTCGTTGACCTGCGACGTCAGGGGAGTCTCAAAATTCACCACACAGATTTCTCTCACAAATGAGGTGAAGAGGTTCACAAATGAGAAGCAGTTTGTAAATACACATTCAGCGATTCGCATGATCTGTGAATTTATATTACAAGTGTGCCTCAAAATAATATTTGTGAAGCAGAGCGTGTGCATTTCCAAATTTATATTACAAGTTTGTATAAAAATTATATTTGTGAACCAGAGCGTGTGCATTTGCAAAACAGATCGTGTGCATTTGTGAGTCTGAAATACAACTGCGATCCAGAGCATGTGCATTCGTGAAAAACCCTGCATGAGTTCATTCATTATGAGACTGATCTGACCTCACAGCACACATCCAGGACAGGTCACCAGTCTGTCACTGACACATTAATCACACTCACAATCACGCTTATGGGTATATTTGAATCTGCCAGTTAACCCAACTAACCTGCATGTCAATGGATTTTGTGAGGAAAGTGGAGCTCCCAGGGAAAACCCACTCAGGCTCATGAAGAGCATGTGAACTCCAGAGAGGCCGAAGTTGGACGGCAGGTTCACACACAAAATCTCCTTGCTGTCAGTCACAATTAGTAAACCACTGAGCCAACCTACAGATACATAACTGAACAATTGTAGATAGATAGATAGATAGATAGATATATACATACATACATACATACATACAGATGTAGCCACTTCAAATTTCCGTTCGGCCCATGGTAGAGCCCTGACCAATCCATGACAGGTCCCTGTTGTCACCTGGCCAGGCTCGTAGCTCTAATGAGATCCCCCGCGATGATGTAGAGAATATGGGGCTGACTGGTAATGTCCCTAAGTTTAATTTGTAGAAACCAGTTGCAGTGGTCTGTCTATCCACCAGTAGGAGCAGTGAGTGTGGAAGCTGAAATGGTTTACTGCGCCTCTTAGTACTGAGAGAGCTTCCCACACAGAGCATATTTCATGATTATCAGGCTACCATATCATAGGTCATAAATATTGTGCCTCAGTGCGGCCGTGTCCAGTACATTATAAAATAACATGAAGGCGCTCAAATGGTCATCAGTGTTACAGCATGCATGTGCAGTTGGGCCAGCTACTTAAGTTTCATGGCCCTCACACAGATTTGGTTGATCCGGCACTATACAAAATAAATAAAATTTCACTAGTGCAGTAATCTTGCTAGAAACAACTTAACGACATCATATATGTATATATATATATATATATATATATATATATATATGTACGTATATATATATATACATACATATATATATATATATATGTGTGTGTATGTATGTATATATATATATATATATATATATATAGTAATTAGCCGGCTCCTCACCTTCAGATGACTCCTCCTCTCCAGGTGAAAAGGACAGATCATCAGTCTCTCCTTCATCCAGTTTTTCTTCTCTCATTTCCACCGTTGTGTCTCCCCCATCCGTCTCTCCCTCAATCACCTCTCCCCCATCTGATTCTCCGTCACTTATGTCCTGAAGCATCACCAGAGTTTGTTTGACATTCATCCATTTTCTCCGGTTCATAATTAGGTTACATGATCCAAATCCCTCTCTTTTCTGTCTGTCTTTCTTTCTGTCTGTCTGTCTGTCTGTCTGTCAGAACTAGCTAGCATTTTGCGCGTTTGGGAGCCGTGGCGTGAAAACTGAGTGGCAGGCGGTTACAGTGTACAGTATGCGGCGGTTTCTGTGGGGAGTGAAAATTACTCCTCTGCTGTTCTAGGTATAAATGATCAGGTTTTTTTTTTTATAATTCACTAGATGATTATTAAACCCATTTTATGTAAAAGTCACAAACTGAGAGATGTTAGAGTTTTATTGTGACAAAGTAACAAGCATTTGAAAATGGCAGGGGGTAAAAATGACCCCTCGGCAGGTCTATTAAATGTGTTCGTAGCAAATTCTGAATTAGTTAATTAAGAATTTGTCTCGGGCACAAAGTAGATCAAGTTTGCCCTAACCTGATACTAAGTCATTATTTTCAGTTATTAGAGTCTCTCCTTATTCTGAGATTTACTCAATATTTTGAGATGGAGAGACCTCATGCAGGACGTGATTTTAAAATAAGAATATCTAAAAGAAACCATGTTTGCTGTAATTCTTAATATTAATTATGAATTTGTCACAGGCAGCTTTCACAAAATTGATAAAGTTTCCTGTAACTTAATAACTCAAAAGGAGCACACATGAGATAAAGTGGTGCTGTTTATCTTTGAAGGCGAGGTAGCCCTCACACATCATTAACATTACCATGAACCTCTTTGTTCTTACTGAATGGGGGAATGTGCGATCTGAACAGCTTTCCAGCCCCCACACTGTCACACACATCATCACACTGAGGCCCTGTTTAGACGACAACGGTTTCTCTAAAAACAGAAAAGTCTGTCCTTTGCGTTTTAAAAAACTTCTGCGTTTATATGATGACGTTATTGTAATGATCCCCATTCACACGGAGCCACAGAATCTACTGGAAACGCTGTAGTATGCATGCCAGGCCTATGGGTGGCAGTGTAAATTTGCAAAGCAACACCAAAGCATGACGCCATGCGCCTGCGCTGAAGCGCCTTCCTCTACAACACGGTGATTAAAAACCAAAACAAAGACGACACAATGGCAGAAGCATACACAGATAACTTTGTCTGGATGGACGATGAGGTGGAGTTGCTACAGTAACAGATCTACACTTCACTTCAAATCATCAGGGTGGGCAGCACAAACAAAGCTCGGCAATGTTGTTGTGACGGTCGGCATGCCTAGTGACTGAAAACAGAAACTTTTCGCACATGCGCATTATGGTTCCAGAGGAACTGCATATTCCAAGTTTACATTACAACGGAGACGTTGCTGTTTCCAAAAAGTTGCACCCCTTTCAGGCACCCTGTTGTGTAAATGATCGGCCAAAACGCAACTAAAGTTTACCGTTTTCAGTTGAAATCGTTGTCGTATAAACGGGGCTTGAGTGAACTGTAGGACTTTTGATGCAAACATTTAACAACACATCTTCACTGTCAATGTCTGAACTACCACATAAAAGTGACATTACAATTCTTCACATCATAAACCCCAAAAAACGATGTCTTGTAATTAATGTTCATGTTATTTTAAAATTTAAGTCTCTTAATGAGCAACTTTTTCCAAAATGATTCAAGTAATTATTTTCAGGCACTAAGTTATTTTCAGAATGTTTCTCATTTTTCTGAAACCTTGGCCAATTGCAACAAAATTTTAGGTTTTCCTTAATAACTAATAGGGATGCACCGAATATTCGGTAACTGAATATATTTGGCCGAATATTGCACATAAACACACATTCGGTATTCAGTGAAATAAGTGAAAAGCAAGGCTGAATAATAGCGGCGTGTTTTGATAACGCAATCAAACAGCGTGCGGTGTTGGATGGAGTGAAATGTCGGCAGTGTGGCAATATTTTACTCCGTCCGTCACCGCACTCGCATTTGCGACTAAAAATAGTTTTGTGCAGGCAAAATAAATCATTCAGCCCGCTGTGTGAGTACAGATTTAAACCAGCAGCAGAAACGAAAGGCGAATCCCGCCGGTTGTGGGTTGAACGGGAACACAGACATGGACAGGAATACGTATTAGTAGTATATAGGGACCAGCTTTGCGCGTGCGCGTGAAACGCGCGTGCGTGTGTGTACGCGAAACGTGCGTGCGTGCACCTACCCCTCCCCCACACACACACACGCCCCTCCCCCAATCCCCTCCCCCACAAACGTCATATGAAATCCTGCTCTCATTGGTTAAACATAGCGCCTCCTTCTGGGGGTGGTTCCGAATGAAACCGTAGCTATTGGCTAATCAAAAAGCCCCTCCTTGCGGCCGGATGTAGGTGGTGTGCATATATATACAAGGGATTTTCTCAGCAGGACATCCACAACTTCTCGGACGGCGAAGCTACGGCGGGAGGAACTCTGATTTTTTTTTTTTCTTCAACGATCGCCTGTATTCTGCAAGACGTTTCTGCAACCATGTCTTCCTGCACCAGCAACAGCGGCATCGGGTCAAGCGACCGCCCAGGTATGTCTAATGACCCGGCGACGGTTGTGGATGCTCGGGCCCCTTACAAGAAAAGGAGACGTGTAGGAAGTGGGCTCGTTACGCCGGAGAATCGTGAATTTGAGCTAGAGCTGGAGGGGGTTAATGGGTATGTTTACAATGTTAAATATCAGGACTCTGTCGTTACACTCAGTGCGGCCACCGGTCGCAGTGTGGTTCCAGGCGTTGAAACATGGACGGTCAGTTTGATGCATAGAGATTGGAAATTGTTTTGGTCAGAGGTCTGCCCTGACCTAGACCAACCCGGTTTCCCAGAGAGTATTTATGTCTCGCAGTGCGTCAGCAAAACGGGCCCCGAGATGTACCGCGTCGAGACGGATCGTTTTAACAAACGGCGGGAGGACTTTATTTTTCTCAGTGTGTGCAAAGATCGAGAATCTGTGATCGCGAGCAGAGGCCGCGACGCATGGGGACAACAACCCTACCCTCTTACACTTCAAGAGCGTGACGAGTGGTTTAAAACTGTTTTCTTTATTCAGTGGTGCGACTGGAGATCTCTGCAGAAATTGTTTGACGAAGCTGACAAGGGCATCAGAAGAGACAGGATCCTCTCTTCTTATCAGAGTGTTAGAAAACGTCTTCTTTTCGATGATGCGCAGGCTAATGCGCGGGGTAGTCACCTTCCTTCCCTGTGCCGCCCGAAAATCATCAGACACGTCGACTACTGATAAAGCCTAGGTTAGCATAACTTTTGTATTTTTTGTCATTTTAAATTATGATAAACGGTGTATAAGATTTTAATGTTTTTTTTCTGTTGTTTTTTTTTTTTTTTTTACAGGTAGTGTCCTTATCAACACCTGTGACGACGATGATACTAGAGGGTGTTGGGAAAACGATTGCGGTGGTGTGGAACCCTGCACACCTCATATGAAGCCGCATGAGGCGCTGCATGTGAAGAAGAAGAAGGAGAAGAAGAAGGAGGAGAAGGGACATGTCTCGACACTGTCCCTGACAAAAGACGACGTGGACACGATCAAAGACTTTCTATCACGCTGCCAGTATCACGCAGGGTGGGAAAAAACAAAAGCTCTCTGCAGCGGGTGTAAAATCAGCCACCCGAGTCAGCGTCATCACTCTTGCTTGTTTGAATTTGATCAGATCAGATGTATGTATTTTGACCAGATTCTGGACTCTGTATTCAAGCAGTCTCTAGGAAAAGCTCTACATTACCTGTTTGCGCAGATATCACCGGGGGCTTTCTCACAAGACAAGCTTTTAGGAGCGGCCGAGACTCTGAGACACTATCTCAGACCCGGATGTGACGGAATATCTGCCAACGAGGAAATGGAGACGGTGGAGGACCACAAGCACGAGACCGCTTTACGCAACGCCTTCACCGTGTGGACCAAGTGCTGCTGCTGCTGCATATCGACAGATTTGTAATATTTACCACAGAAAAAATGATGTTGTTTGGGATCACAATAGCCACGTATCTTTTGTCGTGGAAAAGACGCCATGCCATGAACAGACTGACATCACTTCTGTACGGGGTAATTACCGGTGACGGTGTCCCACGCGACTGTGTTACATTCAACAACCATTTAAACGATATAAGGACAAATGTTATAAATTGGAATGATACAGTGTGTGCGGCAGCACACAGTTCATCAGCGGTTAAAGATGTGGTAACAGCATATTTCACAAACTGTAATGAGTCTGAGGCGTTTGCAACAGGCCACGTTATTTGTCTTTGTGCATTTCTTTGTGATGCGTGTGTTTTGATGATTAAAAATGGTGTGCCATTAGATGTTTGTGATGCAGTTCAGCACCTAGTGCGACACATGATAGACAGAGATGTGACGATGTGTGTAAAATACCTAAACATGTTGAAAAACCATAAATAAATAAAAGACAGTGTGTCGACCTCATCCTGGCCACTTGTGTTGTTGACTGAATATGGAGCGCACGCTAGACAAGATTTACCACGACCCCGCACACCCAGGGGGGTCTTGGAGGTGTACAAAAACTTTGCGACGCTGTTAGAAAATGCACTGGGGAGGCTCCGGGGATGCCTGAAGTAAAGCGTTACTTGCAGGGGCAAGATGTGTATACCCTCCACGCTAGAGCAGCTGTACACTTCCCTAGAAATAGGGTGTTGGTTAGCGGTATTGACAAACAGTTCCAGGCCGATCTGGTGGACATGAGTGAATATTCAGCAGAAAATGACAATGTGCGCTACCTGCTGACATGTATCGATGTATTTTCTAAATATGCATGGGTTAGGTGTCTTAAAAACAAGACCGGTACATCTGTTGCAAAGGCGTTTGAAGACATTTTGAACGAAGGCCGCATACCTGTAAAACTCCAAACCGATCAGGGGACAGAGTTTTATAACAAACAGTTTCAACACCTAATGGAGGTGTATAAAATTAAACATTTCTCTACCTCAAACGAGACTAAGGCTAGCACGGTTGAACGTTTCAACAGAACATTTAAGACCCGCATGTGGAGATATCTAACGTCTGTTAATTCGCGTAGATATGTTGATGTCGTCCAGGACCTCGTCAACGCTTACAACAAGTCTCACCACAGATCGATAAAGATGGCCCCATCCGATGTAAACAAAGACAACGAGAAGCTCGTCTTTAACACGCTGTACAAGGAGAAGAAACCGCCGAGGATCGTATCGTTCAAATATAATGTAGGGGACACTGTGAGAATATCAAAACTCCGAGGGGTGTTTAGAAAAGGTTATGAACAAACATATACAGACGAGTTTTTTACAATAACTAGGCGCATAGCCTGTGACCAGCCTGTGTATAGAATATCAGATTGCTCGGGTGAAAGGGTAAAAGGCGCATTTTACGAGCCTGAGCTACAGCCGGTAATCATTGACAAAAACAAGGTGTTTAAAATAGAGAAAATAATATCCAGAAAAACTATAGGCCGGAAAAAGATGGCGCTTGTGAAATGGTTGGGGTGGCCTGAGAAATTTAACTCATGGGTCTCTGAAAAGGACATTGTTGACGTGTAATATATATATATATATATATATATATATATATATCACGGGGCGTTATCTGTTTACACAGCCACTTTGGAATTGTCGCCGTTTGACATACCGGTGACCCCTATTTTTAAGAAAATCTACGCCAGTCCACACCCCGCAGATATTTTTGGGGGAGTTTATAATATATACGTTTACAGTGATATCGTTGATTATCAGCTAGTGGGAGACAGCCACGTGCCGCTCCTCCGATGTATAAATATAACGCCGGAGGTAGGTCGTATGCCCACTCTGACATATGACAAGCCACACTATACATCGCTCTCCAAATCTGTCATTGACGATATCGAGATATCGTTAAAAAACGATCAAAACCAGTATATACCATTCACGTACGGAAAAGTGATTGTTAAACTACACTTTAGACCTGTGAAGCAGTATTTCTAGACCTGAGAAAATGGCCTACACACCATATGTGCGTGACGATGCCCGATATATGACATATTACATGAACCAAGCGGGTGGCGAATTACCCGGATTTATAGGTTCAAGTACACAATACGGTAACGGTTTAGGCGGCATATTTCGAGGCTTGCTTAGAATGGCTGTACCGTTATTTAAAAAAGGATTCAGCATCGCCAAGCCACATTTAAAAAACGCGGCTGTAAACATTGTAGGGGATATGGCATCCAACATTGCCAGAAGCGCTGTATCGAGACGACAGGAAGGAAACGGATTGATGGTGAACAGAAAAAGATTGTCCAAAAGACCCCCCTCGTCGAGGGGTCGCAGCTCCGGCAGGTCCAAAAAGCGTAAAACGACCATCAAAGTGACACGACGCATCAGAAAGAAGTCGGCCGCCAAGAGAAGCACAACTTCCAAAAGACGCTTGGTGATTCTGCGTAAAGACATATTCTAGTCTGAGAAGAGAAAACAACAGCAACGGCCATGGCTCTCATACACAACCAGTCGGAAGAATGTGTGAAGACGGAGCTGGATCTGTTCACAGTGCCGTACACACAGACATCCATTGAAAAATCTACATTTGTCGAAATACCCCCGGTTTCGGCATTACGGGATGCCGGGCCTCTGGAATTTTTTATATCGGCCTGCGGCGAGGATTACATTGATCTAAACGATACCTACCTGTACATGCGCGTGAGAATCACGAACCCCGATGGTACCGATTTGGCCCAAGCCGCAGATGTGGGTTTTGTAAACTACCCCGGGTGTACGTTATTCTCGCAGGTGGATATCATGTTAGGAGACAGGCTTATAACCCAATCTTCCAACACATACCCGTACCGTGGGATAATCGAGTGTTTAATCAACTACGGAAAGGACACCTTGGATACACAGTTTAGCAGCGGCCTGTTTTGTAAAGACACAGCAGACCACATGAATGCTGCCTCCATAGCCGGAGATAACGAAGGCCTAGCCGAAAGAGGGCGATACACTGTCAACAGCCGCACTGTGGCATTAATAGCACCAATACACTCCGATTTGTTTTTTCAGGAAAAGTTATTGTTAAACGGTATAGACATTTCCCTAAAATTTATTCAATCAAAGGACGAGTTTGCCTTAATGACTGCGCAAAATAATCAATACGCCGTGAAGATCGTATCGGCTAGCTTATTTGTGAAAAAGGTGGCCGTGGCACCTGCCGTTAGATTGGCACATAGCAGGGCACTGCAGCACACTAACGCTAAATACGCTATTGACAGAGTGGCTCTGAAAACATTTTCCATACCTGCAGGAACAAGAGTGTGCAACCAGGAAAATCTTTACATGGGACAAATCCCCAAATTCGTCATCATAGGCTTTGTTGACCATGAGGCATATTCGGGGAGCTATAACCGGAACCCCTTCTATTTTCAGCATTACGATACAGAGTTTATTAGCCTGTACGCAGACGGGCAGTCTCACCCTGCAAAGCCCTTTCAGCCACTATTTCAGAGAGGCCAGTATGTGAGAGAGTATTTCCAGCTGGTACAAACTACAGGACGTCATTTAAAAGACAGGTCTCTGGCCATATCACGTAATGATTTCGGGAATGGTTACATGTTATTCTGTTTCAATCTGGAACCGGACGACGGTCGTGCAGGGAATGTATCACTGATTAAAAGTGATAATGTGAGGTTGGAAGTCCGTTTCAGAGTACCTCTACAGCGCACCGTTAACCTCGTGTGTTATGCTGTTTACGATTCTGTTATCGAAATATCAAACAAGAGACAAGTACTTTTGGATTATTACTAAAAAGAAGAAGAAGCGGTATCAGCCATGAACACTATAGAGCTGACCGGCATCCTCAATAAAAGAATCATTAACGGGACAAATTTTTTAGGAGTCCTGGCATGCGACCAACTGTCAAACCATAAAGGCACAGCGTTCCCAGCCATGCTGGTTGTGAATACACATCCCTCTAACATGCCCGGTGAACACTGGCTCGCTATTTATATTACGAAACAGAAGCATGGATATTTTTTCGACAGTTTTGGAAACCCTCCCAACAGCGACAAATTTCCATCGGAGATATACAGATACCTCGTTGAAAACTGTGCAGACATGTATTATTCCCAGAGGCAGGTTCAGAACAACTACTCTACAACCTGTGGACAGCATTGTGTCTTTTTTCTGTGTCATATACAAAGAGGAATTCCTTTTACAAGAATGTTAAACATGTATAGTGCTAATCTGGCACGCAATGATGCTATGGTGTGCAAGTTTGTAAACAAAATACAGCCCTCTGTATGCCGTGGATATAATTTCACATGTGTACAGTGCAGCAACATGCTGTGTGACTGTGAATAATTCTAATAAATAAAAGAGAGAGAGAAAGCATGATCCGCAGTTCAGACATTCCATTTATTTAACACATTTGTAGAATACATTCATTTGGTCAAGAATTTAATAATAGTAATAAAGAAAAAAGAAAAAATACATTCAAGTGGTCAAGAGTTAAAACCAAAATACATTAAATTGGTCAAGAATTTAAAATGAAAAAATACATTCAAGTGGTCAAGAATTTAAAATGAAAATACATTCAAGAATTTAATAATAGTAATAATGAAAAATAAAAAATACATTCAATTGGTCAAGAGTTAAAAACAAAAATACATTAAATTGGTTAAGAATTTAATAATAGTAATAATGAAAAATAAAAATACATTCAAACGGCATTCAAAAGTAAATATTAAAAAAAAAGATAAAGAAATCAGAACAATTGTAACAAAATTACACACATCCTTTTATTATTAAAAATCCTCCCACTGTGAAGTGTTTAGTCTGTGAGGTAGTGAACGTGTTGAAGCAGGTGTCCTTAGTGGGGTGCTAAAGTACCCCGGTGAGTCTATTACCGACCGTTTTTTCCCCTTGCTTTTATGGGCTGAAAAACTAGGGGCGTCTCCGATTCTTTTATACTCAGCTATATCCCCACGCACCTGTTTGTTAGGGATGGCCATTAAAGGTATGTTTAAATGGGCTAGGGTTTTTAGGAACACGTCCCACCCCAGTGGTCTAGAAATGTCTGAAATGTTGTGTGATGCAGTGACACTTTTCACCAGGTCATACAAATGAGTACCGTGGAGGGGACGACCGTTAACAACAATTTCAGCGTTGTCTGTCCAGGATAAAACATGCTTTGAGCGGGTAATTGCATCTAGAATGTATTCAGCATTTCTCTGACTTCTTTTGGGAATGTGTTTTAACACACCCTCTAAAACTGTGTCCTTTTTATGCCCATCATCATCATCATCGTCAGGTCTGCGGTCCTCGGGTCTAATTTCGGTATCAGGCATTGACAGGGACAGTACAGTTTTTTCACGCTCACCCTGTCTCACCAATGCCAAATAACGCTGCAGTACTTGAGAGTATTTTTTGGCCTTTTCATATACGTCTGTGTCCGGTAGTTTCAAAATGTCAGACATGGCTCGGTCAAGGTCGTTTTGTACTACCTGTCTTATGCTTGCAGTGTTTTGGTCCTGATACTGTTGCTGCTGCTGCTGCTGTTGTTGCTGTTTTAACATGTCAAGCTGATGCTGAGGAACCAAAAACATCTTCTGCGCATGCTCCATATTCTTCTTTCTTAACCTCTGCTTATCAGGCTTGTAATAAATGGTATAGCTGCTCCAAGTAGTGGTAGTAAAAACCCGCCGCTCTGGTTAATCGTCTTTTTCTTCTTTAAATGTTTAACATTTTTGTCCGCAACCAGTCTGATGATGCCTCTCTTCTTTTTTAACTGAGCGTACTGTTTTTCTGTCAAAGGGATGTTACCTCTCAACACATTTAAAGCTATTTCACAGAGTGCATCGATAAAGTCTGCGCTAGCGCCACACACAATGACCCTTCTCATACCCGGCGTTGCTTTATATAACAACTCCAACATGGCTAGATTCCTCTGCACGCGTGACGACATTATTTAGCCCTTTGTTTTTTAGGCATATAAACAACGTGCTGATTTGATAACAAAGCGGTTCTGAGCCTCAAGTGGTCTGGAGTGGCAGCTTTATAATCTATGAGGAGATACCCGTATGCAGAACTAGTGGCGTCATTAAATGCCTCTAAAAAATATTTAGTGTTTCCAGGAAACATCTGTTTGCCCAGAAGTGTAACCTGATATTTATCCCTAGGGTTTTTGAACAAGACAAGGTAGTTTGTGTTTAAACTAATGGTTCTGCTAGCCTTGCCTTGTATAAACAAATTTTGAACCAGATATATACAGCTGTGATTTCTATGGTGGACATATTTGGTGAATACATTCTGAACTTCTATATTGTTACTGGCGTCATTCATTAAATCGTCTATGACAAGTAGATTAGTCTTGTCCGGGGGTAATAACTCATCGTCACACAGGGAATCGGGTAACCCTTTAACAAAGCTGATGTCTCTTAATTTAAGGAGTTGGTCGTATAAAGGCTGCCAGCATGAGTATACGTAGACCAAATTATCAATGTTATGTGAAATAACTGTAGATGCATTTTCAATAAAACCCTTGACAAAATACGTCTTTCCACAATTTGAGGGACCACTCACCACCAAACTAAACGGATGCTGCAGTCTTGAGTCAAAAGAGATGTTAGTAGCCATAAGGCAGCGTGCTGTAGTCTGACAGGACTCTGCGCTTGTTATATACCACCTTGACTTTTTTGTGTACTATGTCATTTTTAAGATGAAACTTCTTTTTATCACGTCTGATGGTTTCCGCCTCTGTGATCACATGCATCTGAGTGTTCTGATTGGTCACAAAGGACTGGACCATCCCCTTAAGCGACTCGTGGGTGAGCACTGCTGCATTTTTGGCGTTAAGTGTGACACCCTTGCACTTGACCTGCGTTTTACCGAGTTTTGTGCAGTAGGCGTAACACTTTGGACCCCCAGACACAAACTCTGTGATATAATCTTCCTCTGGGAGCCCGCACACATCACCGTCATTGATCTCGTCGATTAAGTCACCCAAGTATGAGCCTAGAGGGGGAAGCCAATCACCTGGGCTGGACGTGAAAATGACGCTGTCCGTGTCACAGTACAGCACACTCTCCTGTAGCCTGTCCAACAAGTCATACAGCATCAGCCTAGCATAGGCGGTGGTCATAGCCCCTATGAACACATTCACATCATTCACTCTGGACGCCTTACCATCTGCGTGACACCACTGGACAATGGCCACGTCATCGGATATAAACCCAAACTGACGCACGTCATAATGGTCGCTGAACATGAGCTGTGTGAATCTCTCCGGTTCTGTAATTAACTCGCAGGAGGGCATGTTACTTCGCATGCTGAATCTGCCCCACAATGAGTTCAGGAGAAGCTTGTTACAATTCCTGACCGCCTTGTTGACACAGATTTTGTCAGCATCGAGTAAAATCCCCTCCTTTTCATGGTAGTCGCGTATGTACTGGGCTTTTTCTGCAGGAGCAGTGACATGCCCGGGGCAGCCTGACGCCTCGTGCTTACACTTCAAAAACGTCTTGACATATTCCTTGAACAATGTGTCTGTCTTGTTTGGGAAATGACACACTTCATCAATGCAGACAATCTGGTACCCCTTCTCGACAGCTTTCTGAAGTTCAAATGAGACCCACACACCTGACAACTGTCGCTCGGCGTCAGTATGCGCACAGACACTGGTCTGGTTTAACTCCTCAGCACACCTGCCACACAACGGAAACATGAGCCTTTTGTGACACCTGTAGGGCAGTACGGGGTGGTACAGACCTCTGGGAGGAAGCACGGTACACTTTACAAACCCGAAATAATTTTCTACCGGACCAAAATCTCGGTGGATAATTTGAGGGTGTCCAACTGGGTATTGTTTTTTTGACTGTACAGTAGGATACAGGCTTGTGAAATCGTAGTATCTGATTTTCTCATCTGCGTTATCAGCCTTGTGGTACATTTTGATGGCGTTTGTACACCCTCCAAAAAGGGCTTGTCGTGGGTCGAGGCGTTCTTTGGGCCTGTAAGTGTTGAGGTGCGCCTGAACAGATGGGTCTGAACGTTTTAGCGCCTCCCACTCACATTCCCACATCACCACCACACGCAGACCATGCACGCTTTTCAACGCTGATATTTTTTCACAGAATGAGTGGTACAGACTGCCATAGGGTTTTTTGGTGACAGGATTCACTTCGGTCTGGACGCAACACTTGACACATCTGTGAAAAAAGCATCCCGCAAACTCGTAGCAGGTGTTTGTGGCCGTGTTATACCCGTCCACAAAAAACTGCCCAAACCGTTGCTCACCGTGGTTCAAAGCGTGTCTAATCTCGGAGCCTTCTACCTTGGCCACGTATTCCAGCCACTGCATAGACACCTCAGAATAGGTTTTATTCTGCCGTGTGTATGCGCCTTCATACGTGAGGGCGAGGGTGTCTTTGGGTAGAAAACGCGTTTTGAAAACGCCCATGCAACTCGACGCCAGTGTCGTAAACGCGAACGGGTCGAGGTCTGTGCACCTGATAAATGTCTCACGATAAATTAGACAGGCCTTGCGAAGCACTTCTACATCATTAACACAGTAGTGGCGAATTTCTGTCTGGAAATCAAAGGTTTTCTCACGGACGGTGTCATACCACATCATGAACCTATGCTTGTCGCTGTCAGACATGGTGTTGTACCCATAATAAGAGGGGTCGGGGTATTTGCCCACATAGTACTCGTTGGCCTCGGTGTTGAACTTGTGCGGAAAATACCCCTTCTCCATGTCCTCAAAACCCATGGCAGCCGGTGTCCTGGATAAACGCATGGGTAGAAAGCTGAAAGAATCGATCCAGCGTTGCTGGAATGCCTTGTCATACATCAGGATGACCCTACTGCCACGCATGGTTACTGTGGGAGGGATCCCCTGTTGCACAAAATATTCCAGCAGTATGTAATTATCAAACCCAGAGGCGTTGTGTGCAATAAATGTGTACCCCTTATATTTTGGCTGCCGGTACCGTTTAACAAACGTGTCAACGCATTTCAGGGTGTTGAAACAAAATTTGTTTCCCTCTGTGTCCATAGCGCACACAAAGTTTGCTTCGTGCTTGCCCTCGTGATAACGTGTCTCAAAATCAAAAAATATGTATTTTGTGTGTGGGGTTTGTTTTTTCATAAAACACTGGTGTACCGCATCGCTCTCATTTAGGGCCTCACCGCAGTGTGTACCGCACTCTTCACAATATTTCACTTTGTCACACGGCGCTGCGTCGTGTTTAGAGTGAGGGTGTTTATGCTGATGATAGCAGTGTCTGGACTTGCAGATTCGTTTACACTCTGTACATTTCACAGTGGCCCCTGTGTGCATGTGACACATGTCACACATGTGACACATTGCAGAGGTATTTACAAACGTGCTTAAACGGTTCTGTGTATGAACCGTAACAGTAGTCACACACATAGGTACCGCCAAAGAAACCGGATTTATTTACAATCAGGTAATAATGGTCATTGTGCAGGTACATCCACACAGTGCTGGCGTGTACTGCGTCATGGGTTTTGTAACACTGTAGGTGTTTACGCCCTGAACCGTGGTGGAATACTACGATCTTTAGGTTTAAGTGATTTTCAAATTTTGTGATATCAGAGAGCGACACCTTGTGGGTTTCATCAAATCCTACAGTGCTATGCAGTTGTTTAGCATACTGCATTTTATCAGTGGCAGACGAGCTTTCATTAACAAAATGGGCGAGACAAAGGGAGAAACAAAGACTGTTCTGAGACCCATCGTTTTCAGGGTTATACAGGTGCCTTCCCTTCTTAGATAAAATTTCATCATAAGGGACGCTTCCTAGCCTCAGTCTAGAACCACCACCACTACTACCACGTGCCACAGTCACAACAAACTCCAGATCATCATCTGTCAGCGACGTGTCATTACTCTGCACAACTTGAGAGATCACCTCCAAAAACTCGTCAGCGTTATATGCGTTGTCAGAGCTTAAAACAGCTTGCACATCGCTGGCTAGAGATGGTCCTCTCAAAACCACATTTAATACACTACCTGCAGGAGAGTCCTCTAAGGCTGCACCAATCACACCTGACAACCTCTCTCTAACACTGTCAATTGCATGGGTGATATTATCAAGACTAACGTCTCTGAAATCGACCCTCTGGCGAAATTCGGCAGCGTTGAATCTAGGTATGTCACGGACACGCAACTGTGCACCACCTGTACTGGTAGATGGAACAGCAGGTGTTCCTTCTACCGGATTTCCTGCACCGTGTTGACAGACCATAGAGTTACTCACAGAACCGACAGCAACATGTTCAGCAGAGACCCCACGATCACACACATTCACACCAGAGACCCCACGATCACACACATTCACACCAGAGACACTCACGGTCCCAGAACCGACAGCAGCATGTTCAGCAGAGACCCCACGATCACACACATTCACACCAGAGACCCCACGATCACACACATTCACACCAGAGACCCCACGATCACACACATTCACACCAGAGACACTCACGGCCCCAGAACCGACAGCAGCATGTTCAGCAGAGACCCCACTATCACGCACACATTCACACCGGAGACACTCACAGTCCCAGAACTGACAGCAGCGGCATGGTGAGGCTATATTATCATCACTGTTATTATCATTGTCACTGTTGTTATTATTATTAACACCGATTTCTACAATAACAGCAGCATTAGATGTAGCGGGAGTAGCAGCAACACCAGAACCTGAACCACATGCGTGTGGTGGTGATGGCGATGATGATGAGGATAAAATTCTGTCTCTTAAAAACAGCGCTGTTCTCTTCTCTATCCCCCGCATTCTTTTTAAAATGTATCTGGACCAGCGCATAACATTGCTGTGGCTAGCCAATACATCTGGTCCAGAGGGTGTGTTAAAACGTTCCCTAACTGTACCTGTCAAAGCACCCCTCCCCTCTGTAGTGCACTGGGACGAATCGACATTATCAGTAAAATGTGTGCTTTCGTCATCGGTGTCATAACGACCATCCCGACCTGAGTGCTCATTCGTTTTTAACAGTTTCCTTGGTGGTGCCATTATCTACGTCTACTTACAGTGTGTTCCTGTTTTTCTACACAATGCGTCTACTAGATTATTTATTGATGTTGTGGTTGTGTGTTGTAGTTCAATTAAGGTACCGACGCTCTGTTTAATCAACTGTACCTGTGTATTAAGGGCTCTGTAGCGTCGCTTGTTAGTTTTACTGTTCCTAATCAGGTTTCGCCGCTCGCTTGCCAGGAGGAGGTATCGCGTCTCGGCAAATCTTTTCTGATGCTGTTCGCGCTTGATTAACCTAGCCTGCTGCCTGCACCTGATTTTGAGCAAAACGTTCTCTCTTGCTAGAGCAGCCTCTGGGGTGGGAGAATCAGAGGGTGAGACAGGGTCGGTAATAGGCTGAGGAGGGGTAGGTGGAGGCGGGCTGGAGGGCGGGGACGTATGGTTTACGACACTCTCAACACCGGCATCAACAACCACCCCTACTGAAGGAGACAGGGGGAGAGGGACAGGAGGCTGAGGAGGGCTGGAGGGCGGGGGCGTATGGTTTACGACACTCTCAACACCGGCATCAACAACCACACCTACTGGAGGAGGCAGGGGGAGAGGGATAGGCTGAGGAGGGGTAGTTGGAGGCGGGGTGGAGGCTTGGCCTGGATATGCGTCAACAAATACCACGCTCTCATCAACAGCATCAACAACAACACCAACAGCTGATGGGGGAGGCCTGGGAAGAGGGATAGGGGATGGAGGGGGGAGGAGGACCCTGGGGAGCAGCGGCGGGGTGGAGGCCTGGCCTGGATATGCGTCAACAAATACTATGCTCTCCTCTTCACCATTTTCAACAACACCGTCAGCAAAAACAGCGGGAGGGGGAGGAAATGAAGCGGGTATAGGTGATAATGTCAGTAAATTGGGTAAGTTACTGTGTCTGTAATCACCAGTACTGTCTAACAGGTCATCAAAATCTGGAATATAGTCATCACCTCTTAATAATGTGGGGATTGTGGGGAGATTCCCCACACACACACCTCTCCCCGCTGCGGGAGCAGAAGCAGCACCAGTATCAGCAACGCCAGCCTTCACAGGTGTACTTGTAGAAAACAGATCTTTGCTTACTTCGTGCTGATGTTGTAGGCTGGTGTCCAGTGGTGGGAAGAGCGACTCCTGCTGACTCCACAAAGCCTCTACAGATATTCCCTCGTGAAATAGCCGCCGGTGCGGAGGAGGAGGAGGAGGAGATGGTCCGTGTTCCTCACTGATCGATGCCCTCTCACGCTGCTGGGCGCCCGCTGTTCTGCCGACTTCCTCTCGGCCGTTAGGAAACGAGTTCACAGACTCCCCGACCTCCTCGAATGTGTCGTTGAAGCACTCCTCAACACTCGCTGGAGCCGGTTCTACACCGCCTGATCCTTGTGCGCTCCACGCTCCACCCGCAGATAATCCCTGGGCAACCAGTAACGCAGCTACCGCAGCGTTTGTTTCTTGCGTGGCCGTCAGCTCAGGCGGTTGAGTACTGTTTATTAAAAAAAATAAAATAAAAAAATTACAACATTAACGTTATCATTATTATTAATATTATTATCATTATTAGGCTGCTATTATTATTATTATTATTATTATTATTATATATAACGACGTGTCTTACGTGAGAAATCCTTGTCCTGACGGTGTAACCCTCTGGAAATTTTCAGCTGGGTAGTCCTGGTGAATCGCCCAGGCACTGTTATGGAAAAACAAAAAACGATATGTTAGCAGTATTCTGTATCCGACACATATTAGCATAATATTCATATAAAGTAGCATTAAAACATTATGTCTTACGTGTTAAACCCGCTAGAGAACTGATGGAGGGGTCTCAGTGGCCTGCGCTGTGCACTGTGGAGAAAGAGGAGGTAAAACAGATGTTTACAATGATGCCGCAAGCATTCCCCCATTAATGATAAATAAAATATATAAAGAAAACAGTCTTACGGTATAAAATCTCTAGCAGCAGAGGCTGGAGGGTCTGTTCTGCACCTTTTCAACGAAAGTGAGCGTCTTTGTGCTGCAGCTGGAAAGTAATACCATTATTTAGCCTAGTAACACACTCTTTAAAATAATAATAATAAAATACATTCATTAGGTCAAGATTTAAAACGAAAATACATTCATTATGTTTAGAATTTAATATCAGTAATAATGAAAATAAGTAAACACACACACACACGATCACACACACACACACACACACACACACACACACACACACACACACACACCGAAATGTTATTTTAACTTACGGCCGGTGCGGCGGGGTGCAGGGGCACGGTTTTCAACTCCGGAATCGTCAGCAACTGCGCCTAATAAGAAAACACTTTTTTTTTTTTTTTTTTTCGTAGTTGTAGTTTTTAGAATGTTTTTTCTGAGAAAAATTAAGTATCTAGAGAGCAATGTTATCCAATATAGTTTAGGCACGCTTACCATTAATTGAAGCCATTGTCCGCAGTAAAGGGGAGGGAGGGGATTATTACGCAAGGAGGGGCTTTTGATTAGCCAATAGCTACGGTTACCTTCGAAATCACACCCAGAAGGAGGCGCTATGTTTAACCAATGAGAGCAGGATTTCATATGACGTTTGTGGGGGAGGGGATTGGGGAGTGGGGGAGGGGTAGGTGCACGCACGCACGTTTCGCGTGCACACACGCACGCGCGTTTCACGTGCACGCGCAAAGCTGGTCCCTATATACTACTCGTATTCATGTCAAATATGGTGGCGCATGATAACGGCTTATGGGCGACGGAGAAGTCCGGCACCAGGTGAATAACTTGTTGTCATGACTGCTCAAAAGTACCTGAACAGCCAAGCCATGGCAGCACACAGTATGTGGCGTATCAGAGGAGAAACGAGCCGTTCACATTTCTTGGTCCACAAACCTCACCGCACTTTAGGGACTGTTCTTTACTTATGAAGGGACTTTGATCCCCCCTATGTTAATCACATATTGATGCTGTTTTTGAAGTATGAATAAGTCAATAAGTAATTTATTCCATTGAAATATCATTGATGTATTATAGAAAAGTGATTTATCTTTTTATAAATGACAAAAGGCACATCTGCCTCATTTTTGCTGTGGTATCCTGATACTACTCAGAACCGTGATACTTTCACTGGTATTGTACCATGGGTCCCAATTTTGGTACCGTGACAACACTAATCTGGAGGGGGTTAATCTGCAAAAACTAATGAAAAACTAAAAAATGGCATTTGGTATTCGGTACTCGGTATCCGGCCAAGCGTTTATTATTCGGCTTCGGCCACAAATTTTCATTTCGATGGTAAATGGACCTGCATTTGTATAGTGCCTTTCTAGTCATCCGACTACTCAAAGATGAGTGTGGTGGCAAAATTACTATTCAAAAAACAATTCAAAGAAAAGTCTTCACACGTCAGCTGTCTTTCTTGAGTTTTATTAAGCATTCGCGAATGGAGTCTCACACACAGTACAAACCGCATGAACAGTCAGTCAAAGTGAGAGCTGGCGATGTCCTCCAGCCCTCTGTCTTTATAGTTACCCAAAACACATGCCCATCCATAGTCACAATACATGGTGCCAGAGAACCTGTTATTCTAAGCCCTACCATCTTTTGAGAATAACAAGGTCATCTCTTTGAAGGCCTTTCTGGAGGTCCACCTTTGGCCTGCTTTGCAATAGCGCCTCTGCTGTATGTCTTATTACTGTCATATGAGGGATTACAGAGCATGAGATGATTTGTAAGCTGTCTTGTAAAAGTAACTCATGCCGGACACTCTTATAGGTGAAAGAAAGGTCAGATGCCCATATCTTGTCTGGTACCCATAATTTTCCATCACAAGTCACATTCACCCATTCACACACACAGTCATACACTGTTTTTTTTTTTCACTCACAGGGAGCAATTTGGGGTTCAGTATCTTGCTCAAGGATACTTCAACATGCAGACTGGAGGAGCCGAGGATCGAACAGCTGATCTTTCGATTGTTGGATGACCTGCTCTACCTCTGAGCCACAGCCGCCATTGGCTGTGGTCAGGTGGAGACAGCACTTACTGCACCTGTCCCTGAAGGCATCCAAAAGGTCCTTGTACTTCAGCTCCTGATACAAGCCACAATAGCTGTATCATCAGGGTATTTTTGTATGTGGCTGGACTCTGAGTTGTACTTAAAGTCCGCTGTGTTGAGTGTGAACAGGAACAGTGCTAAAATACTACCCTGTGGAGCACCAGTGCTGCTCCTGACCATCCCGGAGATACAGCTTCCAAGCCTGACAGACTGAAGCCGCTCCGTCAGGTAGTCTGTTATCCAGGATGTCAGGAAGTGATCTACTTCCATCCACTTCAACCAAACACTTGAAAAGTCAAGGAAAAGGATTCTTACACAACATCCCGGCTCCTCCCAAGGTAGGTGTTGGCCCGATGTGACATGTTAAGTACTGCATCTTCCACTCCAATGTGCTCCTGGTAGGCAAACTGGAGATGGTCCAACACATAAGTGATCTCTGACCTCAGGAAATGGAGGACCAGGTGCTCTAGGGTCTTCATTATGTGTGATGTTAAGGCCACTGGTTGGTAGTCATTTAACTTGGCCGGGTGCTCCATTTTGGGGCAGCTGTAGCTGCAGTAGTGGGGGAAGGGCTACTTCCAGGTGACAGTGGAGCAGGAGCAGCAGCTGCAGATGACACTGTGGAAGGGAGGATAGATGCAGAGGTAGGATTAACACTGCTCCCTCCATCAAACCTGTTAAAGAGCAGGTTGAAGTTGTTGGCTTTGTCCACGTCAACATCTGTAACCTAGCTATTCTTCTTTGAATAGCCTGTGATGTTCCTCATTCCCTTCCACACCTCTCTGATGTTGTTCCGCTGCAGCTTAGTCACCACCTTTCTTTTGTAGTCCACCTTTGCCCATCTCAGTCTCCCCTTCAGCTTATGCTGAACTTCCCTGAGCCTGTCCTTGTCCCCCTTTTTGGATGCCAGCTTTTTCTGGTTGAGGAGCTGCTTGATATTACTGTTAACCTAGGGTTTATTATTGGGGAAGCAGTGTACAGACTATACTATCATCACAGTGTCCCTACAGAAGTTTATATATTCTGGCAGAAGGGACAGGAGGATGGTCCTTTCACAATATGTTTCATTTTAATTGGAGTAGAACAGAGCTGATCCCCAACGTGGAGACAGCCTGGGCATTCTTTAATGACAGTTTTACCCAAATAGTAAACAGACACGACCCTTTCAGGAAATATAGAGTAAAGGGGAGGGACAACCCTTGGTTTTCCTCTGAGCTGGCTGATATTATTCATGAGCGTAATGTGGCTTGGGCTAAGGCAAGGACAACTGGCTGGTTTTTAGACAATTAAGAAACAAGTGTTCCTCTTTGACTAAAAATGCCAAATCAGAATATTATGTTTCAACCACCACTGATAATCTAAACGATCCTAGGAGGTTTTGGAAAACCATAAAATCCCTTTCTGTGTCTAACAACTCTCAAGCCGTACCTACCTCTATTGTGAAGGATTCTGCGGTTATTCACAATAAAATCGAGATATTGAATTATTTTAATGAGCATTTTATTTCTTCTGGTTCTCTGTTTAACTCTACTGGATCTGCACCTGTGAAGCCCAGTACTGATGCCCCAGGGTATACTGGTCAGACTTTTAACTTTATACCTTTCTCTGTGGAGGAAGTTCATAAAGCTCTAAAAGCTTTAGATCACAGAAAATCCCCAGGACCTGATTTTATGGATCCATACTTACTGACATTAGCAGCTAATTTTATAGCAGAGCCTCTCACTTCTCTCTTTAACCTTTCAGTTGAAAGAAAGGAAATTCCTTTAATATGGAAAACTGCGTTTGTTCGCCCCTTGTTAAAAGGAGGTGATCCAGCTACCTTAAACAATTATAGACCTATATCCAATTTATCAGTTTTGGCAAAGATTCTTGAAGCTCTTGTGGCTAATCAACTTAAGGAGTTCTTACATGAAAATAATATTTTATCAAGCTACCAATCCGGTTTTAGAAAAAAACATAGTACTGTTATAGCTGCTCTGAAGGTAGTTAATGACATTTCTGTTGCACTTGATAAGAAGCAACATTGTGCATCACTTTTCTTGGACTTGTCTAAAGCTTTTGATACTGTTGATCACAGTGTTTTAAAACTCAGACTGCTTGGGACTCTCTGAACAAGCAGATGCTTGGTTCTCTAATTATCTTAGTGACAGATCCCAGTGCATTAAGAGTTAAGATCTATGCTCAGATACTGTAACTGTTTCCAAGGGTGTACCACAGGGCTCTGTATTAGGTCCACTTTTATTTACTATTTATATAAATTATCTGGGTCAAAGTGTGTCAGAACCAGGTGCACGTTTTCATTTTGATGATGATGATACAGTGATTTATTGTTGTGCGTCAACTCTTGTACAGGCCATTGAATCTTTGCAAAATGTTTTTAATGTGGTTCAACATACCTTACTTGAGTTGAAACTTGTTCTCAGCGCAGACAAGTTGAAACTCATGCTGTTCACCAATGCCAGAAATGGGCCGCTAAATGTTCCTTCAGTGGTAACTCTTGATGGTAACATCATAGAAGTTGTAAATTCGTGTAAATACCTGGGCATCTTGATCGATGACTACCTCACTTTTAAGTCATATGTGATGTGATTGTGTTTTTCTTTTAATGTGAAAAAGCGTCTTGTTGCTGCCACCTTTTTACCTGTACTGGAGTATGGTGATCTTTTATATATGCATGCCTCTGCACAATGTCTTCAGAAGGTTGATGCAGCTTACCATGCTTCCTTGAGGTTCATTACGAATTGCAAACCCCTCACTCACCACTGTGAGTTGTACTCTAGGATAGGATGGTCTGCGCTGGCCACACGTAGGATCTGCCATTGGCACACGTTCATTTATAAGTCTATTCTTGGTCTGCTCCCACATTATCTGTGTATATTTATTGTGCAGAAAGTTGGGCAGTACTTTTTGCGTTCTCAAGACCTCTTCCTGCTTAATGTGCCATTTGCACGCACCGATCATGGTAAAAGGGCTTTCAAGCATTCTGCTCCTTCGTCATGGAACACACTACAGAATGTGTTAAAACTTAATAATCTTATTACTTTGACTGCTTTTAAATCTAAAATGATAGAAATAGAGTCTAAATCCTTACACTGTTAATGTTTGGATGCATAAATGCTTGATGATGTGTATTCTTGAGATTGTTTTTATGTTTAATTCCCTGTATTGTTGTTTTTGTTGTTTTGTCTGGAACTGCTTTTATTGTTTATTGTTGCTGCCTGTCTTGGCCAGGTCTCCCTCGCAAAAGAGATTTTTAATCTCAATGGGACTTCACCTGGTTAAATAAAGGTTAAATAAATACATTTAGCTTAGCTCCATCTGTGCAGCCTCTGAATGGCTTCCTCAAAGCTGTGTTCATCACATTGGAAAGATGAACAATCAATAACCAATTAAAAAAAAACAATCTAACATGACTCAAAACAGGAGCTACTCAGACTTGTTGCCACTCTGACCGGCGCAGCTTTAAAAAAAAAATCTCTCTATCTGACCTGAGGTTAAACAGAGTTCTTACTCAAATAACTCCCTGCTTTGTCACAACTGTAATCCAAATCAGAATGGTTAATCCTAATACGATTAATGACGCTCAAAGTTAGAGAGCAGTTAGGCAGTGAAAGAACAAACAGCTAAAGCACACCTCAGACTCAACTCATCCAACCACCCCTGCTATTTATGTAATGATGTAATGATACTAACAGTCCACATCCAATGAATCCCTCATCATTTCACCAGCAGCCGATGATTTCCATTTAGCATTCTGCTCTGTGGAAGATCCTCTGTAAAACTTTGCTCAAGTGTTAACTGGAGGGGGTGGGGGTGGGGGGTGGGGGGGGGTTGGCGGGGTTAAATGAATATCATGATACAGCCTTGCTAATCTTCCATTCCAATCTGATTCTCAGTAGGATATATCTCTTATTTCTATACTTAGGTGACCCAAGCTGCTTCTTTTGTGGATGTTCAGTTCCGCAGGATCAGTTGGAAATTGGAAAGAGATGTAGTGCGCGTGTGCCACCTCAAATTGGATTGCATGGCGTCTTAAATGAAAGCAAATAATTTCACGGCTAATGGGCTTAATTTCAGGAAATAATTCCACATTTCCACAGTTGGCTATTTTGCATGTGATTTCTGCAGAGGACTTGCCACTTTCAGGGTTGTTGTTTTTTTTGTCTGTGTTCACTGAATGTATCGGAATTTGAGAGCAGAATGAAGCTGTTATAGCTGATTACTTTTAGTGCATCCAAAGTTGATCAAATGTGTGACACCCTGCTTTGACCACTTTCCTTTGAGCTCCCACTAGCTGTTGTAGGTGGTGATATGACCAGCACTGCTGTTCTCTCCCAGCTTTTATTCACTGGGGACAGAACAGAGGAACAAAGTTATTACCAAAAAAGCATAAAAGAAAAAAAATGACATAAATAAGAAGTAAAAATGTGATTGCCAACAAAGAAATGATTGAGCCTCACAAAAAAGTCTTCAGTGGTTAAATAAATAAAGAAATAGCTGTAATTAAATAATGAATGAAGGAATCAGTCCATAAAGCGTTGATTGATGTCCAGGAAAGGGGGTCTTTCTAATGGAGGCTGGCTGACAGTGATTGCGAAGGCCCATTTACCAGCTGATGTTTTGTTATGATTGGACATGTCAGTCTTCCACTTCTGATTAAAAAGAGAGGGGGGAAAAAAGCCCAAATGCGCCCCGCGTCCTTTCCTTTATGTTTTTTTTTATTTTTTTTATTCTCTTTCCAACTGCAGGAATAAAGCGATGGGTGCATATTATTTTGTCAGTCCACTGGAATGGGTGACATTCAGGGGTTTGTAAAGATGCCAACTGCCCTTTACGTGTTACCTTGGAGAAGCCACTTTCTCCGAGGAATTTAGTCATGTAATAGGTGTTTGTGCTGTTCAGGGCAGACAGGTTTCAAATGAACTGTTTTGTTTTCATACTCAAAAGATTGGCTAGCTTCCTGTGAACAGGTTTTTGTGGTATAACACAACATCCTTAAAATACGTGCTTCAATAATGCATACAGTACCTGACCACTAGGTCACACACAAGCCAGTGTATTTTGTTCTAATGCTTGCTTGATTTCTTTTTGTTTGGTAGGCAGCATGGTGGTGCAGTTGTTAGCATTGTCGCCTCACAGCAAGAGGGTTTGTGGTTGGAACCTCGGGTGGGGCGTTCAAACCCAGGAGTCCTTTTGTGTGGATTTTGCATGTTTTCCCAGTGTCAGCATGGGTTTTCTCTGGGTACTCTGGCTTCCTCCCACAATCCAAAGACATGCACATTTACCCTGCTTCTCGCCAAATGTCAGCTGGGATAGGCTCCAGCCCCCCTACGACCCCTAACAGGATAAGTGGTTATGGAAAATGAGAGAATGAATGAATGAGTGAACAGTTTCTGCTTGTTAGATGCATAAGGTCTTTTTCAGAATAAACTTACAATGTCAGTAAACACATTTATGTTTATTTTCATCACATTTTCACTCTGACCTTGCCACATCAAAATAAGACGTGCAAGGTACCCTGGGTGCGTCCATTTTCAGGGAGAACGTGCAGTCTGCATAAAGTCTCTTTCAAAATAAATACACTACACCGTGAATTGATATTTTTTTATGTCCTTCAACAACACACACGCATGGTTGGGTTTAGGCAACAAAAACACATGGTTGGGTTTAGGAAGAAAAGAACAGGGTTTGGTTTTACAATCTTATGGGAAACACCAGCCTCCCCGGTGAAAGTCAGTGGTTGTTGGACACATGCACCACCCCTCCCACCCACCCTACTCAGACTAAATTACTGAGCCCAAACACAGACTGATGGGCCTATAAATGAAGAATGGATTGGAAACAGATTAAGTGAATGATGTAGATGAAGCATGTGACTTAAACATCACTCAAACTTCCATTTAAGAGCTAAAAACATCAGATCCGTGTGAAGCGATGAGCAGACTGTAAACGATAGCCGACCCTTGTTAACCAATCATTAACCATTCGCACCGTGCGTGTGTGTGTGTGTGTGTGTGTGTGTGTGTGTGTGTGTGTGTGTGTGTGTGCGTGTGTGTGTTTGGGGTTTTTATTACTACTTAAAGTGGGTAAAATCTTATTTCATTGTGGAGCTGCATGTAACATATTTCTTTGTTCAGTGCCTCCTTGCCCCGCTGTCTCTCTCTTTCTCTCTCTATCATGACACTACTGCTGTGGGAGTGAGGATCTTTTCAAATGGGGTTGTATGGGATTCATATCCATAGTCAGTATATAACAAACAGTAGATGTCAGTTGACATCTAGTTTGGAGAAGCAGGCTGGAGTCTGACACAGAAGTTTACTAATGTACTGCTGTGGAGGGGTCTGCAACAACAAAAAAGTCAGTTTAAGTGAATGCAATATTGAGAATATTTTCACAGCTTTACCTTTCCATTAGATAGCCCGTTCCAATGGGGAAGCCTTAAACAGCTTCGGTTTCTCATATATGCTTTCATCCAAGCCACCATACCCCACTGACAAAAACAATATTTGTTGCTGATGGCCTGCCTCTGCTTAGATTACTTTGTTAGTTTGTGTTACTGTGTGACTTTGGTGAATCTGAAGGAACCCTTTTTAATGCCAAAGTCAACATCATTAATGCCTTTGAGGGGAGGGGAGACTGGACGAAAGTTTGCACGATGATGACATTTTGGAAAAATTATCATGTTGAAACTACAAAGAGAAAGAAAACTGTGATTCGTAGATGTGGTCAGATGACTACTTTGTTTTAAGTATATTGAGGCCTTAAAGAAACAACAGACAACATTTTTGCCTATATATATCATTATGAAAATAATGTAGACTGTACAGGGTAGTATACACAGCAAAATCAGACTATCAGCGTTTACATAGGTTACTTAATGACTTTGCAATCTTTGCAATAAGCTTCTGCCACCGGGGACGAATTTTCGCGGAAAAAATCTGCTTTACGGCAGGAAATGAGTCATGTATTGCCAAACTGGTCGGTCAGCCAATCAGGGACTGGAGCTGGTCCTTATGAGGAACTCGCCGGGGCATGAGATAGTTGAGTCAGGAGCACAATGGCAGATGGACAAAGTTTGGAGATAAGTGAAAAACGGCCTCCCAAAAGAAAATGAGCTAATCTGTCTGAGGAGGCGAGGATGCACAAAAAGGAGAGTGATAAAAGAAGAGGAAACACAAGAGTAAACCTCAGTCAGGCATTCAAGAGATGGAGGAAGCTCCGTGACCAAAGAGGTTTCAACACCGGTGTCCAGCTAGCTTTCTTTCTAATGGATCAGTAAGTAACACGGCTAAATGTTAGCTAGCCGAGATTACCCTCACCCCCCCCCGCCACCGCCGCCACAGCTACTGGGCACCCAGCCTCTCTGACCGGGAGAAGTGGAGTAAAATCCTCTCCTCCGCTCCCGTTTGTCTGGTGAACACCTCTCCTCTGTCAATACACTCTGCCAGCAGTTTAATAATATTGATGCCAGTTGTAACATTTGAATCTTTTAGTAGTAAGCCATGTTCTAAGCGGGATAATGTATAGTGAGCCGGTGACTGTTGAAAAATAACAGGGTTCCATTTCCCTGTTGGGAGTTATTTTTCATCAGTCACCGGCTCACTATACATTATCCCTTACGTGTCTACTGTTGTTTGTACTGATACTGTGCATATTGGTATAATTTACTGTGAGTTGTTTGCACTGGTACTGTGCATTTTGGTATAATTATTTGCATTACTATTTGTTTTTTTCTTCAGATAATTCTGATAATTGTTGCTCAGTCTCTTTACTCATTTATTTAGTATAGTGTCCACACACCTTCTCATTCTACATATACATAGAGGTATACTGGGGGCTTTACAGCCTACATTTTATTGATTATCTCTGATCCCCACGGTCAATTTGGTCTTTGCAACAGTGGGAGCAACACTGCTGACGCTAGGTGGTGCCAAGCTAAAAAAAAACCGAATCCTATCTGTTGCATCTTTAAAGGCTCCACTCAGCATGGTGATGTAAATGCTGTCAGTCATTTATGGTCCATTTTTAAAGAATGCCAGGCCAGAGTAGCTTTTATCAAAACCACATTTACTGACTTTGCATTCTACACAGCATTTTTCTTTGAGCTCTGGCAGATTTAAAAACATATTAATGTAGATGAAACTGATAACACTTTAAATAGTTGCTGTTTTCAACATTATAAAAACATTCTTGGACTGTTAGGAGTTTCCAAATCTCCCCTTTCCTTCCACACACAGCTTTTGTCTTGAACTCAATGCTCGCTCAATGCTTACACCCTCTAACTCCCTAAATACTTTATGCCACAGCACCATCCTGAGACAAAGTGATATTTTATTCTCAGGCTTCACTGTAGTGTGCCAACCAGCTCCTTAATACAGAGTGCTGCTGGTGTACGGTCCCTCTCTCTTCCAGCGGCGACCCCTTTCAACCTGCCATATGGAGGAACGAAGGGTCCGTCTTTGTTGTCCCCCTCCTCTGCTGCTCTCTGCAGGCTGGCTAAACAGCCTGGCCCGACTCCCAGAAACTAAGTTAAGGCAACTTTAAGTTTAGCTATGCTGACTTCTTTTGTGGCCCCTGGAGTTCACTGCCTCAGATGCTGCAGCACTGATTGGAGCAGCACTGCAACTGTGGAGAGATGGGGCATCAACAGATGGAGGTCTGTGAGGGTCACTCTTCCTGGACCTTGCCTTAGCAATGCTCTTTGAGGATTTTTGCAGAGCAGAATGGTCCTTAAAGTCTTTCAGTGAACATTAAATGACTCAACTATGACTTAAAACTGAAAAAAAACCTCAGAGGTTGCTGTTTGGAAATATAAACACATGGTGAAACTGTTCTGAGGCTGACAGGTTACAAACAGTTAACATATTCAAATGATGGAGGCTGGAAAGTGCTCTGCAGTTTGAGTGCTATGACTTGAAATCACCCTGAAGGTTTGCAGGAACTGCTGGCAAATGACATTGTTTGGAGGATGGAATTTTACTCGAAACAAAAGAAGCAAAACAATATTTCATGCCACTGATGTAATTTCACTTCTTGTCGGGCTACAGACTACTGAAATCAAGCACCACATACAGAGAGCCCGGCAGTTTGCTTTATTTCTAATTTTCTCAAAAGACAGCTCAGTCAGTTCTGTCCCGCTGAAAGTGAAAGAAGCATATAAACTCAAGCTGCAAAATACAAGAACCAAAAATACAGATGTTTTCCTTTACTTTAACAGGCAGTGTTTTTTAAAGCACAATACAGACATCACATACTTTATCTCACAATTAACCCCAGGTTTATGTACTGTAAATGTTAATTTGATGTAAACAGGTGGGTTATCATTGCATTTACATTTCATGTATGGAATGTAAATGCAATCGTGAGGTGGTCAGGTTTTAAGGCTTAGGAGTAGTAAAGGAATTTATGACTTATATTTCTGCATGGATTTTAAGTGAGTGAAGATCCAGTGGTTGCACACTCTGTGGTGTAGAACAGCTAGCACAACTTTGATAAATGCTGCAGGTTAAAGTTAAACCAGTAAGTTGGTTGTTTTTTACAACAGACAGTTTCAAGATTCAGAAGATTCAAAAAACTTTATTGTCTATCACATGATGATAGAAACTTGTCTTCGGTTAGGGGCTTACAGACATATGAGTTTGACTCATTGTAGCACCGTTGCAAATTAGAAATCAAAATTAGAATCAGTCACACGGATCATATGGAAATGATCCTTTAGCTACGTTGGGTTTACCTGCAGCAGTGTGAAATCTGCCACATGCTACGATTTACTGGGGTGCTACTGATGAGGCTGGTTTTAAAAAGCACTAGGAGGGACACAGGCATACAGTCATCATCATTCAAGTTCACAGTCAAGTTCACTGTGACTTCTTTCTCATCTTTGTGAACACAATATTTCAAGAACACCTTGAGGGAATTTCTTCAAATTTGGAACAAACCTTCACTTTGACTCAACAATGAATTGATTAGATATAGTGGTCAAAGGTCACTTGATAAGTGATACTATGATAAACTTGACTGGTGCACAGAGGCCAGGGCAGTAACGTAGTGTAGTGCAGTTATTTACTTCACTTTCTCCTCCTTTTAACATAATTTTATCCAAACATACAATACAGCACAATGTAGGGTTCAGACTTTAAATGCAAGGTTAAAGTCATACCAAAACCTGTCTAATGACAGTGATAAACAACATATCGTCGCTGTCCGATGAAAAGCTTGTATCTCCACTTTTGAAGTTTTTGACATTCTACAGTGTACGGCATGTCCGCATTCCTCCCTAGCAACTGATGTGTTGGGTATCTACATGACCAATGGAAAGACACTTTACGACGCCATCTATTTAAAACGTATCTCCATTGGATGTCAGAAGTGTCAATCAAAACAGCACATATCTCCCACATCTGGTATTACTGCCCCGCCCACTGTTGGGGAATAGCCTCTGTGGAAGTGAAACACCGGTATCTTTTGCTGTTAAGGTAAAGTATGACCATATTCTTAAAGCTATAGTTGGTAATGTTGGAGAGCTAGCAAGATTTGAAAGCGGCACCTCCTCTAAGCTCCACCCCCTGCTCCCCCTCCCGTCAGTGCTCCATCCAAAGCCACGAGCCCAGACATGCCTGAACGCGCATCCTACAGTCAGCAGAGGAGAGGAGAGCCAGTAAAATAACAATTCCCCCCCCTATCCCCCCCCCCCCCCCAAAAGCAAACAAATAATTACCTGTCCAACAGAAAGACAGCAACCTCTGCATCACTTTTCAGGTCCTTCAGCTCCCTCAGTTGTCTCCACTGTTCAAAAGCTGGACTGCTGTTGATGTCTGGTTTGTCTTCTCACTTTATCCTTTTCTGCCTCTGACTTTCTCTTCTCAGCCTGTTTAGTGGGACAAGCCATTACAAGTAACACTGGAAGTGGTACTTTTGGCTGCGTTTTCTCTGCCATTGTGCAGCAAACTCCTGCTTACTCGGTATTTCTGCTGAGTGTGCTGAATATTTCCGGCAACGGTGACATGTGATGAGTGCGCGCAGGGAGGAGGGAGGGAGGGACGGAGGGGGGCTCAGGCAATACGAGACATGAAGGCATCTGATTGGTTCTTTCCATTCGCACCGAATGGCAGGGATTGGTCAGAGTTTTTACAGGCCTGCAGCTGCTACAGAGGTCGGATTTTTTTCATTCCTTTTTCTGAACACATTATGTATTGACTACTCTCAGGATGGAAGGACCATTTCACCCAGTATAACAAGAAGTGTTTCTGAACAGGATTACCAACTATGGCTTTAACGTTTGACAACTGTCTGACAAACTGCCGTCAACCTCCACTAACGATGCCTGTATATCAGACGATTTGTCCGTAACGTTAAACACACACTTTATACCGTTAATACTTGTCCGTTATTACAGCAGCCGACGCTAGGCTAAGTAGCCTAGCTTTGCTATCCTAGCATGCCGTTCTTTGTCTGGATCACAACAGTGTTATTAACTCGTACATTAGGGTTCTGACAGAGATGTATTCATCAATGTCTTATGTGTCTAATGTATGCACTCATTCATTTATTCATCTTCTAACCGCTTCATCCTCTTGAGGGTCGCAGGGGGGCTGGAGCCTATCCCAGCTGACACTGGGCGAGAGGCAGGGTACACCCCGGACAGGTCGCCAGACTATCGCAGGGCTGACACATAGAGACAAGCAACCATTCAGACTCATATTCACACCTACCGACAATTTAGAGTTATCAATTAACCTAGTCCCCAATCTGCATGTCTTTGGACTGTGGGAGGTATGCATGTCTTTGGACTGTGGGAGGAAGCCGGAGTGCCCGGAGAGAACCCACGCTGACACGGGGAGAACATGCAAACTCCGCACAGAAGGGCTCCCACACCCAGGATCGAACCGGCAACTCTCTTGCTGTAAGGCAACAGTGCTAACCACCACACCACCCCTTAATGTATGCACTGTTTTCTCTTTTTCAGGATAGATATGTCTCTCTCTTTAGAGGAGCTTTGTGCAATCGCTAAAGTAAATAGGGCAATTGAGGCAGAGGCAGAGGCAGAGACAAGTGTCAGCACAAGTGAAGAAGGTTTTGGAGGAAAAAAATAGAGTTAAGTCAGCCACTGCAAAGGATACAACTCGGTGTTGCAAATACTTTTTGCAACATCGAGTTACACCATTCAGTGTACTAAAGCTGTTTCTCTTTATTTAAGAATCACTCGAGAGTGACAGAGATGACTCTCCTGAGTATGTCCCAGAAGAATCTGAAAATGAAGGTATTATCAAAATATTTTTTGTATAGAAACTTACCCACAGAAAACTGCACTTCAAAGGGCTTTACAGATCTAGATTTAGTATCCACAAAAGGATGTTTTAAACCCTTAAGCTATGTTTTATTGCTGCTGTATTGCAAAAGCATCAGCCCATCAGTGGGCGTCTTTCTGAACTCATACAGAGACACTCACACTTTTTTACAACATTGAATTATGTAAATTTTGCATTCAGTGTACTAAATATGTTCCTCTTTATCTTTTCAAGATTCACTTGGAAGTGAACAGGATGATAATCCTGTTTTCGGCACAATTGGATCTGAAAATTAAGGTGGGTATTATTATTAATAATAGCTTTATTTTGTCATACAAAAACACAGCTCATAGCACTTCACAATGTGAAGCGGCAGCGGACACGAGCAAAAGAGTCCAGGAAGTCAATTTCCATTTTTTATCACCTTGTTGTGGATGGTAGAAGACATAACTGTAACTGTACTTACTTACCTGTATGTTTGAATACTTACCTGTTGTCCTCAGGTCAAGGAAGGAAGGGAGGAAGAAGGAAGGAAGGAAAGGAGGGAGAAAGGAAGGAAGGAAGGGAGGGAGGAAGGAAAGGAGGAAAGAAGTAAGGAAGAAGGAGGAAAGTAGGAGGGATGAAAGAAAGAGGGAAGGAGGGAAAGGAGGAAGGAAAAAGACAGGAAGGAAAGAAAGGAGGGAGGGAGGGAGAAAGGAAAGGAGGAAAGAAGTAAGGAAGAAGGAGGAAAGTAGGAGGGATGAAAGAAAGAGGGAAGGAGGGAAAGGAGGAAGGAAAAAGACAGGAAGGAAAGAAAGGAGGGAGGGAGGGAGAAAGGAAAAGAGGAAGGGGGGAAGGAGGAAGGAAGGAGGGAGGGAGAGAGGGAGAAAGCAAAAGAGGAATGAAGGAGGGAGGGAGAGAGGGAGAAAGGAAAAGAGCAATGAAGGAGGGAGGAAGGAAGCACTTCACAGATCATAGAATAAGATGTAATATTAAAATAGTACTGAATAGCATAGACACACATGGCACACATTAAAGTGTGTGTATAATGTCTCACACGTGTGCACACAAAGACACACACATCTCACACACTTATTTTATTTTATTTTTTTCTTTGAATCAGAGGGAGAAGCAGTTGAGGTGGACTCCACATGGTGAGGATTGTCTGGGAAGGCAGAGGAAGAGGCCAAATCCTGAGACCTGGAAGACCAACGTCCAGAAAAGGAGGCGAATGAGGAGCCAATCCCATGTTAGTAGAAAAAATAAAGAGACTGTCTTGAAGGAGGTGAGACAAATGGGCATGCCATGCCAGTTTGCGGCCTGCCAAAAGTAATTTAAAGGGGAACTAATGTTTTTTTCAACCTGGGCCCTATTTTGCGATCTACTTTTGTCTAAATGAGTGATAGGATGTTCAATATTTGACATTTCTCTAGTACGAAGCTAGGGCTGACCTGCCTGCAGCCCGTGAGCGTGCGCTATATTAAATAATAGGGCACTCAGACAGCGTCAAACGACGTCAAAATACGTCCACTAAAAGTGCATTTTTTTTCACACAGATAGGCTTGGATTGTTAGTATAATTATCCAACAACATAACGGAAAGGAGAAATGAACGTCTATGTTTACCTTTAGCTGGATTTGGACATGTTCCTCTGCCTGTTGCAATTTTAGTATATGTGCTACCGAAATAACACTGCTCCCTGTCTCTCCTTGTCCGCTCTTCAATTTCAGTGAGCTCTGCATCCGTGTATGTCTGTGTACTCCGTGTTCGAATGTACTTTTAGGGGACGTATTTTGACGTTGTTTGACGCTGTCTGAGTGCCCTATTATTTAATATAGTGCACGCTCACGGGTTGCAGGCAGGTCAGCCCTAGCTTCGTACTGGAGAAATGTCAAATCTTGAACATCCTATCACTCATTTAGACAAAAGTAGATCGCAAAATAGGGCCCAGGTTGAAAAAAACATTAGTTCCCCTTTAAACTCAACTGTAGACAATTTGATGAGTCAAAGAGAGAGGAGATTTTCAAGTACTGGAAAGAGAGGAAAATTTATGTCAAATCATTAGTGGAGTTGAGCAATGTGAAGCGGCGGTGAACAGGAGCAGAAGAGTCCAGGAGTTCAATTTCCATTTTCCTTGTTGTGAATGGTAGAAGACAGAAAGTGTGTCAGTGCATGTTCATGTCAACATTAGGGATAAAGCAGTGGTTACATTTGAAGTGGGTGGGGAGAAGAGGGAAAAGTCCTCAGCAGCAGAGTGAGGGTGGCGACAGAAGAACAGGATTTCCTGAAGACCTTCCTTCTGGACCTACCAAAAGTTCCATCACACTACTGTAGGTCCTCTTCTTCAAGGTTGTATCTGGAGCCTGTGTTCAAGTCCATCAGTCACCTCCACACACAGTATAAGCGCTCTTGTGCGGAACATGGTATCCAGCCTCTGTCAAGGCAAATGTTTTCCACCATTTTCCATGATCTAAATCTTTCTCTTTTTTTACCCAAAAAAAGACCAGTGTGATACCTGTTGCGCATTCAAGGCTGGGAACATTGACGTTGCCATGTGGGAGGAGCAGTGCCTTAAAAAAGATGGAAGGACAAAGAAGTGGCAGGTGAGAAGACCTTGTTGGTGTGTATGAATCTGCAGGGGCTCCTGCTCTGCCCCAAGCTGCAAGCCTCTGCCCTCTATTACAAGACTAAGCTTGGTGTTCATAACTTCACCATCTCTGACATGTGACCTGTGCATTGAGGGTGAAGCTGGTCTTTCTGCCAATGAGTTCGCTTCATGCATTATTGATTATCTTGAAGCACACACATTTTAGTACATCATGTGGAATGACAGATGTGGCTACCAGAGTTGAAACATGCTCTTGAGCAATGCCCTCCTCAAGTTTGCTACTGAAAAGCAGAAGCCAGTGATACAGAAGTTCCTTGAAAGAGGTCACACACAAGTGGAGTGTGATTCTGTGCATAGCATGATAGAGAGAAGACTGAGGCACAGAGACATGTATGTTCCAGCTGAGTATGCTGCAGTGATCCGGGGTGCTCGCTTCAATCCCAGGCCATACCAGGTGAGGTATGTGGACCACACTTTTTTTCATGGACTTCAGCCAAGTGAACCTCTGCAAGTCCATCCGACCAGGAAAAACCACTGGCGATCCTACAGTGCATGACCTCCGAGCAATCAGGTATTTTATCATACACATACATTCTCACATAAATATTGCGTTCTTGCCTTGTATTTTCAGATATCACATACAAAATAATTACTTAATGTACTCCACTAACATTAATCGATCTGACAATTTTTCCGGATATATACGTCACATAAATGTCCACAGTCTGTCTTTTCTTGTCCAATTTCTTCTGTTTACAAGGTACAACATGGATGGCACAATGGACTACAAGATGTGCCACTCAGGCGACTGGGAACCCTATCCATCCCCATCTCTGAGGAGGAAGAGCAGTATCACCACAGTGACCCCACTGTACACATCAAGGCAGAAAATTAAACAGCTGAAGTTCAAACACCTTCAAGAGCAGAAGAAGGTTTTGCCTCAAGATTTCCATGCCTCATACGATGGTCTTCACCATGAGTGATGGCCAATGGATGGAATTGTCCCATATGAGGGGCCGTACAAGACATAATTCATTCTGGGCCTCTCACACACATACATTCTCCTTACACATACATATATTTTCTCTCTCACACACATACATTCTCCTTACACATACATATATTTTCTTTCTCACACACATACATTCTCCTTACACATAAATATATTTTCCGTAGCATGAGTCATGTGCGCCACTTCACCACCGACCCATGCATAGAAGCGCAAACAGTCCCTCAAGGAGGGACAGCCCTGCAGGCAGGGAGAGAGCAGCCCTTGCGAGCTTCTCTCTCCCTAAATGAGAAAATAATCGCCCCAGCGTTTAATACGTAAAATGGGGTCAAACCTCTGGCGGCTGCGGCTATTTGCCACCGGGCGACTATTTGGAAATATACAGTATGTGACAATAATCATATGTGTATAATAACAGTAGAAGTGTGACTAATGATAACAGCAGCAGTAGGAGGCATCTAGCAGGACCACGGCAGCTCTTGTAGGCTGAAATCAAGACGATCACATTAACCAGTGCGCAATCATCAGACTTGACAATTATCACGGGAAAACAATCTTTGTTACATCGAGATAACGAGATAATTAATTCGTTATCACGAGAAAACAATCTTTGTTATGTCGAGATAACGAAATAATTAATTCGTTATCACGAGATAACAATCTTTGTTATATCGAGATAACAAAATAAAAAGTCGTTATCACAAGGTAACAGTGCACAAAAAAAAAAAGAAGTATGTGGCCGTTCTCGTCTTCCGTAGTAGGGCTGGTAGCCTATATTCCTTTTTTTAATTCAATTCCGATCTTAGTAATTAAACAATATCTTTCACTGTGTTGTCCACATTTATGTATCCTGCATGAAACAACACGATGAGAACATATGCCCCATACGTTCTCATTGTGTGCATTTTGTAGTCCATCTTCAGAACACTGTAGTTTCACCACAGCAGACCCACGTCAATAACATCCTTCTCAGCCAATCACAGTGCGATAAATTCTTCTTCTTCGTTTGGTTTTATGGTGCTTTGCAACCATTGCTCATTAGGTCTATACTGTCTCTTACTGTACCGGAGTATGTAGATGATAAATGGACTGCCTTCCGTTTCCACTATACTCCTTCCGTTTCCACTGTACTCTCAGTCACACATGCATACATTATTCTCTTACATACATATATTCTCTTTCAACATACATACATTTTCCTTTTACATACATATATTACTTATAGTATTAAATGCATAAATGATTGCATGTGCATGAGAGCAAAGTGTATGAATGTGTGCATAAAATATATGAATATGAGAGAAAAATGTATCAGTGTGTGTGTTCAAATATATAAATATGAGAGTGAAAATATATGAATGTGTGAGTGAAAATGTATAAATATGTGAGTAAAAATATATGAATGTGTGAGTGAAAATGTATAAATATGAGAGTGAAAATATATGTATGTGTAAGGAGAATGTATGTGTGTGAGAGGGTGAGAATGAATTATGTCTTGTACGGCCCCTCATAGTCCCACATGCTCTCACAGACACATACATAGTCCAATGTTGTTGAGTTTTGTTTCAAGTGATGTTATGTTCAAAATACTTACTTACCTGCTGTAACTGTGCTTACTTACCTGGATGTTTTAAATACTTATCCTCAGGTCAAGGAAGGAAATGAGGGAGGAAGAAGGAAGGAAGGAAAGGAGGGAGGAAAGAAGGAAGGAAATGAGGGAGGGAGGAAGTAAAGAGGAAGAAGGAAGGAGAGAAGGAAAGGAGGAAAGAAGGAAGGAGGAGGGAGGAAAGAAAGAGGGAAGGAGGGGAAGAAGGAAGGAAAAAACAAAGAAAGAGGGAGGAAAGAGAGAAAAGAGGGAGAGAGGGAGGAAGGAGGGAGGGAGGAAAGGAGGAAGGAAGGAGAGAGGGAGAAAGGAAAACAGGGAAGAAGAAAGGAAAGAAGGAAGGGAAGAAGGAGGGAGGAAAAAAGGAAGGAAAGGAGGAAAGAAGGAAGGAAGGAGGAGGGAGGAAAGAAAGAGGGAAGGAGGGGAGAAGGAAGGAAAAAGGGACAGAGGGGAAGAAGGATGGAGGAAGGAAAGAAGGAAGGAAGGAGGAAAGGAGAGAGGAAGGAAAGAGGGAGGAAAGAAAGAGAGAGGGAGGGAGGGAAGAAAGAGGGAACAGTCAAAACAGATGGGGTCAATTTGACCCAGGAGGATAATTTAAAGTACAAAGTAATTAATAATGAATTTATTCTCAGTTAATCTATATTATTCTTAATGAATTTTAATTGTGCTAACGTGTGTCTTAATTGTGTAAATATGATTCTAGTCTCTGATAAATAGCCTAATTGACCTGACATTTCGTACTATTTGCATTGATTAAATCAGTTTGACTTTATTTGGTCATTATTGTCTGCCAATGTTATTCACAGAGTAAAAGATGGCAATTGATTAACATGTTTAGCAATGGCTTATTATTTAGCTTAGATAGCATCAGAGGATGTGCTGTTGAATAGAGACAACAGGTGTAATGGAAAAAAGCACTTCTTCCATTAAATGCACCACGTTAGTTGTGGGGACAAGGGTGTGTTTTATGTCAGGTGTGTTTTTTTCCGGCACAACCATGTCTTGTAGTACCCAGCGTCATTCGAGGGCTCTGGAAGTATTTTAATAGCTCACGGATGCACGTAGGTCACAAGGTAAGATGAGCCGATAAACGTTAAGGTCCGTGATTTCCCTGAACCAAGTCAAACTGATGTGTACACATCAATATCAGATGACTATTCGCCCATGAATTATCCTGATTTCAATATAAAATGCCAAGAAAAAGCTTTGATTAGCGTGATGTACTAAGTGGAAATGTAGAATAGCCTGCTATCAAAAGTTTACCAACTTAGTGGGACATAAAAAGGAAACTGGAGGCTCATAAATAACAGGACATCATTGGAGCGCATTATTAAAAAAAAAACAAAACACGAATGTCCACTATCAGCCACAACAACGCAGGTAAGTCGATTTAAAATAATTTAAACAGGTCACTGATGACTGTGTAAGCAGGGTTTCATTTTGGGTCCTAAATGTGTCTATTTCCACAGTTTTTGGGTTTACTTTATAAGTTAGTTTGTGAGAAAAACATTTTTTTCGTGCTCCTGGAAAAAAAGAAATTTGGAGATACGTGCTTGTCTTCAGCAACGATATCATATCCCCATACACCCACCCGCACAGGACACTTGTACTCTATCTCAATTTAAGCTGACATCATGGATAGTTGCCAACACCATTATAAACGACTGTATCACTAAACACATCAACAGTAGTAAAAGAAGAAAGAGCACATTAATCCAGGCCAGTCAATACTTGTTAGCAGGACTGGCTAATAAATAACCCAAAGTTTGGTCCAGGGGTTGGCTGGTGTCTTTTAGCCACTTGTGGCATCTTAATGTACTGTTTTAATCAGGGCCAGCGGCTGATAAAGGGCTTACGCTAGCACATCGCCTACTACATTTCCCCACACGTTCCGGGGATTTACATAGAGGGCCAGTAAGCCATCGCCAGAGCCCATGGTCCTGTCTTGTTATTCCCATTCTCATTCCCTGTAACAAAACCTCACTGCGGCCCCGGGAAGCTTGTCACACTAAGATTCAACCCCTTCCATTCTATTATTATCAAATCAAAAAGAGAAATGGCTGGCATTAGGTCAGGGGCAGTATGGAAGGCTTTGATTGGTAATGATGTAAGAACCCCCATTTTACCAGCTTTTATCCTGTTAGAGTAAAAACTCTTTGTACTGGTCTGATGTGTACAGCAGGAACAAGCTGCAAACAAGCTGGGGAACAAGCTGCAAAGGGTGAGCCAGGGCAGAAGTTGGATGTTAATACAGATATTGTTCAAAGATTATAGCAGACTCGCTGAGGTTCAGCTGGCAGATTTAAGTTGCTGCCTTTCTGCACCGGTAACCATGCCAACTGTACTGGGAAACTATTAAAACAGCTCTGCATCGCAAAGTAGGGACACTCCTTATGAAAGAAGCAAAATGGCAGTCTATTGGCCCACAAACCCGGGATAAGCTTCTCATCAGTTTGGGAACAGCAGGCTGCTTATGGGACAAAACACTTTGCCGAGGAGAGGATTTTGCACTCACTGACTTATTTTCATAAATATTGTTTCCATAACTTTTGGGGTTGGATAAGCTAATGGCAGCAGTAGAGTTTCTCAAATCATTGTTTTTCAGCAGTGGTCTGAATTTCTTTACCAATTGCACAATCAGTATCATGGCGTGTCATTTCAATGTAACGTGTATCACCAGATTTGACCTGACACATTAGCACTATACATAGCCATGCTAGATTTACAGGTCAAATGTGTGGCAATTTTTTTAGGATAATGAATTTCAATTTGAAATCTTTGTGTGTCAACACAACAGACAGCAACTCTAGACCAAATCAGTGAGTATATGTAGTTAATGGTATTGAAAACAAGACCAGGTAAAAACCTAGTATATGGCTGGACTGTGTATGAAATGCTAAAGGGCTTTTAATTTGAACTGAGGACTTTTAATTTGAAAGTCATTATTGTGAATATGATATCTCAAGAACTCCTTGAGGGGATTTCCTCAAATGTGGTACAAGCATCCCCTGGGACTCAACAATGAACTGAGTAGAATTTGATGGTCATAGGTCAAAGGTCAAGGCCACTGTCACCGTAAAAAACATGTTTGTGGCCAAAACTCAAGAATTTATGCATGCTAATTATGACAAAATTACACACAAAATAGACAGGATAAAACAATGAAGTCATGACATTTTATATCCAAAAGGTAAAAGGTCAACTTCAGTGTGAAGTTAATGTTATGCATAAACACTTTCCTGGCCATTACTCAACATCATATCTTAAGAACAGAAGAGGAGACATGGTTAGATACCTAATTTGTGACTCTAATCTTGGGTGTCCATCTTGAAACTGTGCTGATTGCATATCTTCTGTGTTGCCGGGAGGAAGATGGGTGTGATGCATCCATGTTTTCTAAGATATGGATGTAAACTATAACTGCAACTTGACTGGCACACGGAGGCCTATGTTGGGATCAACATATATATTTTGGGATTTAAATTCCGGCCTCACATGTAGGCACCAAATATGTTGGGAACATAAATTCGAGCCTCACACGGAGGCACCAAATATGTTGGGATCAACATATTAGGCCTCACCAAGGGGCACCAAATATTTTGGGATCAACATATTAGTTTTGGGAACATAATTTTAGGTCTCACACGGCGGCACCCAATATTTTGGGATCAATATATTAGGTCTCACCAAGGGGCACCAAATATGTTGGGATTTAATTGGCTATCGGAAATAATTAATAATTATTAATAATAATTAATAATTATGTTAAATAATGTGACTTAATTAACATCAAATCACCTCGTGGGGCACCATTCCCGTAAAGGGAAAAATGATAGCCAGTTAAAGATATCAGTCTCATAAAATACTACTAAAATACTGGAGTTTTGATTAATAATTAAATTCTTGACAACAACCAAAATTAACAGTAACGCCTGAAGGATCTCGGGAGTTCTTGACGCAGCAGAGGTTGACTATTCATTCACTCTTGTGCAACATTAAACAGACAGCAGGTATGATTCCAAAGAATTATATTTATTCACAAACTAGCAAAGCAAACCAAAACACACAAATTCTAACTAACTATATACAAGCTTGGTGTGTGTGTGTGTGTGTGTGAGAGAGAGAGAGAGAGAGAGAGAGAGAGAGGGAGAGAGAGAAGAGAAAGACAAAGGCGGGTGTGATGATCAATGAGCCGTTTGGTCTACAAAACAAAATGGCTGACAACAGAGGACTACAAATGGCCGAATCAAAGCTGTCTTCAGGTTGGGGAGTTGTTTGTCTGACCGAAACAGGAACTTTGAGATGCCTGGTTGGGTGTAGCTCTATTGAAAGCCTATTTGTTAATGAGTCTATGTCAATGTGATTTGTGTTGCAAAATGGTCTGGATCAGTGCAGAGATTTAGTTGTGTGCAAGAATCTGTTTGTGAACAGTATTAGCAAACTAAAAACTTAGTTTTGGCGAAGCCAACTAATCAATGACCTAACTGCAAACTATCACAACAATGACTCAATGACAGCATTAAATCACATACAACAAGTAAAACAGTCTTGCTTAGCCTGTAAAGTTGTGATAAACTATGCCCAGTTACATTACTGATCCTTGAGTGGATGGGAGAAAGAGTCACTTGGTGGTGTGCTGCTTTGTTAGCCCGCAAAAGAAGGCTGGGAAGGTGGTTCCAGCTGCAGTCTTTGTTGTGTCCTTTGTTCCAAAGGTGAAACTCCGAGGAAGCTGGTCGCTCAGAGTTTCGCAGAGCTAGACGCCGGGTGCTAACTCACTTGGTTCTCTTTGTTGCTGGAAAGCTAGTTGCAAACCTTGTGCTTGCACCTCTAACTTTCTGGTTCAGGTTAGAGAGTCTGTGATCAACTGCCCTCCCTTTAGTTGTTTGGGGCTATGGAGCAAGGGTCTGGGCCTCTGGGCTGTTCCGGGCCCAGCCGGAAAGAGGTGTGAGCTGCTCCGCAGTTGGAGCAAGAAAGGGATCTGTCTGCAGGGAGCAGACCTTCTACAGATGCCTGTGACATCACAGAGTCACATGTCACTGTAAAAGTCCTGTCCAATCAAGTTGTGAGACTTGTGTCTCACTGAGGTGTGAGGTGAGACATCCTGGAGATGGTTGTCAGATAGCTTTCTTTGTTTGAAGACAAAGAGCATGCAAAGAGGAAAAGCCTGTCCAGTTTAGATTTTAACAAATGACAAATCGTATGTGGTCCTGTGAATCCCAACACATACAACCATGAGAATTCATCTGATTGAGGTCATATTTATTTTGTCAGGAATCTGAGGGTGGGGTGGAAATAGTGGTCCACATCTGGTTGATGTCTGTCTTTTAAAAGCTTCATCTTTAACATGACAATAGACTCAATTAGGAAACATGGCACTTTTTCTTCCTATCCCACTCTCCCCTCTCTTTTCCTTGCAGCACTGTGTGATCCACCAGCTGTAAAAGAACTGAAACGCTGGTGGGAGGTGACAGACCTGTGTTGTTTGGTGGGGGTGCAGAGCTGGTATGGGGCACAGACCGGCATTCTCCTCTTTTGTTATTGCTGATTGGGAAAGCCAGGCAACAGATGTCAGGCTTTTGAATTGGCTCTTAAAACATGACCCCAGAGGTCAAGGTCTTACCCCCCCAACCAATTCCTTGCTGCACAGGGCTGTTATTGTGGAGACCAACCCAGGGTGGACATTCTAAGTGCAGGTTATGGCTTCATAAGCAGTGTTCAGAAAGTTAATCAAAAATATTAATTATTATTAACATTAACATTATTAGTTAACATTAATAATCCTAAGTATAACATCCTACATGCAGCATAAGGTATGAAAGGCCTACTTACATTTAAAGGGCTACATGCGCTTTTCCAAGTTGAGACTATTTCTAGGTCCCATATGCAAACAAAATAAATAATTTGTCCATGTCCTGTAGAATGACACATTGAAGTGATCTGGCAACCCTATCAGCAGGGTCACATCTTCTGTGCCTTCAAAACCATTACCAGTCATTGTTGAAAAATACATTGATTTAACAATATGACAACACTTTGGTAAAGGTTTTGTCCCTCAAGAACCTGAGCTGTCAAGACCAAACACTGACTGGTGGTGCCTTTGCTCAGATTGCCCTCTGATGTCAAGAGAAACTGAACCATTCTGCTGCAATGAGTTTCAGCATGGCCAGGTTTTGTTGGAGGCCTTTTCTGATGCCACCTCTACCAGTCACAGTGTAGGAATGTTTGGGCATTAATAAATGTGGCAGCTAAAACCAGTCATCATTTAAATATCCTGTACTAATATTTTCAGTCAGCTCCTTTATTGATCTAATATTTTCTCAGTTTTGAGGCCTCGCCCCTGGAGTTTCCTCAGTGAGAGGTCTAATACAGCCAATAGGAGAAACTTCTGTGAGCAAAAATGTAAACATTGACGTCTCAGGTCCAATTTAACCAGTTGGTTCTATTTGGCAGCCTGAAAAGTGGCATCAAAGGCAGGTCATTTTAGCAAATATGCTAGCTAACTCACTTAGAGAGTGCAATGTGCTGTTATTTGAACAGTTTAGCACCTAACAAGCACAGCAGCCCACTCGTTTTTCTTCTCATTAAAGTTTCCATAAATCATTTACATAAAACACAGTCCTGCGCTCAGCAACTCACCTCAGACACATCTTTCATTAACTGGCAATATTTCAAAACTGCCAGTGGTATTTATCTACTGCGTCTTAGAAAGGGCCCTTGAGCCAACAGATCTACACAGATTAATACAATTGTGGCAATTATGGAAGGTGGAATAACAAACTACACAAAATCGCTTGCCCTTGCTCATGAGGGAGTTTGGGTGGTGGAGGGAGCTGTGGCAGTGCAGTATTAGTGTCAGGTTGTAATGGCCACCCCTGTATGAATATTGAACATTACTAATCAGCTGATAGCCAAGCAACTGATAGATGAGAAAGTGATGGTGAAGCATGAATAAAAAGCCTGATGCAAATCAACCAATGCAAGCATAGCTTCAATGCTCTGGCTCAAATAATGCTGTGCTCCCCAGATCAAGACAGACAGACAGGGAGAGGAGTGTGTGCTGCATGGCTGAAGCTGCTCACCCTGGGAACAGCAACATCAATGGAGCAGAAGGGGGTATTAGCCCGGCCCAGGCATAGGTGACTCAGGAATTAATGAACTTTCAGTCAGACTTCTTATCCCATCGTATTGATAGGATGAAGTCGAAAGCCTCGCTGGTCCTCTGTGCTCTGCTCCTGAGTGGAAGAACAGAGAGGGAGAGTTTCCTGAAATGGAAAAGCAACGGTTCTTATCTCTGAGACAGGTTGTAAGAAGGGCCAGCGAACAAGGCAGAGGGCAAACACACACACACACACACACACACACACACACAGTGAAATCTTTAAGTGAGAAAATGCTCAGCAGGCCTGACCGCAGCGTGTAGAACACTTGGCTCAGGTCAGATAAAAGCAGTCTGGAATGAATCATTTTCTCACTGCTGGACGGTGATGGTAGTTGTGTGGGTGTGTGTGTGTGTGTGTGAGTGTAAGGACGGTGGGGGTTGGAGGCCACACTACCAACATCTCAGTGTGTTTGTGTATAGAGGAAACACTTTGGAAGTATGAAGTCCGGGTACAAGGTTGTACAAGCCATCCAAAGCAAGCTCACCATGTCAACATTCAGCCCAGTCACCAGAAGAAAATGTTGTATTGTACATTTCTGCAAAGCATGGATAAACTACATTTGTGTGTTTCTTACATATCATATAAATATATCTAGAGTGGTGTAGTTCAGATAACATCAGGGGTGAAAGTAAGCTGGTACGCTCCGGTGCTGCATACCACTAAAAGATTCAGTGGTGGTACACAGTACCAGGAAGAGGAAAGAGCGGCTGCCTGCTAAAGCCCACATTCAGAACCAGTCACAGTGGTTTGAATTGCTTCTGAACCGTCTGTGCTGTGTTTTGGTCCATGCTGGATGGAGCCTTGCCTGGACATCTCCCTTTCTCCCCCACACCCTCCCCTGGGAGAGAGTCTGGTGGTCTCCTATGAGCCCAGTCTTCGAGATGGGGTACACTCTGGAGATGTAGAGCCAGACAACCATTCACACTCACATTCACACCTACGGACAATTTAGAGTCACCAATTAACCTATCCCCAGCCTGCATGTCTTTGGACTGTGGGAGGAAGCCGGAGTACCCGGAGAAAACCCACATAAGCAGATATGTTCAATGTTATTTTGTTTAATTTCAACAACACAGAGAACAGCTTGAACAAGCTGTGTGTGAGCTAACGATCAGGGATTTCACTCTCAGCAGTATGTGACTGCGCATGCGTGTCTACTTCCGAAACACAGCAGTTGGGGTGCGTTTGATTTATTGTACTGGGACATTTGATTTTTCCACAACTGGACCACGGATGTCAAAAAACACCGTTTGCACCGGGACAGGACAAACAATAAATGAAACCAATGAAATTCCACACATTCTTGTGGTTGGCTCAAACGCTGTCAGCATGATTTAAATATCTGTGATTGTTTTTGAATATCATCAACTGAGAGAAAAATGTCAAAATAATAATTTTTGGTCAAATTAAAAGAATGAAAAATCATAATGCAGAGAAAAATTACTAATTTGTTCAAAAGAAAAGACAGGGATACTGAAGATGATTTACTACAGAAAATCACAAAACCAGCACCCAGGGAAGAGGATGTGGAGGAAGCTAAGGGTCAGAGTGAGACACTTTAAATATGTTTTAACTTTTTTTTTTTTTTTTTTCTACCTGTCTGCATTGGTCTTCGTAGCTTAGCGTCACGAAAGGGTGTAAGCTTCTTATGAAGATTGATGCACTGTTAATCTTGCAGTCAAGTATTTTATACCCATACTGTGCGTGGTTGTGACCGTCACCCACCCTCCCTGGAGACTAGCCTATCAGCCTTTACTGGAAAAACTTCCTAATATGAGCCAGAGAGGGCCGTGATACACCAAAGTGTGTCAAGGGGAAAGTAAGGAACAAGCAGGGGGGATTGAGGGGCAGGTGCTTAAGTCCTGAGTTATATAGCGACAGTGCATGCGAAGAAGAAGGAGGAAAAAATAAACAAACAAACAAAAAAACAGAGGAGAAACAGGCGGTGTAGCTGATGTATTGTGGCCTTGAGGTGGTTGTGCTCCATACAGATTATCAAAAATAAACATATACACGTCTACTATACTGTACTGAAAAACAAAAACAAAAGAGAAGTCTACACTGAACACCAAAAATGTGAGAGTCCTGGTGGAGGAGGAAAGCCCGATTGTGGAGAAGAGTTGCCAGCGCAGTGTAGTAGGTTCGAGAAACAAGTGGGCCCCTTTTAAGTGATCCCATCAGTTCTTTGCAATGCGTCACGGAGCTGAAGTATCGAACATGCATGCGTGTATTTGAACCCTCCCAATGTGTTTATGAAAACCATCACCAGGGTCCAGGGCCAGCCCTGCGGGGGAAGGCGGGTGGTATGGCACCCCAAGACCGCAGGAGCGCCCAGACCCCACGCCCAGGGAGCCACAGAGGCCGCAGGACACCACGCAGGCCCAAGGACCCGGGGCGGCAATGGCCAGCACCCCCAGGGAGCCAGAGACACACCCCAGATGGGCGGGGCAGGAGGGCCCGACCACCCGCCCGACGCGGACCCCCACCCCCCACCCACGGACACACCCAGGGACTGCCCCCGACCCAAGGGGCCAGGCGCGGGGGCCCGGCACCGCCCCCGGGGAGAGTACCACCACTGCAACGGATGGGCCCGCACCAGGCGCTGGCCGCCAGCGGGCGCCGGACCGGACGGTAGTGAGAGCTCACCCAGGCCCGGGCGGATGAGGCAGGCAAGGAGGCGGCGATGCTGCAAGGCATACGCCCCCAGCGCACCGGGATCCAGGGGACCGCGAAGAGCCCCCCGCCCGAACCCCCCAGGACGGGCCCCCACCAACACACAGGAGAGAGCGACCCACCACGAGCAGTCAATCCCCCATCGGGACCCCCTAGCAGAGGGCCCAAAAACCACAGCCGGTCAGGAGGCAGAACTCTGGCAGGAACCCACAGAGCCCCCAGGGCACCACCCGGCCCACCCGCCACAGGGCCACAGGACCCCCCCGACACTGGGAACCCAGCGACACCTACCATGATGTAAATGGGCTCCCTGGCTCCAACCCTCAGCCCAGGAGGGCCGGGCCCCGTGAGCCATGCCATGCGTATCTACAGTGTGTCTAAACCCACCACCCCCCCTCTTACTATGATTCTCCAATCCCTGACGGAGAAACATTAAACCTACACCGTGAGTGTGAATGTGAGTGCCCATAAATGTGATGTGGTGCATTAAAATTGAGGGACATAGGAGACAGGTGGGGGCAAGGCTGATGGCTACAGCACACTGCTGTCCTGCAGCCCGTGCAGCCTTAAGGCACCTGGAACCTGTTCCCATCTGTCCCCCAAGATGTAGGTGTGTGTGGTGCTTTAAAATTGGAGGACAGATAAGGATGGGCCGGGGGGCAGTATGGAGGGCTACAGGACACCACTGTCCCATAGCCTGCCCCATCATGAAGCCCCCCAATCCATCAGTGGTCTGCACCTCGAAGAGTGAATGTATGTGGTGCGTTAAAACTGTGGAATGTGTGGTGGGTGAACTAAATGTGGTTTAGGAGGCCAGGCCAGTGTAGGCCCGGCCCGAAGGCTGGAGGGATGGATGAGAGGGGCTAGAAGGTGGGCCCCCCAAGCAACTGCAGCGTCAGGCCCTCGCAATGGTCCCGACCTGGGCCACACCGCCTGCAGCAAACGGACCCCCAGCAGAAGGAAGAGGCGCGCCACTAGGGTGCACGGACGACGAGCCCCACCCAGCCCCCCCGAACCCCGACGCGCAGGAGCACAGGCCAACCCGCAACCCCACCAGTAACCCCCCAGACCGCCCCAGACCCAAAGCCGGACCCCAACCCATCCGACCCGCCCCCCACCGCCGGCCGCACACCAATGGGCAGGCCCACACTGCGCAGCACCAGAACACCCCCCGCTGGCAGCACCCAGCCCCCACACCAGGCCCCCCAGCCCGGGGAGGACCCTGGGGCCGCCCGAGGCGGGGAGAGAGGAGCAGAGAGGGACGGGGAGAGGGGGGAGGGAGGAGGGAGGCGGAAGGGCAGGAGAGGAGCGAAGGGGGGGTGGAGGAGGAGCCCACCCACCCCGCACCACCAGGGGCAGAAACAGCCCCCCAAGGGGGACCGGCCACACCGCCCCAGGCCCAGGGAGCACGAGGAGACCCCGCCACCCCCAGGCACACAGGGCAAGCAGTCCAGATGCACCCACCCCCAGGGGAAAACCGCCCGGCCCCGCGATCCCCCACAGAGCCAGGGAGCAGGCCCGGATTCAAGGGGGAGAAGGTGCACCTAACACATGCTTAAGACCTTGAATTCTGATGAACCGCTGTGATATATTGTGGTGAGAGAGATAGAGAGATTAGGGGTTACATCATTAACAGAAACACGTTACATATTACACAACAGTCTTTCTTGAGTTGTAATATTTATATGTACAGGTGGCATATGCTCACAGGCTGAGTGGCACTATACAGACAGGTTTAGTGAGTGGATAAATGGTGACCATTTTTCTGTAAAGTATGTTAATTGGTTTCTGTGGCCAGCAGATATTTTCTCCAGCGAAATATGTTCTGCAAGGAGATTCAGCCAGTGGTTGATGTTGAGGGTCTGTTTATCTTTCCAGTTGACTAGGATTGTTTTCTTGGTGATGGCGAGAGCTACAAGAAGAGAACTGCAGTGGCTGTTTGGGAGGTCAGTTGTCATCAGGTCACCAATTAAGCACAGGTTGGGAGATAATGGGATCCTGCAGTCCAAAAAGGAGGAGAGTTTTTGAGTGACTGTTGACCAAAAGTGCTGGACGGGTGAACATAACCAGAGTGCATGAAAGTAGGTGTCTGCAGTGTTCTGAGTACACTGAGTGCATATGTCAGATTGACTAAAGCCCATTCCATTCATCTTTTGTTGGGTGATGTGTGTTCTGTGGAGTACTTTAAATTGGATAAGTTGTATATTAGTGTGACTTGTCATCTTGAATGTATTTTTGCATATCTGAGTCCAGAAGTCAGGGTCCGGTGATACACCCAGCTCCTTTTCCCATTTTAAAATTGGTAAATGTATAGAACTGGTCTCTGACAGTAATTTATAAATCTTAGAAAGGTTCTTCTTATTTCTCGGAGAAAGCTTTGTAATATGTTTGGCAAATTCTGGTGGCTGCAAAGTGTCCTGAGGCGCTGGAATTCTCCTCTTGATTGTTTTTATCAATTGTATACTGTAGAAAATTTCCATTTCTTATTTCAAAAGTTTGAAATAAGTTTGTGTATGTCATAAGTATATTGTCTTGGAAAAGGTGGTGGAGATGAGTTACTCCCTTCATCTCCCATGTGCTAAAATGGAGAGGTCTTTTGTTAATTTCAAAATCCGGGTTGTGCCAAATTGGAGAGAGCAAGCAAGGTTGTATCTGAGAGTTTGTGATTTCTAGTGTTTTCCACCAGGCTGACAAGGTGGAAGCAATCATTGGGTTCTTAAAACAGTTATGACGTCTGAGTGTAGTGGTGATAAACGGGAGGTCAGAGAGTTTTATATTGTTGCAGTCCGCCTGTTCTAGTTCGAGCCAGGAGTTGTAGTCTTTGTTAGGATGTAACCATTTGGATAGGTATTGTAGCTGGTTAGCTAAATAGTAATGTTTAAAGTTAGGAGCGTCCAATCCCACTTCCAATTTGTTTTTCTGAAGGGTGCTTAGGCTAATTTTTGCTGTTTTGTTCTTTGAGTAGAATTTTATAATTACAGAATCTAATGACAGGAACCATTTCGATGTGGGTGTGAATGGAATCATGGAGAAAATATAGTTAATTTGGGGAAGAATTTTCATTTTAACTGTGGCTATTCGTCCCAGGAGGGAGATGGGAAGATTATTCCAGCGCTTCAGGTCACCACAGATCTTATCTAGCAGCGGGCTAAAGTTCAGGTGGACCAAGTCTGATAGTTTAGAAGAAATATTTATGCCAAAATATCTTATGTTGCCCACAGGGAGAGAAAATTTTTGGTCTGCAGGATTCCAAGAGTTCTCCGTTATTGGCAGTATTGTCGATTTGGACCAGTTGATGGAGTAGTCCGAAAGTTTAGAAAAATTTGTTATGAGATTAAATACTTAATGTAAAGACGATTTCGGTTCTTGTAGATAAAGTAAAATGTTGTCGGCATATAAATTAATTTTGTGCTCTGAGTTGGCGGAGTGGATACCTATGATCTTGCTGTGCCGACAGACTGCCATAGCCAATGGTTCGATGAATATTGCAAACAGTAGAGGTGAGAGTGGGCACCCTTGTCTTCTTCCTCTCTGCAAAGTGAAGCTTTGAGATGTGATCCCGTTGGTGGTGACTGTGGCCTTGGATAAATGACTCTCCAGAGCCAAATCCACTCAGGGTGGCAAATAGGAAGGACCAGTTGACCTTGTCGAAGGCTTTTTCTGCATCAAGTGAAACAATAATTGCTCTTGTGTTAACGCGTTGTACTTTACTTATCAGATTAAGAACTCTTCTGACGTTATTACTTGAGTGTCTGCCATTAATGAATCCCGTTTGATCATTATGAATTATTGATGCGATTATTTTCTCCAGCCTAGAAGCAAGTGCCTTTGAGATAATTTTGATATCACTGTTGATTAGTGATCGAGGACGGTAGCTAGAAGGAAGTGTGGGGTCTTTGTCTGGCTTTAGTAATAATTTGATTGCTGCTGTATTCATGTGAGGTCTTATACCTCCGTTCTTTTTGATCTCTGTCACTGTCCTGATGAAAAGTGGTGCTAATATTGTCCAGAAATGTTTATAAATTCGGCAGGAAAGCCGTCTGGACCTGGAGCCTTACCTGTTGGCATTTTGTCTAATGCGCTCTGTAGGTCATTAATAGTCAGGGGAGCGTCTAAGATATTTCTGTGTTCCGTGGATAATTGAGGTAAATTTAGGTTATCGAGAAAAGCCTGAATGTCTTCTGGGTTTGGATTATTTACTGTTGAATATAAGTTATGGTAGAAAGAATAGAAAATCTGATTAATCTCCTGGGGAGATTGTGTGTAATTTCCGGATGGCCCCTGGATTGTTGGTATCAGAGATTTTTCTTTATTGTGTTGGAGCTGATTAGCCAAAAATTTGTTACTGTGTTTGAAGTTATTATATCTTAGCTGCTGTATGACAAATTCAGTTTTCTTTGATAGAATATTGTCCAGTTGCAATTTTGTACACTGTAATTGGGTCCATACTTGATCACTTGGATTGTTTGCATATTCCTGTGTTAGTTTAATTTTTTCCTCAATGTTTTTTTCTGCTTGCAATTCCTGTTTCTTCTTGTAGGAGGAGTATGATATAATTTTTCTTCTGATTACTGCCTTCCCAGTTTCCCATATTAAAGATGGAGATAAATTTGGAGAGTCATTATCTTCAAGAAAGTTTGCCCACTCCCGTCTCACCATTTTGTCAAAGTCTGGGTCTTTAAGTAAAGAGATATTAAAGCGCCATGTTGGGGACCATTTATGGGTGGTTTCTATTTGCAGATTGAGTGATATTGGTGCATGGTCGCTGATAATGATCGGGTGTATTTTTGTGGTAATTTTTTGTGAGATGGAGTTATTTAAGAGAAAAAAGTCAATTCTTGAAAATGAGCGATGCACAGGAGAGAAGAAAGTATATTCCCTCTTCGATGGGTATTTGAGTCTCCAGCCATCGCCAAGCCCAAAATCATCCATATATTCCTGTATTACCTTAGCCGATTGTGATTGTTTTGTGTGTACTGAGTTACTAGATCGGTCTAATGAAGCATTTAGGACTGTGTTAAAGTCTCCTCCAATTATAGTTGTCGAGCTGTCTGATAGGTTAGATAATAGAGAGAAGACTGTGTGAAAGAAGACTGGATCATCATTATTAGGGGCATACAGATTAATGATTGTATATAATTTGTTAAAGATTGTTGCCTGAATAATGATGTAGCAGCCTTCTGGGTCTGTTACCGTGCTGTTTAAAGTAAATGGTAGTCTCTTGTGGACCATGATAGAGATACCTCTTTGTCTGCTGTTATAGCAGGATGAAAAAATTTGATTAAAATTTGGATCTTTAAGAGATTTTTCTTCTGACTTTAGCAAGTGGGTTTCTTGTAGGAGAAAAATATCTGTTTTCAATTTTGTGACAAAGTCCATCACTTTAATTTTTTTTGCCTGTGAGCAGATGCCATGTACATTCCAGGAAACCAAGTTTAGGTGTGACATTGACAACGTGGGGGTTTTATCATACTGTGTGTGGATATGGAGAATAATCTGTGTGTGTTTCTATGTGAGTTTCTATCTGCGTGGATTTTGCATGAGTAGATGTAATTGTTAAGTGTATGTCTTACAGTCAACCGATGTGTCATGGTGAAGCACCGTAGAGTTATGGAGCAGAGCATTAGAATATATACAAGCATGTTCAACAACCAGAAGCACCTGCGCCTTGAAGTATTCACAAACCTGAAAAACAAAGGGGTTACATGGAGTGTATTTGTGTGTGAGGTGAGGGAGGGGGATTGAGTGAGAGGGATGGGGGGGGGGGGGGACATGGAGGAGGGAAAAAAAAAGAGAAGGAAAGGGAGAATACTGGGTGGGGTATGTGAAGTGTACGTTCACACCCTGTGAGATTTTTTTTTCCCTTTTTTCCTTTTTTCCTTTTCACTAATTCAGTGTTGTGTTCATTATATATACATATATATATATATATATATATATGTATATATATATATATATATACATATATATCCATATATCCACATGTACATACATATACATCTACTTATACACATACATACATACATACATATATACCATGGCCGCACGATTAATCGCATTGCAATCGCAGGAATGCTTAATTATCTGTTGCAGGAGAAATGTGTCAGAATACCATTTTGAAAGAAATATATATATATATATATATATATATATATATATATATATATATATATATTTATTTATTTTTTCAAGAATAGTGCAGCCCCAATATATATACATGCATACACACATCTTTTGGTCTTTTTTTTTCTTTTTTTTTATTCCTTTTATGATACAATTAAGCTATGGTTCTACTTTGTTTTGTGGTTTTAGGGGCACTTATCTCACTTAGAAGAGCCATGGGGTGGTGGTTGAGTGCCAGAACAGCTGCCCATCTATGTATAATTTGTCGACCACAAGAGAGGTCCTATTTCCCCTCTGCCTGTGCTCTTTTAGAATGGGATATAACACTTTACGCCTCTCGTTGATTTCCCTGGGGAACTGATCGTTCATACCTAACGAAGTGCCTTTTAGCTCTCGTCCTTTACTCTTAACAAGCATTTTCTGCTGATAATGTTCGAATTTGGCGATGATCAGACAAGGACGCTGACCTCCTCGGGGTCCAAGCCTGTGGACACGGTGAAAGGTGATGTTGTTGACAGTCTCCATCGGGATCTTGAGGGCCGTCACCATGAACTTTTTTACCTGGACTTCTGGGTTGTCTGGTGTGCTCTCTGGGATGCCAGAAATGATTAAATTGTCTCTCATGCTTCTGGACTGCACGTCGAGGACAGTTTCCTTCAGGAGTTTATTTTCCTTTTTGAGGAGATCTACATCTGAAGTGACCGTCGCTAAGGTGGAGAGGAGTTCAGCGTTGTTTTGCTGCAGGTCACTAATCTGCTGGTAAGTGAACTCCAAGCTTACCTTCTAGCTTCTTGTTGATGGATTCCAAGACGCTAAATTCGGAGGATAATAAGTCTTGTGTATCGGTAGCGGAGTCGGTCTTCTTCCTCTTATTGGGGTTGTCGGCAGGACCCTCCATGACGCACTCGTAGTAGTAGTGATTGATAAACTCTTCTAGGTTCTCCACTCTGGCTGATGGTGCAGGCTGGAGTTGTCACCCGTTAGATAATTATATTGTTTGGCTAGTTTGTTGATATCTAATCTAGCAGCTAGGCGCCGCCATGTTGAATCTCAAAATCTCACAGAGGTCTCGCGGTCTCACGCTGCTATCCGGTCTCCTGAACCGCAGCCGCTCTGCCTGTTTTAACTTTAATGTTTATTGAGTTTATTTTATAGTTTATTGAGTTTATTGCCGATACTGATCAATGTTTTTTACAATGAAAAATAGTTGAATAATTGAAATGTTTTTATTTGTTTGTTTGGTTTTTGACTTTGCTTTTTAAAAATGCATGAAGCGAGGAGAGGTTAACAATATGAAGCAATGAAGGTTTTGGTAATAGCACCGGCAAGAATTTAAAACTACTTTCACCCCTGGATAACATGTATGTATATGACATCCTCATCAGGAGGAGGAGGGGGTGGTCGATGGAATGAGAACTTGGCAAGACAGCTGACCACAAAAAACCACTGCTGAAGACCAACACAGGTATTGTTTTACAGAGAGGTTGGGACATTTCCAGCCATGGTTGTGGTGATAAAATCAGGTATTTTTAGCCAAAACATCGCGCTTCCCTCACCCTAACCAAGTTTTTATTTATTTTTTGACTAAACCTTACCACACATTAACCAAAGTGTAGTCACAACATAAAATGAAATTAAAAAAAAACTGAAATGTAAAGAAATGTCATGTTTAAGTCTTAGCTCTCTACTGGACTCTGAGGGCAAAATTCTCCTCCAATCACGAGCACCGAGCTCGCAGGCTGTCTATTGCTTGTCCTTTGACCCCTGCAGAATTGACCTATGGCTAAGCCCTGCCCTCAAACGCGATGAGCCAGTCACAGTGCGTTTAGCCATTCCCATACACTCGGACATTCTCTACCTGGACATCGATTGAAATGCATTACAGAAAGTCAGTTTCGTTCGGTTTTATGAGCTTTTTCTGAGATTAGAAGTGAATAAGATTAACAAGGATGTCTACATCTGTTCTTTTTTTTTTAGCCTTTATTTATCCAGGAAATGTCCCATTGAGATACAAGATCTCTTCTTCCAGGGAGTCCTGGCCAAGACAGCACACATAAGTTCCATACATGAGGCAACATATTGTCACTTTGCTGGAAAGAAATATAAAGTTATCTTTAACATCTCTAGCTAACGTTAGCTAAAGTTAGCCTAACATAAGCTCCTAGCTGCGTTGTTCATCATGTCACCATGTTTGCTGGGAGTTCATTAGCCTATTTTGTTCTAGTTTTTGTGCTGTGGTGATCGTACATCATTGTTAGCTGTTGTCCAAAGGGCTCTGGTTAAACCAGTGTCAGCTTCTGGAGCTTAGCTTCATTAAATTAACCAGCACCAAACTGTTGGGATTCACAGGATCACAGATGATTTATCATTTAAAAAATCTAAACTGTAGATTTAAAGGCTTTTTCCTCTGCATGCTCTTTGTTCTCCAAACAAAGACAGCTATGTGACACCCATCTCCACAGGAGATCTCACCTCACACCTCAGTGAGACTCAAGTCCCAAAACTTGATTGGACACCTTTTACAGTGACATGTGACTCTGTGATGTCACAGGCCTGCAAAGATCTGCTCCCTTCCAACAGATCTCTCTTCTTGCCCTGGAGCTTCAACAGCTCACACCTCTCTCCGGCTGGGCCTGGAACAGCCCAGAGGCCTAGACCCTGGCTCCATAGCCCCAAACCACTAAAGGGAGAGCAACTGATCACAGACTCTCTTGCAAACGCAAGGTTTGCAACTAGCTTTCCAGCAACAAGGAACTAAGTGAGTTAGCACCCGGCGTCTAACTCTGCGAAACCCTGAGCGACCAGCTTCCTCGGAGTTTCACCTTTGGAACAAAGGACCCAACAAAGACTGCACCTGGAACCATCTTCCCAGCCTTCTTCTGTCGGCTAACAAAGCAGCACACCACCAAGTGACTCTTTCTCCCATCCATTCAAGGATCGGTAATGTAACAACTGGGCATAGCTTATCACAGCTTTACAGGCTAAGCAAGACTGTTTAACTTGTTGTAGGTGATTTGATGCTGTTTACTGAGTTATTGTTGTGATAGATTGCAGTTAGGTCATTGATTAGTTGGCTTCGCCAAAGCTAAGTGTTAAGTTTGCTGATACTGTTCACAAACAGATTCTTGCACACAACTAAACAATCTCTGCCCTAATCCAGACCGTTTGCAACACGTCACATTGACATAGACTCATTAACAAATAGGCTTTCAACAGAGCTACACCCAAACAGGCATCTCAAAGTTCCCGCTTCTTTTCCTTTGTCTTTGTCCTGACCACACGGTCAGACAAACACCTCCACCTGAAGCTAGCCTTGATTCGGCCATTTTGGTAATTCTCTGTTGTCAGCCATTTTGTTTTGTAGGCCAAATTGATCACCACACCTGCCTTTGTCTTTCTCTTCTCTTTCTCCCTCTCTCTCTCTCACACACACAGACACACACACACACACATATACACACCAAGCTTGTATAGAGTTAGTTAGAATTTGCGTGTTTTGGTTTGTTTTGCTAGTTTGTGAATAAATGTAATTCTGTGGAATCATGCCTGCTGTCTGTTTAATGTTGCACAAGAGTGAATGAATAGTCAACCTCTGCTGCATCAAGAACTCCAAAATCTTTCAGGCGTTACTGTTAATTTTGGTTGTTGTCATTAATTTAATTATTAATCAAACTCCAAATTAATAGTTTAGCCTATTTTATGAGACTGATATCTTTCATCATATATATTATCATATTTATATCATTTTTCCCTTTACGGGAATAGTGCCCCACGAGGTGATTTAATGTTTATTAAGTCACATTATTTAACATAATTATTAATTATTAATAATAATTATTAATTATTTCCGATAGCCAATTAAATCCCAACATATTTGGTGCCTCCGTGTAAAGCCTAATGTGTTGACCCCAACATTTATGGTGCCGCCGTGTGAGGTAAATATATGTTGACCCCAACATATTTATGGTGCCGCCGTGTGAGGTAAATACTAACGGAGAGACACTCTTGGTAAGGATGGTAAAAAGCCTGTTATCCTTTTCTCATATTCTGAGCCAAAAACCTTAACTTCAGTGGAACAATGCTGATCCTTTGTCTTGTTGTCTTTGATGGTGATGGCAACGAGATGCTTACACTGGGACCTGTAAATTTTGGCAGGTCACAACCAGTGACACAGTAACCCTTGATTCAACATATCTGCTACATATAAAACATTGCAGAAACATACAATGCCAACATGTATTCTGGAGAATGGGTTGCAAAATTTTAGTTTGTAAAGTGTTCAGCCTGACAGCCAAAAGCCACAAAAATGCATCAAATACAAAAAAGGGTCTAGATAATGGCATAACTTACTGCCCTGTTAAACTCCCATAACTTATGAGTAACTAATCAAACTAAGCATTGATGATACAAAACATGGCATGATGTACTACTTCTCTTCTCCAACTGCCATGTTTTTACAGACTGAAAATCTGAGCCTGAGTCAAAGTGGCAGGCATTGCCCTGATTGTTCACCAGGTTTTGCAGGCAAAATTTAGCTTGCCTCAATCAGAAAATAATATGTGGTTTTGTAGAACCATCTGACATCACTGTTCTTGTCTAAGGACAGGGTTATGTTCAGAAGTGTGTTCACAAGTCACATGACTTGTACTTCAGTTGGACTTGAATCAAATTGAAAATTTGCTTGCAAAAGAATCCCAAACACTTTTGACTTGGAATTATTTGATATCCTCCCCTTGTCCAAAGATTAAAAATGATGTTCTAAAATCATGTTTAGAGAATCAACTCCTCATTTTCCTAACAATGGATACACTTTAAATCAGTCTGACAGGAGGGAGAGCTGTATTTGCTAGTGCAGATCATCAAAAAGAAAACAAAAAAGGAGATGGCAACCTGGAAACATTTGGTTCAGAAACAAATGGTGTATAGTTGTGTTATAAAAAATGTGAGTTAATCTGAAAGCAGTTATTACAGCTTTTGAAAAATACTCATTATTTCTTTACATTTGTGATACTGTCCCTGCTTAAAAATTTGAAATGGCAGTACATTTGGTGAAATACACACAATGTACATTATGACTTTTTCACTCCTCTCAGTGAATAGAGGAGGAAGCCAAGTGTCATGAAACAGAGAGGACCCACACGCAGAATCACAAGGCAGAGGCAGGAATAAGGCAAAAACTGAAATTTTACTGAGTTTTCCCAGTAGAGAAGAGTACAGTCTGTTGCATGAGTCAGAACCAAAAATCAGAGTGATCAGGCAGAGGTACAGAGGGTTCAGGTAAAAACACAAACCAGGTAAACAGGCACAGGTCATAAATCCATCAGGCAAAACAAGGAAACAGGCGGGGTACAAGGCAGGCATTAGCACTAACAACGATCTGGCAAACAACAGGGGGAAACTGACTGGTATAAATGCTGAGGGGAGAATGAGCAGATAAGAAACAGGTGTGTGGTGGCAGAGCAGGCTGGTCGCTGATTGGCAGACAGTCAATGCAGGGGGAGAGCAAATGGGTATGGACAGAGTACTGGCGGGAAAAGCTGGCAGGGCTGACTGGAGGATGAGCAGAGTGGTGTGAGCAGGAGGAGCAGCAGGAGGGTGGGGCTAAGAAGCTACAGCAGAGTCCATGACAGTACCCCCTCCTCTACGGACTCCCCCAGGCATCCTACTGGGCTGATCAGGGTGCAGACGGTGGAACTCCCTGATGAGGGTGGGGTCATAGATGTCCCTGGCAGGAACCCAAGACCTCTCCTCAGGACCGTAGCCCTCCCAGTCCACCAAATACTGAATGCCCCTCCCTCGACGCAGAGACTTGAGTTTCTTGACAGTATAGACTTCTTCAACATCGACGAGCCTGGGAGGAGGAGGAGGGTTGGCGGGTGGGGCGAGAGTGCTGGTGTGTACTGGCTTGATACACGAAACATGAAAGGTGGGATGGATTCTCCGAATGGTCCAGGGCAACTGTAAATGAACAGCAGAGGGATTAATAATTTTTGACAGCGGAAAAGGCCCAACGAACCCGGGAGTCAACTTTCTGGAGCTAGTCCAGAGGGGCAGGTTCCTGGACGACAACCAGACTTGTTGTCCAATCCGGTATCGGGGGACAGCGGAGTGGCGGCGGTCTGCCTGATCCTTTTGACAGGCTGAAGACCGCAGGAGTTGGGCACGAGCTCGTTGCCAGGTCCGGTGACATCTACGGACATAAGCCTGGGCAGAAGGCACAAGTGTCTCCTCCTCTTGCGAGGGGAACAACGGGGTTTGATACCCAAACCAGACTTGAAATGGAGAGAGCCCTGTAGAGGAGACAGGCAGGGAATTGTGTGCATACTCCACCCAGGGAAGGACTTGACTCCAGGAGGATGGGTTCTGGCTGACAATGCAGCGGAGGGTGGTCTCAAGGTGCTGATTGGCTCTCTCAGTTTTACCATTGGACTGCGGATGGAAGCCCAATGACAGATCCACTGTAGCACCTATGAGAGTACAGAAGGCTTTCCAAAAACGAGAGGTAAATTGAGGACCCCTATCGGAGACCACAGAGGTTGGCAGGCCATGTATCCTAAAAACATGTTGCAGTAGGAGTTGAGCAGTTTCCTTGGCTGTGGGCAGTTTAGGCAGTGGAATGTAATGCACAGACTTAGAAAAACGATCTACAACAGTAAGGACGACTGTGTTACCCTGAGAGTCCGGGAGACCAGTGATAAAGTCCAGGGCTATGTGAGACCAGGGCTGGCGAGGAATGGGCAGTGGGTGTAGATGGCCAGACGGAGGACGGTTGGACGGCTTCCCCTGGGCACAGTTGGGACAGGCAGCTACATACTCCAACACGTCCCTCTGCATTTGAGGCCACCAAAACCTCTGTCGAAGATTAGTCAAGGTGCGCTGGACCCCCGGGTGGCAGACGAGTTTGGATGCGTGAGCCCATTGAAGAACCTGGGAGCAGACAGACACAGGGATAAACAGCCTCCCACTAGGCTCATTACCTGGAGATGGATGTTGATGGAGGGCCTCCAGTACCTCTTGCTCTATGGAAAACCGTGTGGTGGCGATGAGACACTGGCTTGGCAGGATAGTGTCAGGTTCAGAGAGTTCCCCCTCCTTGACAAACTGGCGTGACAAGGCATCTGGCTTCACATTCTTGGATCCTGGACGGTAGGAAAGGGTGAAGTTGAATCGAGAGAAGAAGAGTGCCCACCTTGCTTGTCTGGAGTTGAGACGCTTAGCTGCCTTGATGTACTCCAGGTTTTTATGGTCAGTCCAGACCAGGAATGGTTTTTCCGCCCCCTCCAGCCAGTGTCTCCACACTTCCAGTGCCATCTTGACAGCCAACAGCTCCCGATTGCCGACATCATAATTTCTTTCTGTGGGAGACAGACGGTGAGAGAAGAAAGCACAGGGGTGCAGCTTATCATCACTGGGGTAGCACTGAGACAGAACTGCACCCACTCCCACGTCAGAGGTGTCTACCTCAACCACAAACTGGAGCTGAGGATCAGGTGTGACTAGAATGGGAGCAGACATGAAGGCCTTCTTAAGTTTACAAAAGGCCTCCTCTGCAGCAGGCGGCCAGGAAAAGGGGAGAAGTAAGAGCAGTTAGTGGGGCAGCAACAGAACTATAACTGCGTATGAACCTCCTATAAAAGTTAGCAAACCCCAGGAACCTTTGAAGCTCCTTCTGGGTTGTGGGCTGGGGCCACTCCAGCACAGCCTTGGCCTTGGAAGAGTCCATCTCCAACTTCCCAGCGGACAATACAAACCCCAAGAAGGACACTGTGTCCCGGTGAAACTCACACTTTTCAGCTTTAACATATAGCTGATTCTCCAAAAGACGCTGCAGGACCTGCCTCACGAGCTGCACATGCTCCTGGGGGGATTTGGAGAATATCAAAATGTCATCCAGGTACACATAGACAAAGTTATTAACCAGGTCCAGCAGCACATCATTCACCAGGGACTGAAAGACAGCAGGGGCATTAGTCAAGCCAAAAGGCATTACCAGGTATTCGTAGTGCCCACTGGGTGTATTAAAGGCCGTCTTCCACTTGTCTCCCTCCCGTATGCGCACCAGGTGATAAGCGTTGCGGAGGTCTAGTTTGGAGAAGATCGTGGCTCCCTGCAAGTTTTCAAAAGCTGAAGAGATTAGTGGTAATGGGTAATGGTTCTTAACGGTAATGTCATTTAGTCCACGGTAGTCAATGCAAGGCCGAAGAGACCTGTCCTTCTCCACAAAGAAGAAACCTGCGCCTGCTGGAGAAGAAGATGGCCGAATAATGCTTGCAGAGAGAGCATCGTTAATGTATTTGTTCATAGCTTCCATTTCAGGTGCTGTCAGTGAGCAGAGCCTACCCTTAGGTGGTGATGTTCCAGGCAGCAGATCAATAGCACAGTCGTATGGCCAGTGTGGAGGAAGAGTGGTGGCACGTGATTTGCTAAATACAGGTTTGAGGTCCAAATATTCGACTGGCACTGCCGACAGGTCCGGATATTCCTCCAGAGGCTCCATGACACCACCTGGTGACAAGGCTGACAGGAGACACTGTGACATACAGAATGTGCTCAATCCCAAAACATTGTTACTGGCCCAGTCAATTTGGGGGTTATGTTTGACCAGCCAAGGATAGCCCAATATTATGGCGACTTGAAGAGTATCAATCAGGTGCAAGGGAATCTCTTCACAGTGATTGCCAGAAATCAGGAGAGTGACAGGTTCAGTAACATATTTTAGCTTGGCAAGAGGCTGGCCATTGAGAGCGTTGGCTTGCATGGTTTGAGGTAGCCTCTGGGTAACGATGCCCAGCTGTCTGACCAGGGCTGTGTCGATCTTGCTCTCATCTGCACCAGAGTCCAGTAGCACGGCAACCTCCAGCCGCTGATCTCTCCACTGAAGGGTGGCAGTTAGTAGAGAGCGTTTGACGGAAGATTCGGAGAAGGGGAGGACACTCACCAGTAACTCCTGCTCTACTGGCGAGCGTTGTCTTTTAATGGGCAGGAAGCAACGTAGTGTCCAGACTGGCCACAGTAAAGGCAGGAGCCTGTGGTGATGCACCGTTGTCTTTCCGCAGGGGACAACTGGGTCCGGTCCACCTGCATGGGCTCGGGTTCAGAGGGGCTTGGAGCTGGCTCTGCTGCCGGTGAGCTGTGGAGAGACAACTGAGGGTGCCTGGCTAGCCTCTTCTTCTGCCTCTGTGTTAGCCTGCTATCAATGCGAATGGCTAGGTGAATGAGTGAGTCTAGCATGGCAGGTAATTCACGTGTGGCTAGCACATTCTTTATAGTTTCAGAGAGTCCATTCAAAAAGGCATCGTACTGGGCATCCACATTCCAAGAACACTTAGCAGCTAATGTGCGAAATTCACTGGCGTAATCAGAGACTGACCTCCTCCCTTGGCGTGCCTGCAGAAGGACTCGTGCTGCCTCTCTGCCACTGATGGACCTGTCAAACACCTTCTTCATCTCTTCAATGAAACTATCCAGGGAGGCACAGACAGGTGAATTGGCTTCCCACACCGAAGTTCCCCACTCTCTCGCTCTCCCATTCAAGAGAGTGATTATGTAGGCAACACGGAAGTGTTCAGATGGAAAGGTGGATGGTTGCAGTTCAAACACAAGGGAACATTGAGATAAAAAAGAAGGCCAGGCCAGGCTCACCACTGTAGTGACTGGGGGGAGGCAATCGTGGCTCATGGCTAGGGTGTGGTGCTGGTGGAACAGACGGCAGCGCTGGTGAAGGAATTGCCTGGCTGGGCGGGGCTGTGACCTGAAGCTGCTGTAGCTGTGTCGAGAGCTGCTCAATGCTGTTAGAGAGTACTTGCAGATGTTGCGTCACCGTAGCCATGTCCTTCTGTTGAGTGTTGAGGGCAGAGCCTTGCTTGTCCACAAGCACACAGAGGTGTTGAAAATCTGCTGGATCCATTCCTGGCCAGATTGTACTGTCATGAGACAGAGAGGACCCACACACAGAATCACAAGGCAGAGGCAAGAATAAGGCAAAAACTGAAATTTTACTGAGTTTTCCCAGTAGAGAAGAGTACAGTCCGTTGCATGAGTCAAAACCAAAAATCAGAGTGATCAGGCAGAGGTACAGAGGGTTCAGGCAAAAACACAAACCAGGTAAACAGGCACAGGTCATAAACCCATCAGGCAAAACAAGGAAACAGGCAGGATACAAGGCAGGCATCAGCACTAACAACGATATGGCAAACAACAGGGGGAAACTGACTGGTATAAATACTGAGGGGAGAATGAGCAGATAAGAAACAGGTGTGTGGTGGCTGAGCAGGCTGGTCACTGATTGGCAGACAGTCAATGTAGGGGGAGAGCAAATGGGTGTGGACAGAGTACTGGCGGGAAAAGCTGGCAGGGCTGACTGGAGGATGAGCAGAGGGGTGTGAGCAGGAGGAGCAGCAGGAGGGTGGGGCTAAGAAGCTCTAGCAGAGTCCATGACACCAAGTGTGTTGTGATGAAAACTGAAACAGGTTTGACCCGACAACAAACAGTAGTTAGTATTAGCAGAGAATAGCCTACATACTGTCTGTGAAGCCCCCATCACCCACCCACATACATTTACTGCCTTACTGAACTCATCAAGCATAGTGTTTTTATTGCATTTTGACTGTCCTGCTAATAGAAAAGTGACATTTGGGAAGCTTTCATAAAAATACAAAAAAAAAAAATCTAATCTCTAACCTTTTTTTAATGAAGCCAAAAAAGAAAAAAAAAATATTGAGTGGCAGGGAAAATGCTTAGCATTTGTTGTGTGATCCTTTGCCCGCCACACAGATATTAGGACTTTTGAATGAATAAATTAGCAGAAGGAAGCAGACGCCAAATCCTCTCCTTTGTGATTAAAGAAACTCCATCAGATTCCTCGCTTTTTTTATTAGACAGGGTGTTGCAAAGAAAAGAAAATGGCATTCTTTTGGATTCCCTGCGCTTGCACACACACACACACACACACACGCACATGCACAATTATCTAACTATCCCGCCTTGTCCATTTATTCAACACATTTCTCCAGGCACCATTGCTATTCTGTCTGTCTGTGGCTGCACAAAGATTAGGCCTCTGCTGTGATTTAAAAAAGACCAAGTAAAACAGGAAAAAAGCCTAATCATACTTTAATTCTTGAATCATTTCTGCAAAGAGAATTTCCTCTAATTCTCCACATAATAATGGGTTTATAACCTTTATTTGTAAGTGGATGGGTCGACCTTAATTACAGTCATTGGAGACCCTACATTCTGCTTTTGTAATCTCTGACATATCAGCACTTGATAAGATTACTGTTTAATAGTGGTAATGTTTCACTTCAAAACGTGATTAGCCTTTGTTGATATAAATGTCTATACAATGCAAAAAGCTGTGATTTACAGAAATGCAGAAATTGAGTTGTAATGAACTCACATTTTGGTAATATCCACAGTTTAGTAATTAGGAAAATGCACGCTTTCCTCATTTTGGCTGCACAGTGTTGCCATTACTGCAGCAGCACTTTGAGTGAGGTAACTAAGAAAGAGGAGTTAATACATGACAATTGAACAGCAAAGGGGCTTGACTGTGTGGGAGTCATGAGACAGAGATGTACAGAGCGGTCCTAGAGCAGGAGTGGTCCTAGAGAGAAAAAATAAGTCAAGGCTGTGTTTTATTACTTTGTGCACACAGAGATATAATTTGTTACCTTGGTTTAAATAAAACTGTCCTACATTTTGGTCATTTGTGCACATGAGATAAGGTACATAGAGAGATCATCCATGAGCCACCATCATGGGGGGACTGTAGGTAATGGCTGATGAGACTTTTTATTACTATTTTTACTAGTATAATTATTATTTACTCTGTTAGTTTCAACTGAGTTTGGGCTGCTTGTGGTACTTATCGCTACAGCTTGCAGGCAATGGGAAGAGTTTTTTTTTCAACATGAAAAAATATCAACGCTTGTGTTTTCTGGTGTGTCAGACTGTTGTAAAATAACCACATAACTCCCATGCTTATGTACACATCAAATGTGTTATTTTGATGAATTATTCTGCACATTTTCCTCTGCACATCAACAGGTGCGTTGGAGCAGAAAGAACTGATAACAATTCATACAGCTCCATGAAAAATTGTGAATTCACTTTAAAGTTTTCAAGTCCCTCAGGTCCATCCATTTCTGCTGGGATTATACCCAATATTTCTGTCCTAAAAAGCGGGTAATAGTGGATAACTTTGGTCACCTTTTTGTAAATGAGGCTGGCCAAAATGTCACCTGGAGCTCCACATTTTCAAATATAATACAGGTAGATGTGTGGCTTTGATGAGCAACATGGTCAGACATCTGGACAAAGACATCTTCTGGTAATATCACTTTGATTAATGTCAAGTTGTCGTAATCAAGACAACCCAAACAATGTCAACTTGTCATTACAAAAACAAATGACACTTAATGACAGCAGTCATAAATGTTTATGACATGTACATAATGTTCATGACCGTGTCATATCATAGTTATGACAGTGTCATGTGACTCTTATGTAGATACCTTCAAGTAAAGTGTTACCTATTGTTGAGGAATAGTGTTAAAAATAAATTCCAACCACTTATTCTTCATCTGTTCGTCGTTTGGCAGTCCAAACAAAGGTAATTTGCAATCGCACTGAAAAAAGCAGCTTCTCCTCAACAGCTCCCCAACAGCTGAAACTATTCACAGCAGCAGCTCCAGCTCTGCTCTGAGAAAGTTTTTTGGGGGGGCGCAACTCAGTGGCCCGCAAGCGGGCATTGTGTGCATAGATAATGTGTTACATAGTGATGCAACCAAGTTATGGAAGTGAAGGCAGGAATGCAAATGAGTCGTTTCAGGCAGCTGAGGAGCTGTGTCTCTGAGGGGGGAGAGAGATCCCTTTGGCATGGACTTTGGGCTTTTTTACTTAGCAGACCTTATAGATGCATAAAAATGCTATATAAAACAGTAAAGAAGATTGAAGAAAGCACATGTTCACTTTAACAAAACACTGAAAATGGATGAACATATTTAAAAGGAATATATGAATGGGTGCATGAATATGATTAAACAATGAATGTGCATTTAGATGAATGACTGAATCAAGGATTCCTCCCTTTATTCATTTATTCAAAAAACACTGAAAACAAATGAGGCCAATAAATATTAGCAGAATTTTGCCTTTGGAGAGTAACACTGACACTAAAATAGTTAAATGAAAACTTAATTTGTGTAATACACTACTGATTTTAGTCACTGTTAAGGCAGTATCATCTGCAATTTTTCATCCACCTAAAAATGTCTGCTGGTCTGTTTTTTGACAGAGCTGTGGTTTAGAGGTGATGTCTCTAAAACGCCAGCTTCCTTACCTTGTCTTATGTTTTATTTTATTATCTTTTGTTCTTACCTTTTGTTATGCAGCCTGTGTCTATAATGCAGAATTATTCAAATCCCAAGTTGGTTTACTGCTTTATCCACCGTCCACCACTGGCCTCAATGAAAGCAGTGTATGACTTTACTCTGAAGCCCCTGGGATTTAGCATCATGTGTGTGTGTGTGTGTGTGTGTGTGTGTGTGTGTGTGTGTGTGTGTGTGCGAGCGTGCGTGCGTGCGTGCGTGCGTGCGTGCGTGCGTGCGTGCGTGCGTGCGTGTGCACCTTAAAGCCTTCCTCACTGTCTCGTCCTCAGAGCTGAGACCTGGAGAGGAGGAGGGGGAGGAGGAGGACGGGGAAGTCTTCATCCTGCCTCCCTCTGAGGTGGCTTCTATCTGCATATGAAACGGGAAAGCCCCTGGTCCTCCCCAACCAAACGGGCCACTTTGCATCCATAAGAAAAACACTGGTGAACAACAGGAGAGTCTGAATACCCTGCAGCCTCGTTTCCATCAGCAGAACAGAAACTCACACCAAACTAGACTCTTCCTGCATAATTTATATACATTTTCATGTGGAATATGGTTCACTAGAATGATTACATTTTCTTCAAAAATAAAGGTCCAGTCACACCAACCTTTGAACTTTCATGATGAAAGTAGAAAAGTGCACTCAATAGACTGCAGATCCCCACTACTTGTGCTGATTGTGGCCACTCTAGACAGTGCACAGCTGCACAACTGTGCCCGTTTGAAGTGTCCCTCCTCGCTCCGTTGGAGTCAAAATGATGACAATTTATTTATTTTTTTCTTAATCTTGTGTCATGTATCAAGTATGGAATTAATTTGTAAATGCTCGCTTCAAAATGAGAGCAAACTTTCCTATGGATGTAAGCTTGTGAGCCACAGTAAGGGGCAAAACGTGGCCTACAACAGATAGTAAGGCTTGTTGATTTTAGCCTAGATGATTTCTGGAAAACTTGTGGCCCCTACCAGCCAGTTAAGTGGAGAGAGGAGTCAGCAGTCAATGAAGGTATAAAACAATAACTAAAACAGTTTTTTTTTTTTTTTTTGTAATTGTGAATCACCACAACCCCAAGAGGTTCTTGAGCATACAGCAACATATCCTCATGCAGTGGATTGTATGATATCTTACAAAAATGCACACCCAACAGTTCCTATGATATCCAACAAATTAGCTCCCCACAAAATTATGTTATGTACTTCACATATAGTTACATACTTTAATAAAGTTACAGAGTTTAGGTTTAGGGAAAGAAATGTGGTGAGAAAGTGTCTTCAAATGACACAAAGTTCACTCACAATTCACATGGTTTCGGACACCTGTGTCCAGGGGAAAGTCCTGTGTTTTGTCACCCATCCACCGCCCAAACGTGTTGCCTTATAAAACCGCTTCCTTCTTTATTCTTTACTTCCATCAGTACAGTATTTTTCTCAGGGAAAATGTATGAACAGTTCATAAAAATCGGCCTGCATACAGTCATAAATTTGCACACAAAATATTAGGCTGATTGGCCCACACTGTAAAAAAACAATCCTAATTTTACAGTAGTTTTCTGTTCTTTCAAAATAGTATACAAAACTGTAAAATTACAGACATTATCTGTAAATTAACAATCAGCCTGTTATTTTAAGTATTATGCCAGTAATGACAAACTACATTTATTTCCCTTTTTTTTTTTTACAGAAAAAAATAATATATGAATTATACATTATCTTTTCTGTTTTCTTAGATTACATACAAATTTAAGTAAAATGAAAATTATTATCTGTACTTAAATATGTAGTTTGGTATATAAATGTTTATGTCCATACTAAAAATCTTTACACTTTTCTTGATAATTTTAAGGTAAATCTTACTAGATTTAGATTTAGATTTATGTGTACTTTTACATTCAAACTCTGTAATTAAATATGTAGCTTGTTATATAAAGGTTTATGTCCATACTAACAATCTAACATTTTTCTCTGTCATTTTAAGGTAAATCTTATTAGTTCACTAGTAATTAAATAGTATATACAAGTACTAGTATAAACTTATATTGTTGTACTTTAATATTCAAACTGTAATTCTGGATATAATGAATTTGACAAAAATAAAATGAGTAAAGGCAAAGTCAGGAAACATGTATTGCAATAGTCCAGGCAGGAAGTAGCAAGAACGATTAGCTTTAAGTCCTTTAGAGCAGCAAAATGCTCAAAATTTTCAACCTCAAGAAAGCTGTGCAGCAGAAACTTTTTTGCCATGTTTGGATTCTGATTATTAGATTTGAGACTTAAGACTTTTTAAGGACTTGCAGAAACCCTGTATAAAAGTACTTTGATGGCCTGATGACACAGTAAATATCATGTTACTTAGGACAAGAGGTACATCCCAAGTCTCTTAATTTTATATTGCTAACTCCTAACTCCTTACTTGAACCAGAAGTTGCTCGAGGTCTGCCATCTTTAAGGCCGTCTCATGTCTCTTATTCGTGCCAGGAGGAGTTAGCGTTAGGAGTTAGGAGGGATCTGTTAGGTACGATGAGTAAGGTAACACGAGAGCTTCCTAACAGGAAGTCTTTTTCAGCTTGAGGCCCTGACGTATAAATACCCGCCCCCTACATCTGGCTCATTTGAACGAGATGGCGGAGAAACAGCGCAAGTGTACCCGTTACATGCATTCTTTGCAATGAAAGACTTAAATTCACATGCCTGCGTGACTACAAAGAGTAACGTTAATGATATTTTGTGCAAGACTGTCATGTTGTAATTAAGTTTATTTCATTCACAACCCATTGCGTTGTTCAGCGGACTGTCGGTGATGTGTGGCTGTTAAACGTGCAGCTGCTGAATACTTCCGGGGCGTAATGGAGTGGGGTCAGGTTTTCCGGAGCTCCGCCTGTCACATCCAGACTCACAGGAAAGAACCCAGATGCGAAGCAGCAAGCAGATAAAGTAATCAACAGTCTTTATTGAACACTCAGGAAAATATGTAACTGTCTCAGGCAGGTCTTGTACCCACATAGCCGGTGGGAGAGTCGGCGACATTACCTCTAAGCCACAAGGCGGTGACATGTGCAACACAGGAGCAGAGTCTTTACTATCACTGGTACAGCTGGGGCTTGAACCTGCAATGCCGGGAGGGGAGTCAGAGATGTAACCTCCCGTCCATGAGGAGATTACGTGACTTGCAATCCAGATGAACAGTTGCGGGGGAACAGACAGTTGGAGAGTCGGGGACAGGTGAGGGATAACCAGCACAGTCGGGACTTACAGGCAGAAAGCTTGGTGTCAGAGACAGAAGGCGAGGTCAATAGCCGGGGATCAGACGAGCAGGCAGGGTCAGAGCAGAAACAGGTCGGGATCTTGCAATCAGTCCGAGGGCAAGGCGAGCAGGAACGGGGACGAAACGGGTCGGCAACGGGTGATCAGTTCAAGACAAATTGCTGAAAAGGCTTGCATGAGAGTGAAGACGATCTGGCAACTGGTGTGTGTGGAGCTGGAGCTTATGTATGCTGGGCTGATTGCATGAGATGAGCTACAGGTGTGCTGATGAACACAAGTGAGTGAAATTGCCTGATGAGATGGGTGTGGCAAGGAAAAATACTGGGTGAAGGAGACTGGAGACTGTGACACCGCCAAGTATTGGCAAAATTTATTTAATCGAAGGCACAGTCATGCTTTGGTTAAATGGGTAGACTACTGCAAAGTTTATCTGTCGACCCTCGTTCGCTTTTTTGACAACAACTAACAACCCGTAACCTACTTCTGAGTAACTACCGCGACAAGCTGTGGACAAAACCCGTGCGTGCTCCTGAGCCTGCTAATAGCTAACCAGCTATCACGCCGTCCGGTTGATGTCGGGAGCTGCAGATCTGATTAACCTTCACATCCACACTCTTTGTCATCTGCTCTACCTGAGGAGGAAACCAGCTTCCTACTACCATCCGAGACAAAGAAAGGAGTGAGTAAAGTGTGATACGGATGCTACCTGCTTGATAGCACTACGGCTAATGTCGCTCGCTAACATTAGCACACTAGCAGTGCTGTGGACGGAGCAGCATAACAATCATCGAACTCTGCTAACTAGCCTGCTAACTGAATTTATCTGTCAGATTGTATTCCTTAAAGCACAAGCACAATTTTGACAATCTGATAGACTGTTTAAAATGGGCGATAAGAAGGATACCCCTTGGACTCGGTCGAAGAAACCATCTACGGAGGCGGCAGCCCGACCTGAGTCTGTAGCCCCGGGCATCAATGCACCGCGGGATGATTGTGATGACCCGGGTGCGCCACTTAACCTGGGGATTCTCACCAAAGCACTTGAAGGGCTGAAGCTAGACTTATACGAGAAACTCGACTTAAAAATGGACAGTTTTTCCAAAATCCTCCGCTCAGAAATGACTTTAATAAAAGATGAGCTTAAATCATCCGTGGCCACTCTGCAGGCAACAGTGACCTCACAGGGCTCTATTATAAAAGACCTTGAGCTCTCAGCCACTACCTGCAGTGACGACTTATCCTCTCTCAGCAACATAGTTGATACTCTGAAGACTGAGGTTAAAGTGCTTCAAGCCAAATGTGAAGATTTGGAAGGCAGACCAAGACGAAACAACATTCGCCTGGTGGGCGTCCCAGAGGGTCTGGAGGGTCCCAGCCCGAGAGAGTTTATCTCCAAACTCCTGCAGGACATGTTAAACCTGGATGAAACACCCCTCTTGGACCGTGCTCACAGGTCCCTTCGAGAAAAACCCAGGGAGGAGGGCCCACCGCGACCATTCATCATCAGAGTTCACTACTTTCATGTAAAAGAACAGATGTTGCGCCAGGCGGGGGAAGCCGCCCCTCTCCTGCACCATGGCAAGAGACTGTCCATCTTTCCTGACTCTGCTCCATCTGTGGCCAAGAAACACGCTGAGTTTGGAAACGCTAAGCGCCTACTACACTCCTGTCCAGGTGTCAAATTTGGTCTTTTCTACCCGGCTGAGCTGAGATCACTCCACCAGGTGGAGCCCCACGCAAGTTCACGGACCCTGCTGCTGCAGTTGACTTCATTAACAAGGACGTGAAGAGGGTCGCCTCCTCAAATCCAGATTAGCGGGATCTATGGTACTGACACTTCACCCTTTAACCAATATATCATATTGATATTTAATAGTCAATACTGAACAACTTATGTTCAGTTAGCCTTCTCAACTTCAGATAGAACATTTTCATTTTTTTTGTTGTTGTTTTTTCCCTCCTTTTTTTCACCAAGATCCTCAAAGCCTGTTTGTAGGTCCCTTTCCTTAGTTTAATTTTCAGTGAGGATCTATTTAGTGTTTTTCTATAAGCCTATTTACCGCCTGAGGTGCTTGTCTGACCAGAAGGTTTTATGTTTACTATTATGTTTAAACATCTGCAATAGCGATATATATATATATATATATATATATATATATATGTAGGTGTATATGGGGCATTCTACCGATTTTGTGCAAAGTGCTGTCCCTTAACAAAAAAACAACAAAAATGATATAATTGAGTATTCAGACATAGATATTTACAAAGATTATGTTATGACCTATTTATACCCAGGACATTAAATGAAAAAGTGATAAGCTAAATATATACAAAATCACCATTTATAGGGTACTTTCTATTGGGAAGTAGCTGTCCCCAACCCTGACCTCTAAAATTCAATTCATGTAAATAACACTTAAAACATTTTTCATATTTTTTTCAAAAGTGTAATTTAAAACATCTTTGTGATTAAGTTTAAACACAAGTTGAAAGATTTAGATGTATTGTAGGATTAATTTTTAAATTAAGAAACTATGCTAAAAAAATAGTGTCCCTTGTTTTCATGTCACTACCAAAACACAAGAGTTTTAATGCACTGGTTGAGCCTGGATTTTAGCCACACCCCTGAATTTTTGAGAAGGGGGGTAGTACTGCACCCCCGTCCCACATGGCTGCATGGTAAGTTGCTGACTCCCATCATTTTTTAAATAAATGTCTTCCAAAGTCTGAAAATCAGTTTGTAACTTTTAAAACCGTCACTACCGAACACATGTGCTCTTCAATTATGTAAAGCTTTGGGGGGTTTATGCAAAATATTATGTTTTTCTGTGTGAACAACTCTTCAAACATGTGCTTGTTAGCCATGTGACTGTTAGCATTCTTTAGTTATCCTGAAAAATAGCTAGGATTGTCACTACCGAAACAGTCACTACCGAAACCTATGGTAAAGTTTTGGTAGTGACATGATCATTTCGGTAGTGACAAAATGGAATGGTCAGTAGTGAAACCCCATAATTTTGTGGTCCAAAGTCTTGCTCTTCTATGCTCTGCTCTACTCTGCTCTACTCTACCCTGGTCTACTCTACTCTGCTTTACTCTATACTCTACTCTTCTCTACTCTACTCTGCTTTACTCTATTCTGCTCTACCCTACTATACTTTGCTCTGCTCTGCTCTACTCTACTATATTCTGCTCTACTCTATAATCTACTCGACTCTGCTCTACTCTACTCTGCTCTACTCTACTATATTCTACTCTACTATATTCTGCTCTACACTATTCTGCTCTGCTTTGCTCTACTCTACTATACTCTGCTCTGCTATACTCTATACTCTGCTTTACTCTGGTCTACTCTACTCTGGTCTACTCTACTCTACTTTACTCTGGTCTACTCTATAATCTACTCTACTCTACTCTTCTCTACTCTGCTCTACTCTATACTCTATTCTGCTCTACTCTGCTCTTCTCTACTCTGCTCTACTCTACTATACTCTACTATACTCAGCTCTACTCTACTCTACTATGCTCTACTCTGCTCTACTCTACTATACTCTGCTCTGCTTTGCTCTATTTTACTATACTCTTCTCCACTCTACTCTACTATGCTCTGCTCTATTCTGCTCCACTCTGCTCTGCTCTGCTGTGCTCTCTCAAAAATTAAATTGTTTTATTGACCACAAAACATTTGTCTTTGTCTTTGTAATATTCCCACCATAAGGCATACATTTGAGGAAATATGATGCAGCCTTAGAAACAGAATAATGGTCACTACCGAAACACTGGGTGTTTTGTAAAAAATGAAGTATATTGAGTTATCAGCTAAAGTATTATGATGCTAATGGGTTACATTTATGTTCTATTTCATCAGTTATTAACTCTGAAATCAATCTGATCAGCGTTATGCATTTTACAAAGAAAGATTGCATTTAGATTTTGAAGAATTCTATAATATATAATATATATAAAATATTAATTTTTACAGATTTAATTGTGAAAACCTTCAGTAAAAATTTGTAAAAATTTTAATCTTTAGACAAGGGAAGGAACAAGCATAACAGGTTGATATATATTTTTTTGTATAATATAATACTATATGTTTCGGTAGTGACAAATTTTGGGAGAGGAAAAACATTCCAAAACAGTCTGAAAATACAATATAAAAATTTACACTCATTTTACTAGATATGTGACCTTTACATATGGTACAATATATATAGGGACAAAGTTTTGGAAATAAAACATACAAAATTTCAAAATATTTCCAGCCTGACTTTGCACACATTCGGTAGAATGTCCCATATATGTATTCCTCAATCTTATTTAACTCACTCGGCTTTTCTGAGTGACACTGTAGGCCACAGGCCGTTATGCCACAAATATACTTTATTTAACTGGTTCATACTGGTGAATAGTGCTCTCTGCTTGATTTAATTTTTACTGTGGTTTATTATGGTGACTGTCATTACTTAAACTTGGTAGGAGCTCTTAAGAGGCTATGAGATCCTCTGTGTGTTTTTTTTTTTCTTCTTTTAGGAAGTACCCAGTAGTTTGTATAGTGGGGGTCGCACGCGTCTTGTTAGGGAAGATGCTTCAGCAGGTGGGAGATAGTCTGTTAGTTTATTTTATCTTTTATTTTTATTTTTTTTTCTTGTTTCTTATTACATATGCTACACTTGGTCTTCGAATGTCTTATAAAGGGCTACACATATTTTTTTCTCATCCTGAAGGGTGATTCAACAACCTAACTTAAAAGGGCAGCCAGCTGAGAATACAATTAAAGTTTGTAGTTGGAACTGTAAAGGGTTAAATCAACCAATAAAGCGTAGTAAAGTGCTTCATCATCTACAGTTTTTGGGAGCTCACATTGCATTTTTGCAGGAGACCCACTTGAAAGTTTCAGATCATACTAGGTTACGAAAGGGCTAGGTCGGTCAAATTTACCACTCTGCTTTCCAAACCAAAGCTAGAGGAGCTGCTATTCTAATACATAAGTCTATACCCTTTGTTTCCTCCAATTTTATCTCTGATGCCAATGGTAGATATATTATTATCACTGGCAGCATCTATAATACTAAGCTCAATTTGGCTAATGTTTATGCGCCAAACTGGGATGACAGTAACTTTTTTCAAACTTTTTTTTCCAAACTTCCAGATATGTCCTCTCACCTTCTTGTTCTTGGAGGAGACTTTAACTGTTGGTTGGATCCTTTAGATAGGTCTTCCAAATCTAGCAATCCATCTAAATACTCTAAAACGACTCAAATATCTCAGCTGGATAACATATACACAACCTCACCTTCCCCAGTGGTATACAAGGACCATCTCTCTCTACAAGCGGAGTTTGATAATTTGTCATCCACTCAAATTGAAGATATACTATTAAAATCACAATATACACATTATGAATATGGTGATAAGGCAAGTAAATTGCTTTCCCATCAACTCCGCCAAACATCCTTAACTCACCAAATTCCTCAAATCCAAACCCCCACTGGTGTAACAACAGATCCTCAACTAATTAACAATCAATTTCGAGACTTTTATACCTCTCTCTATACTTCTGAACAATCAGTTGATTCTTTAGACTTGGACTCGTTTTTTTAACCCTCTTACTTTTCCTACCATCGATACAGCCTCCAAGCTCAAATTAGAGGAGCCCATAACAAGTGAGGAGATTTCACGAGCGGCAGGTGGAATGTAGTGCTCTAAGTGTCCTGGACCAGATGGGTTCCCTACCGAATTTTACAGGAAGTTTATGAATAGGATAGCCCCTCTTCTAATTAATATGTTTACTTTTTCATTAGATACTGGATCTCTTCCACAATCCTTGTCACAAGCCTCCATTTCATTAATATTAAAAAAGAATAAAGACCCTCTTCTTTGCGGATCCTACCGCCCAATCTCACTACTCAATGTAGATTACAAAATCCTAGCTAAATTACTGGCCATACGTATGGAATCAGTCTTGCCATCTGTTATTAATCCTGATCAGACAGGTTTTATTAAAAATAGATATGCTGTTTCAAATGTTAGACATTTATTTAATGTTATATATAACCACTCAAACTCAAACCATCCTGAATTTGTCATATCTTGAGACGCAAAGAAGGCTTTTGACAGAGTGGAGTGGGGCTATCTTTTCCATACCCTGGAAAAATTTGGCTTTGGTGAGAGGTTTATTGCCTGGATCAAATTATTGTACACTTCCCCTCTGGCATCAGTCAAAACGAATAACAATCATTCAGAATATTTTTCTCTTTTTAAAGGCACAAGACAGGGGTGGCCAGTGTCCCCTATGCTCTTTGCCATTGCCATCGAGCCCCTCGCTATTGCACTCCGATCTAATCTCCATATTACTAGTGTGATCAGGGAGGGCAGTGAGCAGAGGATATCGCCTTACGCGGATGATTTGGTCCTCTTCATCTCTAGACCTGATATAGCTATCCCAACTCTCCTTTCTGTTCTTAATTCATTTGGTCTCATTTCTGGTTACAAGCTGAATTTTAGTAAAAGTGAGCTTTTCCCAGATGCAGCTCGCAAATATACATTTCACACTACACCATTCAAATTAGTTCAGGATCAGTTTACATATTTGGGTATTCAAGTTGCTGACAAATTTAAGAATCTTTTTAAGCACAATTTTACTCCTCTTTTCACTCAAGTAAAGCAGGACTTTGAGAGGTGGTCATTACTTCCCTTATCACTAGCTGGTCAAATTAATTCAGTTAAAATGAATATTTTACCTAAGTTTACCTTTTTATTTCAGTGCATTCCTATTTTTATCCCCAAATCATTTTTTCAAAAACTTGATAAACTTATTTCAACTTTCATTTGGGATAAAAAGAATCCAAGAATCAGCAAAATGTACTTACAGAGACCAAAGAGGCTAGGGGGCATGGCCCTTCCTAACTTTGATTTTTATTATTGGGCGGCTAATTTCCGTATACTTCAGTATTGGTTGTCTGTTGACAGCTTGCAAAATGTCCCAGCCTGGCTGAGTCTAGAGGCTTCCTCCTGTAGGCCATCTTCACTAGCTGCTCTGATATATACTCCTACTGGTCCAGCCTGCTCTGAGTACTGCAAAAATATTTTGGTTAAAACAACTCTCAAAATCTGGAACCAATTTACTCGTCACTTTAGATTGCAGTCTTTTTCATTACAGGCTCCTATATTTAAAAATCATGCTTTTCACCCCTCTCTAGAAGATGCAGTTTTTGCTACATGGCATAATCTTGGCAAAGTCATTTAATGACTTGTACATTCAAGGAGTATTTACATCCTATGAACAGATCTCAAAACAATTCAATTTTTCAAATAATAATTTATTCAGATACTTTCAGATTCGCTTTTTTGTCCAAAATATGACCCCTCAATATCCCTTTCAGCCTATAAGCCCACCCATAGATGCTTTTTTACTACCACCCCCTACACTAAAGGGTACAATTTCATGTATATATGAGAGAATTTTCTCTCTTCAGAACTCTTCAATTCTTCCTATCAAAACTGCATGGGAGCAGGATTTAGGCGAAGAAATTAACAATGACTTATGGAAGGATATTCTTCTTCGCGTCCATTCCTTGTCCATGTGTGCCAAACAGGGCTTAATTCAATGTAAAATTGTGCACCGCACGCATTGGACAAAACTCAAACTCTCAAAAATCTATCTTGATATCAATCCCATTTGTGACAGATGTAAACAAGCTCCTGCCTCACTGACTCATATGCTCTGATCCTGTCCATCTCTTGATAATTATTGGTCTAATATTTTTAAAACAATATCAGGAGCACTTCAATTACCTCTCCATCCACATGCATTAACAGCACTCTTTGGAGTAACACCTCTCACTGAGCCTCTGTCAAAAAATAAAGCTGATCTTGTAGCCTTTTTAACCTTATTGGCTAGACAACAGATCCTGTTTCACTGGAAGTCGTCCTTTTCTCCATCTCATGAGGCTTGGATCAGAGATGTTCTCCACTTCAGTAAATTAGAAAAGATCAAATATACATTACCTGGCTCCACGGCTAAATTCTCCCAGGTCTGGTAGCCTCTTTTTTCGTCTATAGGGATGTTGCAGTCCCAGAGTATACCCGAGTGAGGCTTGAGGTTGTTGGGGGGGTGGGGGGGTTGTTTTGAAAGGGACAGAGAACTTGATTGTATTCTTTGGTGTCCTGTGTTTTGTTGTAGCCCTTTGATGAGCTCAGGTCACGGATGTCATTGTCTGTCTTGTGCTGCCCCTTCATAAAATTAATTAGAAGACATAACTTTTGGGTGTGAGCTGTTTGCATCTCTGCGTGGACTGAGAATTCTGGTATCACTCTTTTCTTTTTCCTAGTGGCACCCAACTGTACTACTGGTAGCCCAACAACATTTCTCCTGTAGCGAGGACTGTGATGAAGACTGTGTATGCTGTTGATTATTTTATTTTTACTATTATCATTATTTTTTTATTATTATTTTTTTCCTCCTTTTTAAAATTTATTTATGTTTAATTTAATTTATTTTATTTATTTATTTATTTATTTTTTCATTTTATTATTATTATTATTATTATTATTATCATTTATTTGTTTTTTCTTTAATTGTCTTATTTTTTTTCTTGTGGGGGTGGATGGGTGGGGATATATATATTTGTTTTTATATACACTCTTTTCTGCTATCGAATATTTCCTTTCCATATATGGCTAAATAATGTGTATATATACTCATATAGTCAACTCCTGATTGAGGTAATATTAATTATTAATATTAATATTAATTAATATTATTACTTTCATTAATGTTGTTGTAAGCTACTGTCATTACCGTCTGTCTTGTATCTCTCTCTGTCTCTGTCTCTGTTTCTCTCTCTGTCTCTCTTTCTGTCTCATTGTGTCATACGGATTACCGTTAATTTATTATGTTGATCTGTTCTTTACGACATCTATTGCACGTCTGTCCGTCCTGGAAGAGGGATCCCTCCTCAGTTGCTCTTCCTGAGGTTTCTACTGTTTTTTTCCCCCGTTAAAGGGTTTTTTTGGGAGGAGTTTTTCCTGATCAGCTGTGAGGGTCCTAAGGACAGAGGGATGTTGTATGCTGTAAAGCCCTGTGAGGCAAATTGTGATTTATGATATTGGGCTTTATAAATAAAATTGAATTGATTGAGGTACACTGACAGGTCTGATATGTCTTATTCACTCAGCAGCTGACTTGTTGAATGATGGCGAGTGGATTTAATAATAGTGATAATAATGATGATAATAATAATAACAATCCTCACTCCTCACTCCTAACTCTTGACTCCTTACGTGTTTTCCTAAGCGGGAGGGACTAAACAGTTAGGTAAGGTGGCTAGGTAAGGTGGTTAGCAGTAATTTTAAGGAACTTGGGACGTACCCAATATCTTTTTCCTCACATGAGAAGTCAGTCTGCATTCCCAGATACGGTGTTATTATTTGTTTTATCCCCATGAATGTGGCATTGCAGGGAAGGTCATGAATTCAGTTCTCAACAAAATGAATAAACATTTATTTTTGTCATCATCTTTTCTTGATAAAGAAAAGATATCGTGCTGAAACAATTGCTATCGGCCGTCCCACCATGTTGCTTTGAGCGTGATTGGTTAATGTGGCTGTCATCAGGGAAACTGGCCAATGACAACTGTGCGTACCTTCTTTTTTGAAAATACATTAGTTTGAATGGGTATGGCTCTGGCGTCAGTTGGTGGACTACCTGACCACTAATGGATTACCTGGATTATTTTACATCTGCTTGCCATGTTTTGATTTTGAGTGAATCAGAGTTGTGGGATTTCAATGGACAACAAAAAAGTGGAGTATGGACACAGTTGTAGGGTCAGGCGGATCTGTTTGGTCAGCTAACATTAAGTGAACTTCACGGTCATAACTGTTCTCCTGTGATATCAGGTAAGAAAACATTTCCCTGTTATAATCTGTAAATTAATAACCAAATGCAATGTTTGTGTTCATTCCCTAATTTACAGTGATGATGTTGTCAAACTGTTAGGTTAGCTAACTGTTAAGTAAATTAACTTAAGTCATAACTTGTTGGCCTGATTCATGATGTTAATACTGAATGTGGTTTAGACGGGAGGACAACGAGTCTTTGTCATGTCATTAACGTTATGTTACTGATGTTACTAAGTAACCTAATTAACTAAGGGACCTAATTTACTGCACAGCTGTAATGTAACGTTGTTGTAACGTGATTGTAATGTTCAGTAACGCTGCTGGAGGCGAACGGATTTGAGAAGTAAAGTAACGTAAACGTCCATGTTTATGTAATATAAATCTAGGTAACACTTTATATTAAGGTACTGTAATAAGCGCTAATTAATGCTTAATACGTACAAATTAACAGTTAATGAGCACTTAAAAGCCGTATAAGATGCTTATTAACATTAATAAGACTATACATTAGTGTTTATTACAACATAACTGACAGAGTTATTATTGCTTATAGGAGCATTATAAGCACTTAATATAAACTTTGGTAACAGTTTATAAACCTATACTAAATATTAATGTCTGCTTACATTAAATGGAATTTATAAGGGCTAATTATAGTATAATAACCACATTTATTACTGGTTTATAAGACACTATAAGACCCTATAAAATGAAATTAATAAGGTGTTTATTAACATTAATGAGACAATAAGAAATTAATATAAATGCCATATTATGGTTTATAAATGCTTAATTATGCACTTATTAATAGTAAATAATGATCCCTTGCAGCTACCGGATCTAAAGTGGGAACAATGCCGTATAAAGGTTAATAAACTATTATTATTTTGTAATATTTTAATTTTTCTTTTGTTATTTCTTCTTCTGCCTGCCTCAGGGACTGCAGATGGAAACTAGCTAAAAAGCTATAATCTGGTGCAGTGCATCTTTACTCTGTTGAGTCCAATGTTCTCTGTACATGGCCTCTGATAAAAAATAAAAAGAATTTTAAAAAAAATTTACTTTTTAACAACTCATAAAGCATCTTTGCAGCTACTGGATCTAAAGTGGGAACAGTGTCTTGTTGACATTCATCATTCTCGGAAGCCATCAGCTGTATTCGGCGTCTGACTTCTGGCAGACGGCGATACAGCCTCTGGGGACAGACCCCCGATTTTTTGGCATTCCGGTTTGATTTGGGCGGAGGAGGCGAATTTCCGTTTCCAACTTCTGTTTATATGTAAGTAAATATGCTGAACCACTGTGATGGAGTTTGCAGTGACGCCAATTATGTTCCGCGTCATTAGTTCACCGCACGGACCGTTTAACCTGGCAACAACTGCAGCCGGCGCAAACGTGGTTGGTCAATACAACGGACTACAAACAGCCGACAACCGGAAAACAGGGCTCTTCAGCTCTTCTTCAACACAAAGACAAACATGAGTTACTTGAACTTAAAAAATTTGAGTAGTAATCTGTAGGTCAAAGGGCGTGGCTGCTATGGCGCTGCCATTTTTGATCCATCGCCATGCATATTCAAGCAGTTCTCTCTCCCACATAATTCATCCAAACTGCTTCAAAATTTCTTTACATGATAAGGCAATCTTGCACATGGCGCCCCCTTGTGGAAACAGGAAATGCCATCTTTTACACTGACAAACACCAACCTCAAGCTCCTGACCTGATCAACTACATTTTGTGGCCACATGACGATCAAGTCGATGAATCTCCACAGTGACACACGTGTCCTGTCATGTTGCAGGCTGCTGCGGCGGCGGTGGCAACTTTTCAGTCTTAGCCACGGAACATCAACTTGGTATAAATCCTTCATGCATAATCCGATTTGCTCGAAATTTCACATGTGTGATGAGGGTCCACCCCTGAACGCACCTGGCCACATCTGGTAATGCTCGTAGCGCCACCTGGTGGATGAACGAAACATTGCGTTTTTTTGCTCCTGCCAGGTTTTTTCTCCATTCTCTTTTCGCACCACAGCCCCCACGTGCCTCAGGCCCCTACGGTTGCATGGGGGAGCGAGGGCCCGATCACAGCTGCTTGCCGCATTAATTAGAGCCCGAGCGATGACGAAGTCGTCCGAGGACCCTATTGAAATCGTGCTGTTTATTAGGGCCCGAGTGACGACGAAATCGTCCGAGGACCCTATTGTAATCGCGCTGTTTATTATTAGGGCCCGGGCACCTAGCGGTGCGAGGACCCCATTGAAATGCAAAGATTTCTTCTTCTTCTTCTTCTTCTTCTTCTTCTTCTTCTTCTTATTCCTCCAAATGAATTGCCTTTTTGGGAGGCTTAACATACCTGAAAACTCATGAAACGTTGCAGATATATCAGGACTGGGGAAAAATTTGATATTTTAAGGGTCTCGTGCGCGGGTTCCAAAAAATGGCTCAGTAGCGCCCCCTACAAAAGTTTGAGGAAACAGCCCCTGAAGCTAGTTTAACCTACATGTATGAAACTTGGCAGGCTTATGTAACGCTCAGAGACATACAAAAAAGCCTCTTGGAGGCATGCTCTAAACCCAACAGGAAGTCGGCCATTTTGAATTTACTGTGCAATTTTGATGCATTTTTGGCCATTTCCAGGGGTCATAAATGAACGAATCTGATTGGCTCCAAATGTGGTGTAAGTAAGCGTGACTATGTTGTGGCCAAAAGTTATCGCAGGATTTGCCCAATGTTGAATGGCGCGCCCGCTCCTGAGCGTTGAATCTTGAGGTCTCGCCAGGAAAAACGAAATTGCTGTAGCTTTGGCATAAATGGTCCAATCTACACCAAACTTCACATGATTCATATTAGTCCCACCCTCAACACATTTTCATTACCATATTTCTGATTATAACTTCTTATCAGACACTTATCTTTGGATTAACCTGAAATTTCAATGCTGTGGTCTATATTTGATGTTCACAAACATGACACATCATTAGTGTGTACGTGTGCTGCAGAGGGTTTAATTTTGATGTCTCGCCATGAAACAGGAAATTGCTATAAATTTGGAGTAAATGGTCCGTTGTCCACCAAACTTGACATGATTGATATTTGTCCCACCCTGAACACATTTATATGACAATATTCTGTGATAGTCATAGCGCCACCTAGTGGTGAAAGGAAGTACTTCTTACCAGACACTTATCTTTGGATTCACCTGAAATTTCAGTGCTGTGGTGTGTATTTGATGTACACAAACATGACATATCATTAGTGTCTATGTGTGTTGCAGAGGGTCTAATTTTGATGTCTCGCCATGAAACAGGAAATTGCTATAAATTTGGAGTAAATGGTCCGTTGTCCACCAAACTTGACATGATTGATATTTGTCCCACCCTGAACACATTTATATGACAATATTCTGTGATAGTCATAGCGCCACCTAATGGTGAAAGGAAGTACTTCTTACCAGACACTTATCTTTGGATTCACCTGAAATTTCAGTGCTGTGGTCTATATTTGATGTACACAAACATGACATATCATTCGTGTCTATACGTGCTGCAGAGGGTTTAATTTTGAGGTCTCGCCATGAAACAGGAAATTGCTATATTGTTGCCGTAAATGTTCTGATCTCCATCAAACTTCATATGATTCATATTAGTCCTGCCCTGAAAACATTTATATGACCATATTTCCTGATACTCATAGTGCTACCTAGTGGTGACAGGAAGTAGGTCTCAAACACTTATCTTTTGATTTATCTGAAAGTTAAATGCTGTGGTGTATATTTGATGTATAAAAACATAATGTATAATTACTGCACTCTCCAACTCCCTCTAGTGGAAAGAGGAAGTGATACAAAATGTGAAATATGTCATTCCAGCACTGTATCAGGGATATGCCAAGTCACTCCTGCATGCGATGTCTAACTTTGACAGAAATGAACTGACACATCAGAAGACGTCCTGCCAGCCCCCCCGAGTTGCGTGAAGGTGCGAGGGCCCATTCATCGCTGCTTGCAGCTTTAATTATTATTCTTCTTCTTCTGTGCATATAATCCCCAATTTGGCCCCTCTTCCAAATTCAAAATCTCACCAAATATGGCACATGCGTTTGGTCTGGCGAAAAATTTTATAATCTATTGACGTCCTGAATTTCCACCACTAGTTGGCGCTATTATCAAGGACAGTGCGTTTTGGGTCATAACTCCCATATATTTTGTGTCACATTCAAAAACCTTGTGTCCACGCCTTCAGTGAATTGTGCTGAATCTCGTGATATAGGCCCCGCCCATTTCCGCCTATAGTTTTTTTCCCGCAAATTCACAAAATGTTGCAAACCTACTTTTTCAAGCTCCTCCTAGGCAATTTCACAGATTGGCATGAAACTTTGCACACAGCATTTGTGGACTCTTCTGACAAAAAGTTATTAAAAGAATTTTGATATTCCAAAGAATACTGAAGTTATTAAATAGCAGCTTCCTGCAGATTTGGTACAAAACAGGAAGTGTTGCATATCTCCACAATGGTGTGTTGGAATGACATGAAACTTAATTTACTCCTTCCCCATGAGCCCCTGAGGCTCTGTGCAAAATGTCAGGCGATGATCACAAGGTGGCACTCTTTAAATTGAAGTATTTTATATCTCCACATTGGTTGCTCGGATTAACACGAAACTTAGAACAATTATTGTCAATGCCCTCCTGAGGATATCTGAAAAAGGAGTTACTGATCTGCCACTCGGTGGCGCTGTGGTGGCAGTCTAACTTAATATTTGGCATTGTGCCAACACCATAACACTTATGGAAATGAAATTGATAGGGGTGGTAAAGACTGGCCCCTGTAACTCACACACCAAAAATGACCAGCAGGTGGCACTATTTTCAATGCAAAAGTGTTTTTGGCCCACAACTCCCACATAACATGTCGCACATTTTGAAACTTTATATCTCAGTGTTCCCTGAATTCAGCTGAATTGTGTGATGTAAGGCACGCCCACTTTTGCATTAAATTTTCATTTGCAAAATTGCGAACAATGAGAAACCTACATTTTCGAACTCTTCCTAGGTGATTTGACTGATTTGCACCAAACTTTGCATGAAGCATCTGCCAACCATCCTGACAAAAAGTTATTATAAGAATTTTGTTTGTCCAAAAAACACCCAAAATATAAAACAACAAATTCCTGCATATTGTTTTCAAAACAGACAGTCTTTAATATCTTGAGCAAATACAGTCGGATTACCACAACACTTTCACTAATTGTGTTCCATGGCCTGATGAGGGTTTGTGCAAAATTCGGTGCAAATCGGCCCATAGGTGGCGCTCTGGTGGCAGTCTAATTAGTGTGAATGGAAGTAAATTGGAAAATCTTCAAATCCTTCTTCAAAACTCATCAACTTTCAGCCTCTTCTTGTCCCTCATACTTTGAGCTAGAGACACCATGTCAACTTTTAAAGAGTCAGAAGACCTTGAACGCATTAACTGTACATAATCTATCTATCTTTATTTCGGCCATGACCAATATTCTTTGTTTATGAACACTGGTAGATAACTATCTTGCCACCAGGTGATCTTTGGCTGCTCCTGACGCTACCGTCATAAAAACAAGAGACCGCACATGCGCAGTTGTGCACTCTCAGCTGATTGTAAACAGATAAGATGGCGACAAGACTCAACTTCAGTGTTCATTTAAAGCTAGACGTTTTGAAATATTCCGAACAAATGTCGGGGGAATACGTCGCGGGGTATATGACGCCTGGTATGCAGAGGACAGCAACAAGACCTTCACAAAAGGAGGGAACATGAGAGCAGCTGACAAACGCAAGATAACGGCTTACCGTCTCCAGGTCCAGTAATTTCCTCTTTCGTTGGTGTCATGACTGCCCAGTACCTGGACAACCGAGCCGTGGCGGCACGCAGGTATGTGGCATGTCAGAGGAGAAACGAGCTGTTAACATTTCTCTTTGTGTTAGGTAACGTTAACGGCGTTAGACTGACCAAACGTCCTCTTTTGCCCGGACATGTCCACTTTTCACGTCCTGTCCGGGGCGTCCGGGTTTTTTTTATAAACTGATAATGTCCGGTTTTCCGTGTGTTTGTGTGTTACAGTGCGGCACAGCCGCATATTTCTATTCGAACCCGAACCGAGCCCGACATTATTTATAACCAAAGCACTGAGTTTGTGCCACACAGTTGTTACGGCTGAATTATTAATAAATAGTTGTGTGTTGACGTTCACCACGCTATCCCGACGTGCTTTAGGTAACATATAATTTGTGGTTTATTAGCGCTATAAGCGTTCAACCTCTAATGTGTGTATAGCGCATCTCACTAGGTTAGTACTTGGCCACAGCACCACTTTAGCGGTTGGGAGGTGTATTGCACATTGGTAGTAAGTGTGAAATCTGTGACTATGCGGTTAGTACATTACATGTTTGATTTGAACATTTATGGAGACGTGAATCGGTTGAGACCGGGAACCCCCAAACGAAAAACGGGGTTTGTTTTCAAGACGTACATGCAATGAACGTATTAGTCCAAGGCTAGTGCAGTATGTAAACACAGGCCGTGTCTTCACATGTCCGCGCTGCCGTCTCGAGACTGCTTTGCGCATGCTCCCAGAGCACTGGGCTTTCTGGGAGATGTAATCAGTGTGGTTGCTTTGGGTCTTCTGTGTTGTGTCTGACATTGTTAAATATGTAAATAATGTGTAGATAGATTCATGTTATATGTATGGCAATAGTCTTGTTTAGAATGATAGCTGATGGAGAAAATATTAACCAGCTTGAAGACTTATGTTCTATTTATTGTGTGGCAAGTGGAAACAGCTGGCATATGATGCCTGCTTAGGGTGTGTAACCATCTTTATCTACGGAAGCCCATTTTCGCCAGTAATGGAAAAAAAGAAATTGCTATTCCTAATCAAAATTGTGAGATAAAAAGTCACTATTACGAATGTTGCCTAGTTCTAAAATTAATTTCTGACATGTTGTCTTGTAAGGTGTGTGGCATCACGGTGGCTGCAGATGGGACAGAGGATGAGATGATTCGCTGTTTCAAGGCAGGACAACTAGTACACTGTGGTGTAGTCAATAGTAAATATTGGTGATTTACAAAAACACCAAAAACTATTTTTACTGTTAATGTAAACATTGTTACTATAAATAATAGTACTTTCTTTGTAATACTATACAGAAAATATTCATTTTTACTGTAAAGACAGGTTTACATAAATATTTCTGCTGTTTAAATTAAAAAACACAGTATTTGTATTTTCAAATTTGGTTGTGATTTTAAAAAAAAAAAAAAAAAATTTAATTGAAAGCTTCCTTCAAATAGTAGCCTGCCCCTATTTGTAGCCTGGTCCCAAACTATTATTTTGTTAATAGTAGCCCAGGCTACTATTTGAGGAAATCTGTATGTATGTAACATACAGTCACTGGCCACTTTGTGTACACTTGTCTAATCTAATGCAATCCAGTAGAATGACTATACCATGATTTTTTCCCTGAAGCTTATAAATTTTCAGTTATTGTTGACATCGTCTAGAAAGTGATGACTCTACTTTGTTTATTACTGAGGTCATAGTGAATGGTGGTGGTGTACTGGGATGGACTCCTAATTTTGTCTAATTGAGGAGGACAAAATATTAGGAACACTTTTAAATATATTGCACTCCAGTACACCAACACCACCCACTACGACCTCAATAATAAAGTAGAATAATCATCTTTCTGACAAAAGCTGAAAAAGTAAAAGCTTTGTAAATATAGAATGTGTGGCAGAGCTGTTGTATTGACTTGTATTAGATTACACAAGCGTACCTAATGAAGTAGCCAGTAAGCCCCACATTTACACCACCAATCCATGCCTGCTCTGGGTCTCCCCGCAGCCCCTGGTTGCTCAACAGCCTCAGCCCCTGAGACCATGCTGATCAAAAGTTATTAAAATCTTTTCTCTATGTCAAGGGGTGTGGCTACTATGACGTTGCCCTTGCCACCAAATATGTTTGGCTTTTTGATGGCTTCAGCGACATCATATTCACATGAAATTGATACACAGGTCAAAAATGGCGAGCTCTTACACCTGATAGGGACGTCGCCCATGGGGGGTGACAAAATGCCTCTATAGCGCCCCCTTGAAATTTTCAACATACCCTTCCCATAGGGGTTTTTTTGGAGTAGGAAGATGAAACGTCACACCACGTCAGGCTTAACTTACTCTGAGTTTTCACATAACCGCTTCAGTGATGCGCGCTGCTGGCCCCCCGCGTAGACGCGGGAGAGCGAGGGCCCGGTCACAGCTTTTTGCAGCTTTAATTAGGGCCCGAGCGATGACAAAGTCGTCCGAGGACCCTATTGAAATCACGCTGTTTATTATTATTATTATTATTGTTCTTGCGACATTTCTTGCCCCAATTTCGCCCCTTTCCCAAATTTCAAAGTGTTTCTAACTTCCCACATTCGTCCGGCTGCATATTTTTGGGTGGTTGCACATGGTTGGTGCGAAATGCCGAAATAGCGGCCCCTACAAATTTTCAAAAACCCCTCCCCTTCGGGGTTAATTTGTCGTAGGCAAACGAAATTTGGTACACACATGTATTATAGCGAGACGCACAAAAAAGTCTCATGACGTCATGGTAAAATCCCAACAGGAAGTTGGCCATTTTGTTTTGAATTTTTTCATTATGGCGATTTCCACAACTTACATTTGAACGAACTCCTCCTAGGGATTTCGTCCGATCGACTTCAAATTGGCTACAGATTATCCTGAGAAGATGCTGATCAAAAGTTATTAAAAGCTTTTCTCTATGTCAAGGGGCGTGGCCGCTAAGGCGTGACAAATTTTGGCGACTTTTCGTTTTCTTGCCATCGAATTTCGAACGGCTCTCCCGCCCACATACTTGATCTCAGCAACTTCAAACTTGCTGGACATGATGATGGCTCTGCCCCGAATGCCCCGATATGTAAATATTCCACCTTACTCATAGCGCCCCCCGGTGGTAACAGGAAGTGACCAGTTTTTACTTGAACATGTACTAATGCCACAAACTTCACCGCATCAACTTCATTCCACTTCTAATGCATGCAGAACAAGTTGGTGAAGCTACCTTATGAATGCTGTGAAGCTACGTCTAATGGTGTCCCTGTGGCGGCGTGGTGACTATCGATCCCTCGCCACTAAATACGTTTGGCTTTTTGATGGCTTCAGCGACCTCATCTCCTCATGAAAATTGATACACAGGTCAAGAATAGTGAGCTCTTACATCTGCTAGGGGCGTCGCCCATGGGGGGGACAAAATGCCTCTATAGCGCCCACTTGAAATTTTCAAAAACCCCTCCCCATAGGGGTTTTTTGGAGTTTGAACATGACAATTGGTACACGTGTATGTTGTCCAGACGCACATAAAAGTCTCTGGCACCAATGGTCTAATCCAAACAGGAAGTCGGCCATTTTGATTTTGATTTGTCATTTTGGTGTGATTTCCACATGTTGTATTTTAACGAACTAGTCCTAGGGATTTCATACAATCAACTTTAAATTTTTTACAGATCATCCAGAGACCATGCTGCTCAAAAGTAATTAAAAGCTTTTCTATATGTCAAGGGGCGTGGCCGCTATGGCGCCTCCCTCGCTACCAAATACGTTTGGCTTTTTGATGGCTTCAACGACCTCATCTCCTCATGAAAATTGATACATAGGTCAAGAATAGCGAGCTCTTACATCTGATAGGGGCATCACCCATGAGGGGGGACAAAATGCCTCTATAGCGCCCCCTTGAAATTTTCAAAAACCCCTCCCCTTAGGGTTTTTTTTGGGGTTGGAACATGAAAATTGGTACACATGTGTATGTTGTCCAGACGCACATAAAAGTCTCTGGCACCAATGGTCTACTCCAAACAGGAAGTCAGCCATTTTGATTTTGACTTGTCATTTTGGCGTGATTTCCACATGTTGTATTTTAACGAACTAGTCCTAGGGATTTCATCCAGTCGACTTGGACCATGCTGATCAGAAGCTGTGCTCTGCATGTCTGTAGGTCAAAGGGCGTGGCTGCTATGGCGCTGCCATTTTTGATCCATCGCCATGCATATTCAAGCAGCTCTCTCTCCCACATAATTCATCCAAACTGCTTCAAAATTTCTGTACATGATAAAAGCCCCTCCCTCAATGCCTCCATATGCTTGTAGGCAACCTTGCTCATGGCGCCCCCTTGTGGAAACAGGAAATGCCATCTTTTACACTGACAAACACCAACCTCATGCTCCTGACCTGATCAACTACATTTTGTGGCCACATGACGATCAAATTGATGAATCTCCACAGTGACACACGTGTCCTGTCATGTTGCAGGCTGCCGCGGCAGCAACTTTTCATCCTTCGCCACAGAACATCAACATGGTAAAAATCCTTCATGCATTGTCCGATTTGTTCGAAATTTCACATGTGTGATGAGGGTCCACCCCTGAACGCACCTGGCCACATCTGGTTACGCTCGTAGCGCCACCTGGTGGATGAACGAAACATTGCGTTTTTTTCGCTCCTGCCAGGTTTTTTCTCCCTTCTCGCTTCGCACCACAGCCCCCACGTGCCTCAGGCCCCCACGGTTGCATGGGGGAGCGAGGGCCCGATTACAGCTGCTTGCAGCTTTAATTATTATTATTATTGTTCTTTACCCAACTTTGTGCCCCAGTTTCGCCCCTTTCCCAAATTTGAAAACGCTTCTAACTTTCCACATTCGTCCGGCCACATCCGAAATTCGATATTTTTGGGCGGTTGCACATGGTCGGCACGAAATGCTGAAATAGCGCCCCCCTACAAATTTTCAAAATACCCTCCCCATTGTGGTTTGTTTGTCGTAGGCAAACGAAATTTGGTACACACATGTATCATAACCAGATGCACAAAAAAGTCTTTTGACTCCCAACAGGAAGTCCATCATTTTGTTTTGAATTTTTTAGTTACGGCGATTTCCACAACTTACATTTGAACGAACTTGTCCTAGGGATTTCATCGGATCGACTTCAAAGTTGGTACAGATCATCCTGAGAAGATGCTGATCAAAAGTTATTAAAAGCCTTTCCCTATGTCAAGGGGCGTGGCCGCTAGGGCGTGACAAATTTTGGCAACTGTTCATTTTCTTGACATCGAATTTCGAACGGCTCTCCCACCCACATACTTCATCTCAGCAGCTTCAAATTTGCTGGACATGATGATGGCACCGCCCTGAACGCCCCTATATGTTAATATCCCACCTTACTCATAGCGCCCCCAGTTTGTAACAGGAAGTGACCAGTTTTTACTTTAACATGTACTAATGCCACAAACTTGACCACATCAACTTCATTCCACTTTTAATGTATGCAGAACAAGTTGGTGAAGCTACCTTATGGACGCTGTGAAGCTATGTCTAATGGTGTCCATGTGGCGGCGTGGTGACTATCGATCCTTCGCCACTAAATACGTTTGGCAATTTGATGGCTTCAGCAACCTCATCTCCTCATGAAAATTGATACACAGGTCAAGAATGGCGAGCTCTTACATCTGATAAGGGCGTCACCCATGGGGGGGACAAAATGCCTCTATAGTGCCCCCTTGAAATTTTCAAAAACCCCTCCCCTTAGGGTTTTTTTTGGAGTTTGAACATGAAAATTGGTACACAGGTGTATGTTGTCCAGACGCACATAAAAGTCTCTGGCACTAATGGTCTACTCCAAACAGGAAGTCGGCTATTTTGATTTTGATTTGTCATTTTGGCGTGATTTCCACATGTTGTATTTTAACGAACTAGTCCTAGGGATTTCATCCAATCGGCTTCAAATTTTTTACAGATCATCCAGAGACCATACTGATCAAAATTTGTGCTCTGCATGTCTGTAGGTCAAGGGGCGTGGCCGCAATGGCGCTGCCATTTTTGATCCATCGCCATGCATATTCAAGCAGCTCTGTTTCACACATAATTCATCCAAACTGCTTCAGAATTTCTGTACATGATAAGAGCCCCACCCTCAAGCCTCCATAAGCTCTTGAGCAATTTTGCTCATGCCGCCCCCTTGTGAAAACAGGAAATGCCATCTTTTACACTGACAAATACCAACCACAAGCTCCTGACCTGATCAACTACATTTTGTGGCCACATGACGATCAAGTTAATGACTCTCCACAGTGACACACGTGTCCTGTCATGTTGCAGGCTGCCGCGGTGGCGGTGGCGACTTTTCATCCTTCACCACTGAATATTAACTTGGTATAAATCCTTCATGCATTGTCCGATTTGCTTGAAATTTCACATGTGTGATGAGGGTCCACCCCTGAATGCACCTGGCCGCATCTGGGTAAGCTTGTAGCGCCACCTGGTGGATTAACGAAAAATTGCGTTTTTTCGATCCTGCCAGGTTTTTTCTCTCTACTCGCTTCGTCCCACAGCCCCCACGTGCCTCAGGCCCCCACGGTTGCATGGGGGAGCGAGGGCCCAATCATAGCTGCTTGCAGCTTTAATTATTATTATTATTGCGACATTTCGTGTCCCAATTTCGCCCCTTTCCCAAATTTCAAAATGCTTCTAACTTCCCACATTCGTCCGGCCGGATCCGACATTTGATATTTCTGGGAGGTTGCAAATGATTGACGCGAAATGCTGAAATAACGCCTCCTACAAATTTTCAAAAACCCCTCCCCTTGGGGTTAGTTTGTCATAGGCAAACGAAATTTGGGACACACATGTATCATACCGAGACGCACACAAAAGTCTCTTGACGTCATGGTAAAATTCCAACAGGAAGTCGGCCACTTTGTTTTGAATTTTTTTGTCATGGCAATTTCTGTACATACACAATTTATACCAAAAAACGTTGTCCTAGTCGCAGTGGTGTCACCATGGATCACTCACACTTAAACATTTGGGTCAGTGAGCTCCCAAGCGAAAGAAGCGTCCATTTTTTCCTCATTCACTCCCATGTAAACTGAGAGGAGAAATCTCTGGAAAAAAGGTGAGGGGAAACACATCTTTAACTTGCGACACAGATCGCATTTTTGAATCCACACACATAAAGGCTATATGTCTGCATTCGGAACGAGTGTATCTCTCTGCTGATATCTTGAGATTGACAATTGGACCCATGGTTTCGGAACAGGAAGGACTAATTCAAGAAATTTTAAACCCATATTAAACAGCCTTTGCTGATCTGCTCTCTCATGAGCTCTCTGTGTGCCCCTCAGGTGCAGGCAAGTCATTAATTGCCATGACAACAGCTGCAGGCACAGACACATACACACAGCCCTTTGTGTGTGTGCGTGTCTCACAATCTTTAAAGGACAGATTGCAGCAGCAGAATCTTCATTTGAAACAGCATCTACACGTTATATATCAGTGTTTTCCATCTTCCACATACTGCTACAGCCTTTATTACTGATAATACTGTTGCTACTTTTGTGATTATGACTGTTAAATACATTTTTTAACGTACTGTAATATAAAGTCCCTCTATTGCCAAAAATGACCTTGTGTACCCTTGACATTGCTTGTTTTCTTGACATTTTGACTCTTACGAATAATTGCTGCGTGAGCTGGAGGCTGAAACGGCCACGAGTGCGAGGTCCCGCCTAATGCTGCTCGCAGCTTTAATTTCCTGTTCAGTTTTACACCAGAGAAGGTGTTTCTCTGAAAAGGTCCCACTTCATCCAGGAACTGCTTCAGATGCTGACCTGGGACTGTCTGAAATACAGAAGAAAAAAACTTTCACTGTCACAATTGCTAAACATACACTGTAGCATATAAATTCCTCTTTAGGGAGTTTATTTTGTTTACCTGCATGGCTACAAGAGCTAGGGTCATCGCCTGCAGTCCATCTGACACCACCTGCAATGTCAGCCCATCCCTCTGAAAGAGAAGGCTCAGAATTAAACCCATAAACACATTTAATCTAACTTCCCTTGTTTTTAATCCACAGCGTAATGCTGAATTACTCTCACAGTGGTTTCACAAGAGTGATAATAAAACACTTACACACTGGGCCTGATACAAACTTCAATTACCAAAATGTATGAAATACTCCTTTAACCTTACTGATGGAGAGGAATGAAGTCAGGCTATGGTGTTAGCAAATCAGCAGGAGTTAGCATGAACATGACGCAGCCTATATCCATTTGTCTGCTCAACATAACACACAGCTCATCGATGCTCTTAACACATTCACTCTGCTCATCCTGCTTCACACAATTTACTGTCACTCAACCATATGCATCTTCACACACATTTCATCACTTGAACTCACACAGAACGTCATTAGCAACGCACTTAGCTACCGAAGCTATTTCTAGTGGCACCCTCCATGAGCCGCAACATACACACACACACACACACACACACACACACACACACTCTCTCTCTCTCTCTCTCTTAATCAGCAGTATCACAAACAGATGCGTTTCAGCACTGGCTAAGTGCTGAAACGCATCTGTTTGTGATACTGCTGTGCGTTACTAAAAGACTGATATATATGATATTTGTGAGTGCTGACATTTGGATTTATTCATATTAATTTTTATATCAATGAAAAAAACCATCCGTGTTACTAAATTCTTACATTTTTACATGTATCTCACCATAGCAAGTTGGAAGTAGACATATTCTGCCATATATGAAGAGTCCAAAACATGTGGTTTGTGCCAGGCGGACATGATTGCCAGTATTTTTTCATTGTTGCAAGAAATTCCATTGACTCATTCACAAGTCAAAATGTGTTTTATTTGAAAATACATGCAATATTTACATCTAAGGTAATAGAAAAATAGTCAACCAAGTGCAATGATCTCCTCCAAGATAATATTTGCCACTTTGATTGCAGTTTTTTTGTTGTTGTTTTTCAGTTTCAGTTATATATTGGGGAGACATTTTGGGCATTGGGGGGGACATGTCCCCCTCAATGTATATGGTGACTACTGCCCTGTCACGCATGCATAATTATACTATACTTATAACTATATACAAGCTTGGTGTGTGTGTGTGTGTGTGTGTGTGTGTGTGTGTGAGAGAGAGAGAAAGAAGAGAAAGACAAAGGCGGGTGTGGTGATCAAGGAGCCGTTTGGCCTACAAAGCAAAATGGCTGACAACAGAGAACTACCAAATTGGCCGCATCAAGGCTGCTTCAGTTTCGGGGGAGGTGTTTGTCTGACCGTGTGGTCAGGACAAAGACAAAGGAAAAGAAGCAGGAACTTAGAGATGCCTGGTTGGGGTAGCTCTGTTGAAAGCCTGTTTGTTAACCCTATGGGCCCGAACGACGCAAAGTGCGTCCAAATTCACACCTGTTCTTCTCCGTGGATTTTCTCCGTGACCGTGCGTCATAGCGAGAAGCCACGCATATCACATTAAACAGCGAAATCGTAGCTTTCCGACAAGACCAAGCACTTGTCAGTAGTCCAATGTTTTCATAGCGAAAAAAAAATGATAAACTTACACTAAAATCATGAATAACAGAGCCTTCATACAGCTCTGCACACACATTACTCTTGGATGGATTACTCGCGAATGCAGGCTCGCACAGAAATGCCACGCATATCACATGAAAGCGCAGGATTAGAGCTTTCCTATGATACCACAAATTATTGTGCTGTCATCCCATCATGCTTTAAATCCAGATTAATTGTCTACAAAATAAAAACCTGACGAATTTCTTCACAATCCATTATACAGATCTTGTCATCAGTCACTTCATGTAGTGAGGAATATCGGATCTTACCACGTCTTAGGCTTGCGTGTGTTTCTCCCTGTCTATCCACATTTGTAGTCCGGCTTTCAAGATGCAAATATCTCCATATTGTCCAGTTGACACTCCATCAAACTTTGTATGACAAGACCAGCCACTTCACCTTTGCGCACCCAGACAACTGTTGCCTGTAGGAGACATGTTTCCCCCCAATGCCCAAAATGCCCCCCAATATATAACTGAAACTGATAAACAACAACAAACTTTGTTTACTGCAAACAAAGTGGCAAATATTATCTTGGAGGACATCATTGCACTTGGTTGAGTATTTTTCTATTATCTTAGATGTAAATATTGCATGTTTCTTTCAGATAAAACACATAAAGCAAAAAATGCTGGCAATCATGTCCGCCTGGCACAAACCACATGTTTTGGACAGCTGTGAAGTGACAGAATGTCCCACCATCATGGTTCTTATATTGCCAGATTCCAGAGAGTCTCCCCTCTTCATATATGGCAGAATATGTCTTCTTCCAACTTGCTATGCTGAGATACATGTAAAAATGTAAGAATTTACTCACACAGATTTGTTTTTTTCATTGATATAAAAATTAATACAAAATACAGGCACATAGTAGGACATGGAATGATGAATCAAATCTGGATAGCCCACATTGTCCTGAAAAAAACAAGATATAGCATGTGTATGTAGCCTTTATAATGACTGTGATATGAGCTTAAAAGTAAAGGCAGTAAAAATACATAGGCCCATAGGGTTAATGAGTCTATGTCAATGTGACGTGTGTTGCAAACAGTCTGGATTAGTGCAGAGATTGTTTAGTTGTGTACAAGAATCTGTTTGTGAACAGTATTAGCAAACTAAACACTTAGCTTTGGTGAAGCCAACTAATCAATGACCTAACTGCCAACAATCACAACAATAACTCAATGAACAGTTTCAAATTACATACAACAAGTCAAACAGTCTTGCTTAGCCTGTAAAGCTGTGATAAGCTATGCCCAGTTATTACATTACTGATCCTTGAGTGGATGGGAGAAAGTGTCACTTGGTGGTGTGCTGCTTTGTTAGCCAGCAGAAGACGGCTGGGAAGGTGTGGTTTCAGCTGCAGTCTTTGTTGTGTCCTTTGTTCCAAAGGTTCTGATCCGAGGAAGCTGGTCGCTCGGGGTCCTTGCAGAGTTAGACGCTGGGTGCTAACTCACTTAGTTCCTTGTTGCTGGAAAGCTAGGGTGCGTCCCAAGTCTCTTATTTTTATAGTGCTACTGCTAGCTCCTCGCTTGAACTGGAAGTCATTCAAGGTCCACCATCTTCTAGGCCGTCCCAAGTCTCTTATTTGTGCAGCGAGGAGCTAGCACTAAGAGCTAGCAGCAAGCTTTAAGCAGCTACGAGCTAGGATGGTCGAGAGGTTCCTAACAGGAAGTCTTTTCATCTTGAGGCCATGACGTATAAATACCCGCCCCCTACATCTGGCTCATTTGAACGAGATGGCGGAGAAACAGCGCAAGTGTACCCGTTACATGCATTCTTTGCAATGAAACGCTGTAATTCACATGCCTACATGACTATGAAGAGTAACGTTAATGATATTTCATGCAAGACTGTCATGTTGTAATTAAGTTTATTTCATTCACAATCCGTTGCGTTGTTCAGCGGACTGTGGGTGATGTGTGGCTGTTATATGTACAGCTGCTCATGTCCAGAACCACACATGTTGATATAACACCACACACACACACACACACAAACACACACACATTTGCCCATCATTAATTGTCCTGCATGTCATGTGAGTGGAATGTTCAATAGCTTGTAGGTAATATTAATTAGCCTATTAATATTTATTAATATTATTACTTTCATGTTGTAAGCTACTGTCATTACCGTCTGTCCTGCATCTCTCTCTGTCACTGTCTCTCTCTCTCTGTCTCTCTCTCTCTTTCTGTTTCATTGTGTCATACAGATTACTGTTAATTTATCATGTTGATCTGTTCTGTACGACATCTATTGCACGTCTGTCCGTCCTGGAAGAGGGATCCCACCTCAGTTGCTCTTCCTGAGGTTTCTACCGGTTTTTCCCCGTTAAAGGGGTTTTTTTTGCAGAGTTTTTCCTGATCAGCTGTGATGGTCCTAAGGACAGAGGGATGTCGTATGCTGCAAGGCCCTGTGAGGCAAATTGTGATTTGTGATATTGGACTTTATAAATAAAATTGAATTGATTGAGGTAGACTGACAGGTCTGATATGTCTTATTCACTCAGCAGCTGACTTGTTGAATGATGGCGAGTGGATTTAATAATAGTGATGATAATGATGATGATGATAATAATAATGATAATGATGCTCATCACAGTGACAGTGGCAGGGCTACAGACCGTTCTTTAATTGCCACAAACTTCGGCAAATGACTCAATAACAATGGTAATACATGCAAAAGTGTGTGACCAAAGTCATGACGGCGGGGGGGTTTACGGCTTTGATCAGCGAATATAATGTGACTTGGGATGTATGCCAAACGCTGGCTCCGTTATGCAGCAGATCCAGCTGTGCCGCTGTCATCAGGAATGGACGTCGCTTCACGTGACGCTACAGTGGAAAGGACGTCTCATGTCTCTTAAACCGACAATGCTCGCTCATCGCTCCCAGCACTAGCTCCTCACATTTTTTTCCTAGGTGGGAGGGGCTAAACAGCTAGCAAAGTCGGCTAGCAGTAGCACTATCAGTAATTTAAGAGACTTGCCCTCCCTTTAGTGGTTTGGTTCCGGCCCAGCTGGAGAGAGGTGTGACCTGCTGAAGCTCCAGAGCAAGAACAAAAAGGGTCTGTGGAAGGGAGCAAAGATCTACAGGTGCCAGTGACATCAGAGTCACATGTCACTGTAAAGGTCCAATCAAGTTCTGGGACTTGTGTCTCACTGAGGTGTGAGGTGAGATCTCCTGTGGAGATGGGTGTCGCATAGCCCTCTTTGTTTGAAGACAAAGAGCATGCAGAGGAAGAAGCCTTTAAAGTGTCCAGTGATGATTTTACCAAATGATAAACCATCTGTGGTCCTGTGAATCCCAACAACAGGAAGAAATACACGCAAGCCTAAGACATGGTAAGATACAATATTCCTCACTATATGAAGTGACTGATAACAAGATCTGTATAATGGATTGTAAAGAAATTCATCAGGTTTTTATTTTGTAGACAATTGATCTGTTGATTCATAGCGTGATGGGATGACAGCACAATGATGTGTGTGGTATCACTGGAAAGCTCTGGTCCAGCACTTTGATATGCATGGTGTTTCTGTGCGACCCTGCATTTGCGAGTAATTCATCCAAGAGTAATGTGTGTGCAAAGCTGTATGAAAGCTCTGTTATACATAATTTTACTGTAACTTTATCATTTTTTTTCGCTGTGAAAACATTGGACTACCGACAAGTGCTTGGTCTTTTCGGAAAGCTACGGTTGGGTATCTGAACGTCGCTTTCGTCGCTTGAATAATTTCAATAAAAACTTTCAATAAAAAAATACAGTGGCTTTTGCTGCACTTGATCTGGCTACACACACGTGCATGCACACGCACTGAACCCCTTCTTGGGTTCACCCTCTCCCTCTCTCTGCTGTTGCCTGCAGTAATTTTTCTGTCGATACAGCTGATAACGCATCTAATTGGCTATTTTAAGTGTCACCTCTTCAGAACGAAGCATGTCAATTATGTTTTGAAATTTGTGTTATTTGCAAAGTCATCACATCTAGACATAATTATTTTTACTTTTAATCGTTTAAACAAAGTTAAGAACTAGTAAAGGCTATCGCCAAACTGTGCAAAATGCATCCTGGGATATTATCTCAACTCACTGCATGACGGTCACGCTGGGTGCCACTCGCCAGCTATGCTCGCCACTCCTCATCAGAGCACAGAAGCTAGCAATGCTGAGATGGTTGAATAAACTGATGCAAGCCCCTCCAGTGCCGCTCCAGTTGGAGCAGGATGCGACACTTGGCTTCGGGACTCTGAAGACGATGTTTCATCTGTTTCTGCCCCGGTGGTAAGTTAGTTTGTTAAAGTAGGCTATAGGCTAACGTTAGCTTGTTGATTTTTGACGTGCTGACATTTGCGGTAAGCGAGTTGTGTCATTTCCGGTGTTTCTGTGACAGTGTCTCTGTGCTGCTCTAGTAAATTCTACAAGCCTGCTTTCTGCTTTCTCACTTCAGTTGCTTTAACATCTACTTCAAGTCTTAACCCAAACTAGTTCTGTTTAAGCATTCATAGCTCTCCTCCTTTTTACAACTTCCCTGCTAATCTCTTAGCTGTTGATTGCACGTTACTAGCCTTGGTAGCTACATTAGCTTAACAGTTAGTGATGGCTTCTCCTTCTGCTATTTCTTGCTCGGTGTGCCAAATGTTTAGCTATGCCTCTGCCTCCTTTAGCGACAGTGGTAATTGTAACACACCCGCTGAGGATAAAACTCTGGTTATTGGCAGCTCTATTCTGAGGAACGTGAAGTTAGCAACACCAGCAGCCATAGTCAATTGTATCCCTGGGGCCAGAGCGGGCAACATTGAGTCAAATTTAAAACTGCTGACTAAAGCTAAACGTAAATTTAGTAAGATCGTTTTTCACGTCGACGGCAATGACACCCGGTTATGCCAGTCGGAGGTAAATAAAATTAATATTGCCTCAGTGTGTGAATATGCAAAAACGATGTCGGACTCTGTAGTTTTCTCTGGAGCTCTCCCAAATCTGATCACTGATGACATGTTTAGCCGCATGTCATCACTTAATCGCTGGTTGTCCAGGTGGTGTCCAGCAAACAATGTGGGTTTCGTTAATAATTGGCAAACTTTCTGGGGAAAACCTGGTCTTACTAGGAGAGACGGAATTCATCCCACTTTGGATGGAGCTGCTCTCATTTCTAGGAACCTGGCAAATTTTATTAGTAATTCAAATCCCTGACAACCCAGAGTTGAGATCAGGACTCAGAGTCGCAGTCCTATACGCTTCTCTGAGCTTCTAGTGCAGTTACCCACCCATAGTTTTCATAGTTTTATACAAACGGTGTCTGTCCCCCCGCTACCTAAATTATTTAAATCTAAAATTAAACATAGAGGAGTTGTGCATAACAACCTCATAAAAATTAAAACCTCTTCTGTGACAGAAAGACAAAACAGGAGAATTAAATACAGACTGTTAAATATCAGGTCTCTATCGTCTAAAGCAGTGTTTGTAAACAAATTAATATCAGATAATCATATTGATTTACTCAGTCTCACTGAAACCTGGCTGTGTCAAGATGAGTATGTTAGTCTAAATGAATCCACTCCTCCCAGTCATAATAATACCCACATTCCTCGAGGCAGAGGCCGTGGAGGGGGCGTTGCAGCCATTTTTAACTTGAGTCTGTTAATCAGCCCTAAACCTAAACTAGATTATAATTCATTTGAAAGCCTCGTTCTTAGTCTTTTACATCCGACCTGGAAAACCTCACAGCCACTTTTATTTGTTATAGTGTACCGTGCTCCTGGCCCGTATTCTGAATTTGTATCTGAATTCTCTGAGTTTTTATCCAGTTTAGTTCTTAAATCAGATAAAGTTATTATTGTAGGCGATTTTAACATTCATGTCGACGTTGATAATGACTCCCTGGCTACCGCATTTATCTCATTATTAGACTCCATTGGCTTCAGTCAGGGTGTAAATGAACCCACTCACTGTTTTAACCACACCCTCAATCTAGTTCTGACGTATGGAATTGAAATTGATAACCTAACAGTCTTTCCACAGAATCCCCCGCTATCGGATCATTATTTGATTACTTTTGATTTCTTTTTACTCAGTTACACAGCACTCAGCAACAGTCACTATACTAGATGTTTATCAGATAGTGCTGTCGCAAAATTTAAGGAAATGATTACTCCGTTGTTAAATTCAATACCATATCCTTCAGTAACAGAGGTTTCCCATACCGACTTTAACCTCTCCCGAATTGATCATCTTGTTGATAGCGCTGTAGGCTCGCTGCGAACAACACTCGACTCTGTAGCTCCTCTTAAAAAGAAGTTGACAAAGCAACGAAAGTTCGCTCCTTGGTATAACTCTCAAACCCATAAGTTAAAACAAATATCATGGAAATTTGAAAGGAATTGGCGATTAACCAAGCTGGAACAATCTAGTTTAATCTGGGCAGACAGTCTCAAAACGTATAAGAGGAGCCTCCGCAATGCCAGAGCAAACTATTACTCAGCAAAAGAAACCTGGGGTTATTCTTGTTTTCTTCTATTAATGCCAGAGCAAACTATTACTCAGAATTAATAGAAGAAAACAAGAATAACCCCAGGTTTCTTTTCAGCACTGTAGCCAGGCTGACTGAAAGTCAAAGCTCTATTGAGCCTTGTATTCCTTTAGCCCTTAGCAGTAATGATTTTATGAACTTTTTTAATGACAAAATTCTAACTATTAGAGGCAAAATTCATGACCTCCTGTCCTCAGATAGTACCTATCTAACCTCAAACACAGCTGTAAGACCTAATATATATTTAGATTGCTTCTCCCCAATTTCTCTTCAAGAATTGACCACAGTGATTTCTTCATCTAAATCATCAACGTGTCTCTTAGACCCCATCCCAACTAGGCTACTTAAGGAGGTCTTACCTTTAGTTAACACTCATATATTAGATATGATCAGTATATCCTTATTAACAGGCTATGTACCACAGTCTTTTAAGGAAGCTGTAATCAAACCTCTCCTAAAAAAGCCCTCCCTGGATCCAGAGGTGTTAGCCAACTATAGACCAATATCTAATCTTCCCTTTCTTTCAAAGATCCTTGAGAAAGTAGTCGCAGACCAGCTGTGTGATTTTCTCCATGATAATAATTTATTTGATGAATTTCAGTCAGGATTTAGAGTGCATCATAGCACTGAGACAGCGCTAGTTAAGATTACAAATGACCTTCTGATTGCTTCAGACAAAGGACTCGTCTCTGTACTTGTTTTATTAGATCTTAGTGCGGCGTTTGACACAACCATCAAATTCTGCTACAGAGACTGGAACACTTAATTGACCTAAACGGTTCTGCACTGAGCTGGTTTAAATCTTATTTATCTGATCATTTTCAGTTTGTTCAAGTTCACAATAAATCATCCTTATGTACTGAAGTTTGTTTTGGAGTTCCGCAAGGTTCTGTGCTCGGACCAGTCCTATTTACTCTATATATGCTTCCCTTAGGTAACATCATTAGAAATCACTCTGTAAATTTCCATTGTTATGCGGATGATACACAATTGTATTTATCTCTGAAGCCAGAAGAAAGTAATCAATTAACTACACTTCATAATTGCCTTAAAGACATAAAAACCTGGATGAGCACCAATTTCCTGATGTTAAATTCAGACAAAACTGAAGTTATTGTTCTTGGCCCCAAACAACTCAGAGACTCTTTATCTGATGACACAGTTTCTCTAGATGGCATTGCTCTGGCCTCTAGCACTACCGTAAGAAACCTCGGAGTAACATTTGATCAAGATTTGTCTTTTAATTCTCTTTTAAAACAAACCTATTTGCGAAAATTAGGCCTATCCTGAACTGAGGTTCTGTGACAACCTCACCACGCGGTTTGGCAACCTTGATGAGGGTGTTTTGAAGGCTGCTGCCACCATGTTTTTTAAAACAAAACTTTTGAAAAAGCCAAATGAACTCAGATCTGTCATTTTTTTAGAACTTGACTATTAGGGTTTCAAATCCTTTTTTCCTGTGTTTGACAATACTGGTTGCACTAGAAATCAATAAGAAAAGGAAATAAGTCCTTATGTTGTGTTTTCACCACCATTGGTAGGCTGAATTCTCATCACGAGTGAATAAAGCAGCTAACGCTGAATCAATCTACTCAAATTTTTTTAAGTTCAAATAACTCATGTTTGTCTTAGCATGCCATTTTGAGGAAATGAGATTCCCATGACCCTTTGCTAAAGAAAATAATAACATACTAGAGTGAAAAGAATGCATCAGAATTCTTTAATGTTGAAATAATGATTGATATCTGGATTTTGCAATAGGTGCATAATTAATAGAATTATTAACCTCAATGAGTTCATAATAAAGAGTTTATTAATGTCAACAAGACACTGTTCCCACTTTAGATCCAGTAGCTGCAAAGATGCATTATGAGCTATTAATAAGTGCATATTAATAATTTATTAACCTTTGTATGACACTGTTCCCACTTTAGATCCAGTAGCTGCAAAGATGCATTATGAGCTGTTAATAAGTGCATATTAATAATTTATTAACCTTTGTACGACACTGTTTCCACTTTAGATGTGGTATCTGCAAAGGATCATTATTTATTATTAATAAGTGCATAATTGAGCACTTATTAACCGTAATATGGCATTTACATTAACCTCTTATAGTTTCATTAATCATCTTGTTAATATTAATAAATTGTCTTTAAACTCTTAAGGATGTTCTAGTACCCAATAATATCTTATAAGTCAATAATAAATGTGTTGTATACCATTATTAACACTCATTAGGTCTTGTTAATGATAAACACTTTATTGATTTCATCTCATAGGGTCTTATAGTGTCTTATAAACCAGTAATAAATGTGGTTATTATTCTATAATCAACCCTAATAAATTATAATTAATGTAAATAGACATCTTATTAATATTTAGTATAGGTTTATAAACTGTTACCAAAGTTTCTATTAAGTGCTTATAATGCTCCTATAAGCAATAATAACTGTCACTTATGCTGTAATAAACACTTATATAGTCTTATTAATGTTAATAAGCATCTTATACCGTCTTATAAGTGCTCATTAACTGTTAATTTGTGCTTATTAAGAATTAATTAACGCTTATTACAGTACCTTAATATACAGTGTTACCGAGTATAGTGATACATCTTTGCACTAATCTTAATAATAGTTATGGCCTTTATTTTAGAAAGGTGCAAAAAAAAAAAAAAGGTCACGCCCGAAAACATCCTGACTGTTTCCAAACAGCAAACTCATCATAGTGCTTCTTTCTCTTTCTTTGAAGAAATGGTAAAAAAATAAATAAATGAATACTACTTTATACAGTTAGGACCTTTCAGTAAATCTGTGTCATTTTCCCTCCCCCACCCCCAGATGCACCAAAGATCCAGCTGATTACTGGCAATTTGGAGGAGGATTCTTTATCTGCTACATTGTACAGATTCATTGACCTTTTATGGTATGTTTTGATTTTACATAATAATACACTGTATAGTTAGGGTTCTAAATTGCTTGTCCACAAATACTGCAAATATTATCAGAACTACAGAATACAGAGCCCCCAAAGATCAAGAGAATATTGTGGAAAACAATAATAAGCTGAACTGGAAAATACAAGCTAAAAAACAACAGACCATAACCCCCTCAGCCCAACGGCTCTCCATCTGTTTCAAAGGTGAAATCATGACCTCATCATGATAGTTACACTAACAGACAAGTTAGACACATGAAGAAATCAGATTTTTTGTTTTTCAGTTCCTCCTAGGGGGGCTCTGAAGAACTGTATATGAATAATTGTTTGATATTGTAAATTTACATCTGAATACATTAAATAAAGGGGTTTTAGACTCAATGGTGGTGTGTACTTTATTCTTAATCAAGTTTCCCACCCCACTTTAATTGAAACAATGAAAGTCTGTAGATGTATCTATTTCATATTTCTTCAGAATATTTTCAGTTAAATAACAGTATTTTTCTGCAGAACCTTTAATGAAAATTTAACTTTATTTGAATTAGATATATTAAGGATATTTTACTTTAATTTTAGGGTTTTTATTTGGCAGCCATAGCCGCTGGTCATTTGACTGTTTTTTAAGGTGGTTTTTAAGGTTTGTTAAAAGTGTTTGATAATCAATCAATCAATCAGTCAATTTTATTTATAAAGCCCAATATCACAAATCACAATTTGCCTCACAGGGCTTTACAGCATATGACATCCCTCTGTCCTATAATCATCATATAATCATAATAATTTATGGAAAAATCAGTAGAGTAATTGTATTTTGTCTGCAGAACCTTTAGCATTGTCACTTTATCAAAGGTGTTTGATCGTAATAATGTAGGGAAAATCTGTAAAATAATGGTATTTTTCTGCAGATCATTTAATGAAAATTTCCATGAATTTAATGTTTTTGCACTTTATTTGAATTAGGATATTTTACTTTAATTTTACAGGTTTTTTTGGCAGCCTTAGCTGCCAGTCATTTGACCATTTTCTGCAAGCACAAAGTAATTTTGCATCACGTTCAACTTTTGTGCAGTCTGACAAGTGAGTTTGCACAGTTGCACAATAACAATGCCAGCTTGACTGTGATGACCTTTGACAGTATGGAGAGCGAGAGAGTCCAAAACAGATTCAGCTACTGTAGTTTTAAGCTGTGGTGTACCAACCCCTTTTATTTAACTCTGCTATGCAGGAGTATAAAAAAGAGGCATCTCAGAAAAATGATGAGGCAGGGCGTAAAAACAGAAGAATAGAAAACAAAAGCCTTACATGATCCCCAGAGGGGGAATATGATGTTGCAACAGCACAAGGACAGTAGACAAAGCAAAAAATAAATAAGATGTATATGAAACTAAAATAATTGTAGAAGTAAAGAACAGTACAAGATCCTCTAAAGACAATAATGACAAAAAGTTGTGTGATTGATAGTATAGTATAGTTTATGTAAACAGTATACACCAGACTCACATAATTTGATAAAGTAATGATGCTTAGTGTGTCCTTATTATTTATTTGGTTCCGATGCATTGTTAGACAATGCTTAACAACAGCTTGTCAGCGGTGTTACTGGATTGTAAACTGAGGAACCAATGTTTAATGTCATGATGCCAGACAAATCGGTCTAGTGAAGTGGGCAGGTTCCAGAGGTGTGGACTCAGGTAAAGTTTCCTTTAAGTAACTGGGGCTGATTGGAGGATCGACAGTTCAGTCCTCTCCCACTGAGTAGCAGGTGGCACCTTGTATCGTATAGCCTCAGCTACCAGTGTATGAATGTGTATGTGAATGGGTGAATGTGACATGTAGTGTATAACCTTTTTGAGTGGTTGGAAAACTAAACAGGTACTATACAAATGCAAGCCCGTGTTCCATTTACAGCCTACTCTTCCATGTATTCCTGTGGGCCTCATCTTCTTTAGTCCTTCTCTTCCTGTCCAAGCCTCCTCCACCACAGCTCCTCTTCAGGGCTCTGTTCCCTCTTGGCCTCTCTGTGCAGCTGTTATTACCGTAAAGTAGGTGGCAGAATCAGAGGACAAATGATGTGATGGCTTATGACCGTTTTTGACCATTGTCAGATTCATTCCATTATTCATAAATGCAGAGGGCCTGAAGTACTGTCAGATTAAGAAGTCATATGTTAGGTAGCAGCAAGGAAAGGCTGGATGTCCAGCAGTGGCAGCTGCTGGTCTTTCAAAGAGGGGAAGCTCACTTTAAAGGAAATGGACACTTTAGAATGAAAATACAGACAGTGCTTAATGACCCTTATGCCGACAAGAAGTCCAGTGTAGTTTTTTAATCCACAAAACACATTTGGGGTATCGGAGGATAACAGCTAGCCGGAATAACAGCTACACTTGAAGTGCATGGAACCCACATTTTGAAAATGTAATAAAACTCTGCTAATGCATTTCAAAAACATCAAGACGGCTCGTCCATCGTAATCCAAGTGCCCTGAAGCCGCGACATGCAAAATTGACTTGAAAAGATGTAATTTACTCCACTTTTATAGCATCATTTCTCACCATGGTCAGTTAGCCTGCCCTGCAGGCGTGCTGTGTTTACATGACAACTCACGCGAGACTAGCTGATGGCTAGTGGTGGTGCTAGTTCTTGAATGCATTTGCGGAGTTTTATTACATTTTCAAAATGTGGGTTCCATGCACTTCAAGTGTAGCTGTTAATTTTGGCTAGCTGTTATCCTTCGATACCCCGAAAGAGAAACTACACTGGACTTCTTGTCGGCATGAGGGTCAGTAAGTACTGTCTGTATTTTCATTCTAAAGTGCCCATTTCCTTTAAGTAAAAGGAACATTTAATTGAAGTCGTTTTTCAACCACACTGATGCCATACAACCACAACACCTTAAAGATTTTCAGATGGGTTTAAACACCTGAACTGTACTGTACAAACGGTGAAAATGAGCTACATCACTTATGGAAATAAAGAATTCCGCTCTCTGTCAGAACACTCCGCTTGCAAATATCCGCATGGGACTGAGCTGGAAATGCGACGATGCTGATGTGTATTTCAAAAGCGTTGTCAATCACAAAGAGGTTCAGCCTTTTAGACAATTCCTCCAATCATCATGCATACACCAAGCATCCTCTCCTGCCTATTGCTCCATTAGGTCCCACGGAAGCCAAGACTCCCTGGAAGTGACGATTTTGTCGCATTTATCTAATGACCATCTCGATTTGCTGCATGAAAAAAACCTGCTTAGCGCTGTCTCATAAGCATGCTTGGAGGCTCCACGTTGAGAGAGAGAGAGAGAGAGAGAGAGAGAGAGAGAGAGAGATGAATTAAGGAAATTAAGGAAAGCATGATGAAGGCTATTTTATAATTTAAGTAGTCTGAACTTTAAAGAAGACTCCTGGCATAGACTGTGAAGAGGGAGAACACAGATCAAGGCAGTTTTTTTTTAAGCAAAGGCAGGGTTGCTGTTTGATCATTATTAAACTCTTCAATATGATCTGAGTGTATCACAGCAAAGGCACTAAGAACAAGAATTCACAACATTTCCTTCATGTCATGCTGTCTGCATGCCGCGCGTATGCTAAAACCAACCATATCACCAGACACATCTGGATGATTCTGAAGAACCCTGAATTATGTTCAGTGATGGGATGCAAACTCTTGCCCACCTCCACCCATCACTTGCACACTCACAGCCTTACTTTCCACCTTACTAAATAGACAACAATCTAATCAGTCTCACTCTGAAGTCTTGAAAACGGGCGCTTGGTCAGTGACTTCCGGCGTCAGGCACTGATGAAAAAAGCTGTCCTTTCACATTGGCATGATACGCAGCCGGTCCTTGTTATTGTTTAACTGCCTCGGACAGCATCAGGGAAATGCGACAGGACAACAATGAAAGTTAGGGCAGCGGAAGTTCAAGTAGGGTGGGTGGGAGGGGTGTTGGATGGGTCCAACAACCACCGACCTTCACTGGGAGGGCAGTGTTTGTAAAGCCACACCCTGTTCTTTTTTTCCTAAACCCAACCACGTGCTGTTGTTGCCTAAACGTAACCATGTGCGTTTGTTGTTGATGGAAAAAAAAGTACTTAGTTTATTTTAAAAGAGACTGAATGCAAACTGTGCATTTCCTATGAAAACAGAAGCGTATTTTGAAAACACATGCATGAAACAGGCTGAAGTTGACATGGCATCCAAGAACTTCAACAACCAACAAATCCAGGGTACCTTGCACGTCATATCTCGACATGGAAAGTCCATGACCAAATGTCAACATGTGACAGGGTCCGAATGAGAATGTGTTGTACAATCAACTTCCTGCACTGGCACTGCAAGTTGGCATTAAATAAATCTTTCACTGCAAAATTGTACAGTGATACATAACTCCGTTATTATTATCATTATCATTATCATTAGTAGTAGTAGTAGTAGTAGTTTTTTTTAGTAGTTTTATCTATCTATTTTAAATGTTACATGATTTTGAGTGTATTATATTTGCAAAATAGGTATTGCTACAACAGTGACATAGTGACCATTTGCAGGATTAAGTGGCAGACTACTGTAGCTGGTAAGCAAACCACTAACATGCTTGCCAACTGAGAACATGATAACTGGCTTGCTACCTGTTAGTAAGCAAATTTGTTGGCTTACACAGGATTTTAAAGAGATGGTGGGCAATATATTGATTACACTGGTGGCTTGTTCCACATTTGATGTATAAAATCACTTTATCTCGAACACTGACTAAAAATTGTCATGTCATTTTTTAAAGTCACTGGAAAAACACTCGCTTTTGTTTTTTCCTTGTTCTCTCCTATGGCTCTCTCCCTCTCAACAACACAAGAAAAAAAAAATCTCATAAACATGATAGGTCACATGCAACATTTTGCAACCTCAGAGCACCAGCGCAACTTGCAAAGGTGCCTCCTGATGACATTTCCAAGTGGCAGCATGCAAAGATGAAAAAGTGGACCTAAAATTGGGGGACCCCACAATCCAATTTAAAGCTTTCTGATAAACATTCATCCACTGTTACATAACATTCTCTTTAAAAAAAGCTAAGCTTTAAAAAGTTAAAAACAGTACCAGAAAGGCCAACCAGATTGTGAAGTCTAGCTATAAGAATTGAGTAGTCAACTGTATCAAAGGCTGCAGTAAGATCGAGTAGTACTAGAATAGAGAGTTTTTTTCATATCCATATTTGACCTCAGGTTATAACAACCCTAACCAATGCCATCTCTGTTCTGTGATTTGCTCGAAAGCCAGACTGGTATTTTTCAAAAATATTGTGGGAGATCATAAAATCATTTAACTGATTAAAAACAAGCTACTCTAAAATTTTACTGAAAAATGGCAGATTGGACACTGGACTGTAGTTGCTAAGTACCAAGCAGTCTAAGTTATTTCATTTCAAAAGAAGTTTAACCATGGCAGTTTTAAAAGCAGCGGGGAAAACGCCCATCTGAAGCAAATAATTTACAATGTTAAGAGTGTCTTCATCTAAAAAGCTATCAACTGTTTCAAAAAAGGATGTGGGAATGGAATCTAAAGGATCTAAAAGGCAAGTTGCCAGTTTTTTTTGAGAAACTACTCTCCTAAGTATTTTAGCATCAAACAGGACACACTTCTCTCGTGTTTCCTCACCTAAAAACAAAGGTTCAGGGGTGTTAAAATTCATTGACTGGGATTGGCATAAATTAGATCTAATTGTTTCTATTTTACTACTGAAATGGACTGCAAATTCTTCACATTTTAAGTTGGCTGACATACTGCTGGACTTCATAAAACCTGGGTTAATTAAAAAATCTGTGGTTGAAAAAAGAATTTTTGGGTTGTTGCAGTTGTCAGTGATCAATTTAGAGATATGTGCCTGTCTTGCATTTTTAACTATTTTATTGTACATAGTGAGATGATCTCTGAAAATGTAATAGTTGATCATTAGCCTATTCTTTATCCATCTTCTTTCTGCTATCTGACAGTTTCTCTTTATTTTCTTTTATCATTTCTCCTGGGGATATTGGATTGTTGAGAATCTTTTTCAGTTTTAGTGGGGCCATTTTATCAAGAGTTGATGTAAGTTTACTGTTAACTATCAATAAAATTTGCAGCCACTTCAGCAGTAAGATAGCATTTCCTGACAGTTCGTTCTGGAATATCCTCTTGTATAAAACCATTTACAATAAAAAAAGACACAGAAATGATCAGAAATGCCTACATCCACAACTGAAGAAATACTGTATGTGCAGAGAGGCCATGGGTTATCACTAAGTCAAAGGTGTGGCCTCTGTTGTGTTTTGGCTGGGTAACATGTTGGGTAAAATTCATACAGTTGGGATGTTGATGGCTTAGTGGATAGAGCAGGCACCCCATATACAAGGCTGTTGCCACAGCGGCCTGGGTTCGACTCCACCCTGAGGCCCTTTTGCTGCATGTCACACATGCAAAACAGTTGGATTGTTTGTCTAAGTGCAGATTAAAATCACCTAAAATAATAACTTTGTTGTGGTAAGTGTGGATGATTGACAGCATTTCTGAAATGTCTGAGATAAAAGAGGAGCATTGTTTAGGTGGCCTGTAAACACACGTACACAGTATAGGAGGACTGATAAAAACAAAGAAATGGTAATCAAAAGAAGTGTATTCATCAAATGTAATTTGTTTAAAACCAAGTGATGTTGAGAGAATGGATGCTGTACCCCCAGCCCCACCGAAGAGAAGTGTGACGTCTAAATAAGTTGTTCTTAGAGGGCCCTGGCTCCAAATGAGTAATGGAGGAAGAACATGTGGAACCAATTGATTTGGCGCTAGGACCCTGGAGACATCAGTAGTAGAGGGACTGGTCAGAGGGAGTGGACGCTGAGGAGACGTTATGGCTGTCTGGAACGTCTGCAGGTGGAGCACCCAGGTGGGCAACACAGAATGAAATGTTTGAGGACAGTAATTTTGGCCCCATCCAATTAGGATATATATCATCGTGTCGGGAGCGTACCTATGTTCCCCGGGTTCTATGTTCCCCGGGTCCTATGTTCCCCGCTTTGTATGGGACCGGGGAACATAGAACCCTTTTTAATAATAAGGGTTCTATGTTCCCCGCTTTTCCCCAAAAGGACCTGGGAAACATAGGCCCTTTTTTTTAAAAAAAGGGTCCTAACCCCTAACCCCTAACCCTAACCCCTTTATCTCAAAAGGGTCCTATGTTCCCCGGCAACAGCGGGGAACATAGGACCCGGAGACCCGGAGACCCGGAGAACATAGAACCCTTTTTAAGAAAAAGGGTTCTATGTTCTCCGGTCCCATACAAAGTGGGGAACATATTTCCTTTTGGGGAAAGCGGGGAACATAGAACCCGGGGAACATAGAACCCGGGGAATATAGGGATGACCCCATCGTGTCTACGCTCCCAGAAAAGATTGAAGTTGTTGATGTAGGAGACACCCTGAGCAGCGCAGGCTGATGACACCCAGATGTGCAGAGACAACAGCCCTGTGAAACGCCCAACACCACGGCCACAGGAGGGGAGGGAGCTGGACACATAAATATGCCTGGCTGATCTCTTTGGTGAGGAGAACAAGTGCAGAAAGTAGTGTTAATTTCGTTAACGAAAACTAAACAAAAATATTTTCGTCAATGCACATTTTCCACCGGACGAAAACTAGACTAGACGAGACTAAAACCCCCATTAATAAACAATAACTGGGACAAAATCAGTATGCATTTTCGTGGACTAATAAAGACGAGACGAAAATGTAGTTCACTCAGTAAAGACTGGGCTAAAATCTATGGACATTTTAGTTCACGAACAAAGATGATATATTATTATATGATATGATTTTGTCAAATCCTGTCTCCTCCGCCTCCTCCTCGGCTCTTCTGCCAGTCACCCACAGTGACACACCCCCTTTCAAATCTGCAGTGGGCACAGAGTGCACAAACACATGGGACAGACAGGAGGTGGATTCACGGCGAAAGGTTAAAAGTAAAACATTAATGGCCATGCTTTGCACGGGGCCCGGGAGAAAGAGAAGACGTGATATATGGACACATTTTCGCTACATTGAAGTGGAGAAAAAAACCTTATGCTTGATTTTAGTCGAAGGGAAGGAATGTGGGCACAAGGTAGCTGGAAAAAACACAACAAACCTGAAGAGACACGTCGCAGTTCACCACAAAGACATTGTGGTAAGTTAACAAAAAGTTTGGTGGTGGTTGTTCATAACGTAACATTAAACCAACAGCTGTAATGTTCCAACAATAACGTTAAACCGACCGCAAACTAATGCTGGCTAACTTACTAGCTTCGTATCATGTAGCGATAGTAGCCACTTGTTGATATAAATGTGTGTGGCTGGCTAACTTACGTTAGCTTCTTAGCATGTAGCGACCGTAGCCACTTGTTGATAGAATTGTGTGTGAAGTTGAATTTATGCTAACTTAGATATGTTATACTGGTCGGGCAACTATGGTTTCAGTTGGATTGCAAGTTTAATTAAAGCAGACAGAAGTATGAGCTAATCTAGGAGCTGCAAGCGAACTATAGTTAACACAAAACACCTGGGCAGCTACACATGGATGCAAACTAAAAACTAAAACGAACTAAAACAATTCATCTAGATAAGATAAAATAAAATAAAATAATACGCCACACATAATTCAAAACAACTTTAACCTACATTTTCATACATGAAATAGCCTAAATGTGGTATAAAAGTGATTGTCCTGACTAAAACTAGACTAAAATGTTGACAGTTTTTGTTGACTAAAACTAGACGAATAAAATTATGTTTTCTTGGACTAAAATAAAGACTAAAATGCTCGACTTATAGTCGACTAAAACTTGACTAAACAAAAACGGGATGAGGTTGATTAAATGTGATAAAAACTAACAAGCGCGATTGAAACTGGACTAAAACTGAGACTAAATTTAAAAATGGCTGATAAAATTAACACTAGCAGAAAGTCACTTAGTTGTTCAGACTGCTGTTTACGGATGTCATTTGTACCTATGTGTATAATGACCTTGGTGATGTCCAGTTCATTAATGTGGATTTTAATAGCTTTTTCCTCTCTTTTGCGGACAGTGGCACCTGGGACACAATAAGTTATTGTTCTATGTCTTTTAACATTTCTGATGATGGAGTCACCTATGACCAGCATTGTGACCTGATGTGGGAGTTGTCTTGTTGGCTTGGAGCTGCCGGCCATTCTGAAGACAGAGTCCCGGAGGTGGACACAGGGACATGAAGCTGCCAGTTTCCATACTCCACTCCCTGGTCTGGAACCCAGAGCAGCACTGGGACCACTGGACTTTGGCTGGGGCTCTTAAAGCCAGCGTTTGGTCCGATAAGAGCTGGAGCCAGTTCAAGACAGAGGAGGTCGTGGAAGACCACCGCACCCCTTCAGCGACGGAAACTCCTGCATGTTTAGGATGTTGCACTTGTTGCCCAGCAGGAGGACCCAAGGTGGAGGGAGATGGGTGCTTTGCACCGCGTTTGCCCTTGTGGGCAATAGTCCAGTGCTCCTGCTGACATGGGGTTGAGCTCACCGGAGCCTTATCACCCCCACCGACAGGCAACCGGGTCATGGCTGGAATGTGACAGGGAGTACTGTCCGCTGCTTAGGGCTTAGCCCCCAGGAGAGATCACCAGTCCTCAGGCTGATCTGAAACAGACACACGCTCAGGGACTCCTGTGATGACGGAGCCAGTACCGGGAAGAGTTGGATCGTTTCTGGAATGGAGCAGCCACAGGAGTGAAATGGACAGGTTGCGTTCCTGTTGACACAGCTGGAGGAGCCCAGGATGGCTAGGTATTCAGTCTGAGCCGTGGCAACAGAGGAAAACTCCAAAATTAGCTTGTCTTTCTTCCTGAGTTCGGCTTCCAGACGAGCGATGCTTTTCTTAAGCTTTGTGGTGGTAATCTGACATGAATGACACTCAGGTCCACACTCAGCCATTACACATGCAGGTCATAAAAGTCCAAAAAAGTGCTCAAAGCTTAGCCTAGTTGTCAGGCTAATAACAAACTTAGCAAGCCAGTAGCAGTCGAGGCAGTCCACATCCAGCTGCCAATTTAACTTAATATGCAGGCATCTGATGACTTAAATGTTCTTCCTCGTTAAAAGATAAAAGAATTGGAATCTATAAGTGTAGAATAAAATATGGCTTAAAACTGGACAAAAAGTCACCTTTTTGGCAGAGCTTTCACACAGACAGCACATATATTTAGCTGCCTAAACCTAACCATAGAGGAGGCAGATCAGAAAATTAATCAGTTTTTGATGTAAACATGAGAATATATTTGTTGCATCTTGTGAAGGCAATGAAGGAATTACTGGCTGAATAGATTTCAGTTTCAGTGCGATGCTGCTGCAGTGGGCCTATGGAGACCATCACTTGTCTCTGTGCTCTCTAATGCAGAGCAGCCGTTATTTTTCTTCCTCTTCCATTCAGCAGCTCCTTGAAGGCTGTCAGCTGGTTGCGGTTTGGATGGGATGGCTTCAATTTGGCCACACTCGCCTCTCTCTGTGGCCAGCTTTTACAAGCTTTGGTTATGCAGAACTGAGAGAGAGAGAAACAGAAGGAATAAAAGGGGGAAATAAATGGATTTTAATTAATTGTCCATAGAAAGGGCAAAACCCCCATTGTGGTTATGTTTTTTTTCTTTTTTTCATTTCTCTTTTTCTCTCTGTTCAGCATCTCTTCAGGGAGGCCCTAAGTGCTCAGTCGTTGAACGGCCAGCCAAGGCCTCGCTGAAACACGCAGCATCTGCCAATCCCACAATCCACTCTGCTCGATAAGGTCTCTCTTTCTCTGTTTCTCTCTGCCTCTCTAGCTCTCTTGGCCACCCAGCAGTGGCAGGGGGCTTGAATCTGCCACTCATTAAGGTGAACTGTGCCAAGGCCTGCACTGCTCACTGCCAAAGCATTCGTGTCTGGGTGTGTGATGGGAAAATCAGTGTGTGCATGTGTGTGAGCTGGTTCCAGAGGTTTCGAGGGTGGAGGGAGGTTCTGATGTGCTGTGAAGTCCTGCAGTGCATACAGGAGGAAGAGGAGGAGGAGGAGAAGGAGGAGGAGAATGAAGGGCCATGGTCCACCTCCTCCTGGGACTCCAGTGGCTTGGGGATAGATGGATGGGAAGAAAGGAGAACTGACTATCGCTAAAATTGATAAAAAATGTTATTTCAATATCAATCACAAGAGTCTTAGTTACACTGCTGGAAATCAAAGTTCACCAGAGAACCAAACCAAAACAAAGAAACTGTGGAAGCAATGAAAACAGGTGCTGAAATGTATCACTGGAGTTGAGAATGGTGTTTGGCTTCCCCTCGTGCTGCCAGCACTCACAAATCCCAGCCCATGTGCCATCAATGTGTCACCCAGTGTTTTGAAGCGCTCTCAGTTTAAATTTTTACCTTGTTTGCTGATGACCTTTCAGTGTGCTACTAATGAGATGAGACCCATTTACAAGTAATTCAGAAGTGACTTGTCATGGAGAAAAAGGACAAACAAGGTTTCACACTGAAAGTTCCTCTGAATTAAACTAAAATGCATAATTCACACATTTTTTGGCTTGGTTAGTTTTGTATTTCAGCTTTCACAGCTCTTCCCTGCTACCTGGCACACACTGATGATATTAACCGACACCACACTTTGAGTGTAAGTTACCTCTGTACTGTACTCTACTCCCCGCCTTACAGTGAGCACAGATCATGTTGTTAAATCCACTTAAAGCACCTTGGTAATGTACATTATTGACTGCAGTCAAAGATGGACAGGACAACAAGATGTGTGTATTTGCGATATGAAGTGTTTACAGCTATGATCACAGGTTTATGTGTATGCATAACTTCATAAGGTTTTCTGTGTATGTGTACAGAGACTTCTGTGTGTGTGTGTGTGTGTGTGTGTGGTAGGAGGTGTCGCATGGTGAGCTTTAAGTGTGTCAGTGGGGTGCACAGCAGATAAAATAGTCCGACTTCATCATTACACACCAGATTCCCTTTTCAAAAGACGCTGAGCCTCCACATGAATATTTCATTCTGTGATATCTGGGCCAATTAGGTGCTCATACACACCCACACCTTGCACTCATCTGTCATTTTTAGGACACACACACACACACACACACACACACACATTTTTTTCTGCCCAACATCACTGTCTGTTCTCTCTTTCAGTTGAAACCTTTTATGGTCTCATGGTTAGAAAAATCTTGAAGAAAACAGACACACATGATTACAGCCTAGTGCACTGAGCTGTGTATTGGATGGAAGTGTTTCACAGCTGGAGGTTAAAAGCAGGGACTCAAACAGCAGATCTGGGAAATGTACTGGCTGTAAAGAATTACTTGCTAAATCAAATTATATAATGTGACCTATAGATGGCAAATTTCTATAAAAAGGATTCCTTAAAACAAGTGACAGTGACTGAATGAAGTGAAATGTATTAGAGCAAGTAAATGGTAAATGGTAAATGGACCTGCATTTATATATAGCGCCTTTCGAGGCATCCAACCACTCAAATTGCTTTTTACACTACGAGTCACATTCACCCATTCACACACACATTCATACACTGGTGGGCGAGACTACTATACAAGGTGCCACTTGCTACTCAGTTTTTAACACACTCATACTTAGTGAATTAGAAGCGCGGCTCCGCACCATGGAAAACCATTCAGTAGCTGCGGTAGTTAGCCAGTCCCCTGGACCCCTCCCAAATCTGATCACTGATGACATGTTTAGCCGCATGTCATCATTTAATCGCTGGCTGTCCAGGTGGTGTCCAGCACACAATGTGGGTTTCGTTAATAATTGGCAAACTTTCTGGGGAAAACCTGGTCTTATTAGGAGAGACGGCATTCATCCCACTTTGGATGGAGCTGCTCTCATTTCTAGGAACCTGGCAAATTTTATTAGTAATTCAAATCCCTGACAACCCAGAGTTGAGATCAGGACTCAGAGTCGCAGTCCTATACGCCTCTCTGAGCTTCTAGTTCAGTTACCCACCCATAGAGTTATACAAACGGTGTCTGTCCCCCAACCACCTAAATTATTTAAATCTAGTTTTATTTATTTTAATCTAAGTTAAACAAAGAGGAGATGTGCATAAAAACCTAATAAAAATTTAAACCTCTTCTGTCACAGAAAGACAAAACAGGAGAATTAAATGTGGACTGTTAAATATCAGGTCTCTATCATCTAAATCAGTGTTAGTTAAATAATTAATATCAGATAATCATATTGATTTATTCAGCCTCACTGAAATGTGGCTGTGTCATGATGAATATGTCATTCTAAATGAATCTACTCCTCCCAGTCATAATAACACCCACAGTCCTCGAGGCAGCGGCTGAGGAGGGGGAGTTGCAGCCATTTTTAACTCTAGTATATTAATCAGCCCTAAACCTAAACTAGATTATAATTCCTTTGAAAGTTTTGTTCGTAGTTTTGTACATGCGACCTGGAAAACCTCACAGTCAATTATTTTTGTTATAGTGTACCATGCTCCTGGCCTGTATTCTGAGATTTTATCCAGTTTAGTTCTTAAATCAGATAAAGTTATTATTGTCAGTGATTTCAATATTTATGTTGACGTTGATGATGACTCCCTCGCTATTGTGTTTTTCAGATTATTAGACTCCATTGGCTTCAGTCAGGGTGTACATAAACCTACTCATTGTTTTAACCACACCCTCGATCTAGTCCTGACATACGGAATTGAAATTGAAAACCTACTAGTCTTTCCACAGAATCCCTCTCTATCAGATCACTACTTATTAACTTTTGATTTCTTTCTATTTGATTACACACCAATCAGCAACAGTTACTATTCTAGGTGTTTATCAGATAGTGCCGTAGCAAAATTTAAGGAAATGATTCCATTGGCCTCAAATTTAACACCATGTCCCTCTTTGACACAGGTTCCTGAACTGACTTTAAACTCTCCCAAACTGATTATCTTGTTGATAGTGCTGCAGGCTCACTGCGAACAACACTTGACTCGGTAGCACCTCTTAAAAAGAAGTTAACAAAGCAAAGAAAGTTCGCTCCTTGATACAGCTCCCAAACTCGAAAATTAAAACAAATATCGTGAAAATTTGAAAGGAATTGGCGAATAACCAAGCTGGAAGAATCTCGTTTAGTCTGGGGAGACAGTCTCAAAACATATAGGAGGGCCCTCCGTAAAGCCAGAGCAAACTATTATTCATCATTAATAGAAGAAAATAAGAACAACCTCAGGTTTCTTTTCAGGACTATAGTCAGGCTGACAGAAAGTCACAGCTCTATTAGATTAGATTAGATTAGATTATATCAAAAAGCTTTATTAATCCCAACAGGGAAACTGGTTTGCCACCAGGTTAAACCATACAGCCAACAAACAGCACAAACATGACACACAACAGATAATACAGGAGACCATCAAAGCGTGATTAAGAGCCACTGAGACATGATAAAAGCCTATCAACACATAATCAATAACATAATAGCATGATGATACATAAATAAACAAATGAATACATAAAAACATAAAAACCTGCAGTGGGACAGTTAACAGTGTTCATTAAAATATCTGACTGCTGCAGGAACAAAAGACCTTCTCAGTCGTTCAGTTGAGCACCGAGGCATAACCAGTCGCTCACTGAAAGAGCTAGTGAGTCCTTTAAAGACACTGTGGAGTGGGTGGCCTTCAAACAGCAGAACCATTTTGACTTTTGACCTCATTCTCTTTTCCACAGTGACCTCGAGTGAGTCTGGGGTAAGACCGATAACTGACCCAGCTCTCTTGACCAACTTGTTGATCCTATTTTTGTCATCCACAGATATTCTGGACCCCCAGCAAAGTACAGCATAAAAGAGAACACTAGCCAAGATACCATGATAAAAGACATTTAAGAGTTTTGTGCTGAGGTCAAAGGATCTAAGTTTTCGCAAAAAGAAAAGTCTCGCCTGAACTTTCTTGATTAGGACATCAGTGTTGTCTTTCCAGTTGAGTTTACTGTCCAAATGGATACCAAGGTACTTATAAGACCCGACAATTTCGATCTCCTGACCATTAATTGTCACTGGAAGGACCTCCTCTCTTTTCTTTCTAAAATCAATCACTAACTCCTTAGTCTTCCCTACGTTTAACTTTAAGAAGTTAGAGTCACACCAGCTGGAAAAGGATTGGACTTCGTTTCTAAAGGCCACATCATTCCTCTGGTTAAGTAGACTCACTAAGGCGGTGTCACCAGAAAATTTTTGCACCAGGCAGGATTGCTGACTATGTCTGAAGTCGGCGGTATAAAGTGAGAATAAAAAAGTAATCTGAGCTTTGTATTCCTTTAGCCTTTAGCAGCAATGATTTTATGAGCTTTTTTAATGACAATTCTAACTATTGGAGGCAAAATTCATGACCTCTTGTCCTCAGACAGTACCTATCTGCCCTCAAACACAGCTGTAAGACCTGATATATATTTAGATTGCTTCTCCCCAATTTCTCTTCAGTAATTGACCTCAATGATTTCTTCATCCAAGTCATGAATGTATCTCTAAGACCCCATCCCAACTTGGTTACTTAAGGAAGTCTTACAAATGTATTACACATGATCAATATATCTTTATTAACAAGAAAGATATGTACCACAGTCTTTTACGGTAGCTATAATTTATTTTAGGAATTTCAGTCAGGATTTAGAGTGCATCATAGCACATAGCACTGAGACAGCACTAGTAAAAATTGCAAATGATCTTCTGATTGCCTCAGACAAAGGACTCGTCTCTGTACTTGTTTTATTAGATTTTAGTGCTGCATTTGACACAATTGACCATCAAATTCTAATACAGAGACTGGAACGTTTAATTGGCCTTAAAGGTTCTGCACTAAGCTGGTTTAAATCTTATTTATCTGATTGATTTAAGTTTGTTCATATTCACGAAGAATCATCTTTACATACTTAAGTTTGTTTTGGAGTTCCACAAGGTTCTGTGCTCAGACCAATTCTGTTCACGTTATATATGCTTCCCTTAGGTAACATCATTTGAAATCACTCTGTAAATCTCCATTGTTATGCGGATGATACACAATTGTATTTATCGATAAAACAGGAGAAGTAGTCCAGCAAACACAGGTAAAAGTAGTCAGGTAAGCAGCAACAAAACAGCAATAACAATGGAGAGTAGCAGCCAAAACATGTGCAGCATACACAACCAGAACTACAGTAAATAAAACAAACATTTGAATGGCAGGTTCAATCATTCCCTCTGTTAAAGTATGCCATTAAAGCAGCTCTAATGTCAACTCCTTCTTGGTTGCCATGCTCTGGTAATGCCTGAAGAGGAGGCTTAATGTTGGCCTGTCTGTCCTGGTGCTCCTCAATGAAATTGTCACCATGTTCCTCACAAATGGACACAGCAGGTAAGCGCCATTTTCTTGCTCAGGTCAAGCTTGCAGTCATTTCTTTTTAGGAGGCACCTCCACCGTCCTTTCAATCTCCCAAAAGCCATTTCCACAACTGACCCTGCGCTGCTTAATCTGTAGTTGTAGGTGTTGTTCAGGGGTGTGACGGCCCCTCCCTTTACTCTGGAGGTGTGTGGGCATGCTGGTTGCTGGTTGGTCTGCTTTGTCTTTCAGGAGGGGCCGACATCAGCTGATGCGCTGCACCTGGGCCCGGTGAAGCGGTTATATTCTGATACCAGCTGGCTCTCTCCTTCTCACTCGATCCACGCCGTACATGAGGGCACCGCGGCGCGGCCGTGCCTTTTCTGTTGCTTTTGTTTTGGCACACTCACACACACACACATGCATCCACACACGCCTACACTACTGATTACTGACACTGATTCTCACGTATTTCTTAAGTTAATGTTAATAAACGCATTGATTAGTTTGAACCTCGTCTTCCCTCCTTTTTTTTTGTTGCAGCCTAAGAGCCGGGTTGTAACAGGGGTCAATCTGCCAGTGTCCGCAAAGGGCTTCATGAGCCAGCTCTGCATGGGGTAGGTTGAATCACCTATCAGGTAATGTCCAACATCACAGCCAGAGATGGACAATTTGTTTTGGCTCAGAAATTCCCCATCACTTAGGAATTCCCACAAATGTGACTGTTTTAGGACTCTTGCGTCGTGCACAATCCCTGGAAAGCCAACACATACATCCCAGAAAAGACCTCTGCCATCCACAACTGCTTGCAGAACAACCGAATGCCATCCTTTCCGGTTGTAGTAGTCTCTGGGATACTCCTCTGGTGCTATAATTGGAATGTGGCTTCCATCTACTGCACCAACACACTGTGGTACCCTCCAACAACTCTGAAAGAGAGCAGCCATTTCCACCAACTTCTCAGCATCAGGGCATGTAATGTGGGCAGGGAGCAGCACCTTGATGACTGCATTGCAAAAATCCTGCACACAGTTAAATACAGTGCTCAGGCCTACTCCAAAAAGATGGCTGATGGTTCTGTATTCACTGCTAGTGGCCAGCTTCCAGATGGCAATTGCCACCAGCTTCTGGATAGGGAAACACAAGCAGTAATTTGTGTTCCTCCTCCCAATGACATGCCTCACTTGACGGCAGATGTACTTGAATGACTCTCGGGACACACGGAAATTCTGGATGAACTGGACAGAGGTGAAATCAGGAATAATTGTATCCCACCAGTAGTGAGATCTTGGATGTGCCCAGACAACGGGTGATCTTCGCCTTGCCATCAGCTGCAAGATTGCCTATAAAGACAAAAATGTACAGGTAAATAAGCATGTTGAGTGGAGAGTGATCAATACTAAAATAAATATCCATCATGCTATTTAACCCTTGCCTCATTTAATAAAGTTTTGCTTGTATTGAAAAATAAGGCCTAGTCCACACGGACCCGTGTACTTCTGAAACAGTGTATTATTCTATGCGATTTGGCTGTTTAGCCACACGCAACCACACTTTTGGGCCCCCAAAACCGCGTTTCTTTGAAACCGGAGTCCAGGGTGAAGTTTTTGGAAGACTCCAGTGCCAGTGGTTGCATGTAGATAGGATAACCACAGTATTTTATTACCTGTCTCCATTGTTTGATGTCAGAGCGACAATAAATAGCTCTTTTCTAAAAGTTTACTAACTACTAAAATCCCACATCACTGTGTTAAATACAATGTATCTTAACTATATTTACAATGAAGCTTGATTCTGCATTCATAGTATGTGAATGTGCTGTATGTTGGGCTGTACATGGGCTTCCGGTCGACCACGTCATGGAGTAGACGTCCCTCCACCACGCTCCCACACATCTATTTAAATTTTAACATTTTCAGCCTGCCCTCGGGCATCATATACAGATTGATCAGTCTAGTAACCTCTAAAGCTCAACTGCTGTCCGGATATGCTCCTGAAGTCCGGTAAAAACCTAAAAAAAGACGACGCGGACAAAAACCGTCAGCAGCCCTATGTTGTAGATATGGATGCCATCGCTGACATGCCGGTGAAGCACAAAGAAGCTCTGTCCTCTGAATTCAGAGCTGCATTTTCTACTCTCGAGAAGAAACTGGACTTGATTAACTCCAAGGTAGAGGACCATGAGCAACGGGTTATTGAGGTGACTGAAATCGGTGCCTGGAATTGGGCCTGACGGCTCCCGACCCCGTCCTCCTTGTTTCTTCTAAAATGTCTTTTGTTGTCAATTCAGTATCTTAGGTTCAGCTGGCAGGTACTTAGAAAAACACTGGAGATAGGCAGAATCTGGTGCAATCGAGTTTATTGTGTTCACAGGCAACAACACAGACAAACTCACGAGTCAGCCTCCAGAGGACGACTGAAAACCTGCTTTCAGCGCTCTGGCTTATATGCTGGTGGAGGTCGAAGAGATCTCCACCCATTTCTGTAGTCCTTCCCACTTCGATCCGTTTTTACTGGTAGCAGACTTTTGCCTTTATTCCCGCTCAACTGGAATCTGCCACCAGTATTTCCGGAATCGCTCTCGCTCTTTTTTAAAAAACCATGTGATCTCTGGGGACTCACATGCTACAGTTCCTCGTGCTCTATTTTTGAAAAACGTGATCTCTGGGGACTCACATGCTACAGTCCCTCGTGATACAATCATTTGAGTGTGTGTGTGACCTTTTCCCGTGTTATATAAACTCTTAAGTGCATTTAGGCAATACAATCAAGTGAGTGTGCTATCTTCTTTACACAGCACATGGCAACTTGTATGAGGGTCACTATAAGTTCACAACATCATGTGAGTGTAGGTTAATGCATTATATCATTACACAGCGCGTGATAGGTTATGTGTGTCAATAAGAGTTCACAACTGAGATGTCACTAAGAGTTCACATCGTTATATATTGCATATTACACATGAATGCAGGATTAGTTTTTTACAAACGTGTACACACTAACATGGTTATATAGCTATTTGTATCTTATCCAACTTATATGGTCTAACATCTGATGAGGGTTTTGACTTTTACACTACATTCCCCCCTTTGGGGCTCCATAGTCCCACACAACACTTTTAAATCACAGAAAATGGGGTGAAAATATATATATCCCCCCTTTGGGACTATATAGTCCCATAACATTAGCTGAAGATTTGTTAGCACCATACATAATTTCGTTTTCCAGTGATTATATCAGTAGATCATTAGTAGATATCACACATATATCACACATAAGTCACAGAGAACAAGAGCTAGCCTAATAATGTCATCTTGTGGCATAAGGATATAGAATGACATTCGTATACAGTGATTGTGACTACAGTCAGTACTAACATGTGCTACAGAGAATACCTGATAAGTTTCACTTATAGTGATTACAGCTGGCAGGATTCATAGCTACTGTGGTTGTTAACATTGTCCCCTTACAGTCCCTCAAACCCGTAGGCTGGCATCCGCAAGCGTCGGTATGTTGCCAGCTGACCCTTCAGTGCGTCGACCTCTTCTTGTGTGGCCTCATAAGCATTAAGTTGCTGCTGTAAGGTGTCCCTGGCCTGAGTCAGTTCGCGAACTTGGCCCCGCAGATCCAGCACCTGCTGCTCGAGTCGATGCAAGTGCGCCCTGTGCATTCCCTTGTTTTCTCCCTTCCTGATTGCGTAGGTACCGTGGCGGACTCTGCGAAGCTTCTTTCACAGGTCGAGGGGAAGGCTGCGCACCAGCCGGCGAAAGGGCAACGCGGGAACAAAATGAAGCTGGTTACGCAGCTCGGCTGTCAGTTTCAGATGTTGTGCTGTTACTGGTGCTCCATCTGGCAGGCATCGGAGGCTGATTTCTACTGCGTCCGGGTCCACATTGTACTCCTTCTCTAGGAGAGCGCGGGTTGTCGGTGTTAGCCCGTGCATGCTCAGGTGACCCACATTTCGAGGTGGTGGGCTAGCCCGACGTGGCTTAACAGGTGGTGGGGTGGTTGGTGAATAGCCAGGTGAATAATCAGCACTGTCCTCTGTCATGGCGGATGAGGCAGGGGAAAATACTGGCAACATGTCTTTGTGATCATCGGGTTGAGGGGGTTCATCTTGGGATGGTGCTTGTGAGGTGGAGGGCGTCTGGGGCTGTACTGGGTCAGGCAGCTGGTACGGGGGGGGGTAATGTGGGCCTGGAGTAGCAATAGTCCAATCTGGAGTAAGAACAGGCCAATCTGCTCCTGGTCCAGGACCCACCTGGGTTTGACCTTCCTGGCTGGAGGTATTGGCAGTTGGGTTGAGTGATTCAGGGCAGGTTCCCGCGTAGCTGGGATCTGCAACTGGTTCTGGGTTTGGGCGGGACAGTAGATAGCGGATCAGGCTGGTAGATGGAGGGTGGTTCAGTGTCTGGATCGCTGGCTGTGGGGTGTGGAGTTGATTGTAGAGCTCATCCAGTGGCAACTCAGGGGGATGGGTTGGCGGTGGAAGGCTGGTCCCGGGGTAGGGTGGAGGGTGAGGGGGTCTCATCACACGAGGTCCCTGCTGCTGGTACCAGAACACAGGCTGGTCCCCCTGGTTCTGCTGGTATGGATGTGGTGCTCTCCAAGACCCAGCCATAGTCTGTTTTTATCTTAAAGGTGTAAAGAACATTTTAGTGCACTCTCTCTATAATAGTTTTTCCCTCTTCCCTATTTACTCTTAGGTTTATGTTACACATAAGCCATGCAAGAAGGATTAGTATATTAGTGATAATGAAGTTTAAGTGTTGGTGAGTAATAGTAATGGTCTGGTGACAGCGACGGTATCAGGGTCTTCTTATGCAATTTCATCATACACTTCTTCTGTTGACTTAGATCTCTGACCATATCGAGCAATTCCCAATGCCCTGTTTTGTAGCATTACCTCATACTGATTTCTACATTTTTCACCTGTGCCCTGCTCTTGTTTTTTAAGGAGCTGTCTTTGGGAACCAGTCATATCTTCATAAGATTCAGCGCCGGTGGGCCGTGGCCCTTGGTCTATTACGACAAATTGTCCTGTAACACTTGTCATTGTCCGCTTGATTACAAGCCGCACCAGGGGAAGACCACAGCAGGCTATCGTGAGAAGGGCCAACACAACAATTCCCAATAACATTCCCATCATTTTTAATATTTTTCCAGGGGATAATGCTGATAACCAGTCCCACATTGAGGGGATCCTGGTGTTCCAGTTTGAGTGCTGTACATGCTGATCTCATAAGGTACGCATGCCTTCCAAAGCTTTGGTCAAATTGCCACCCTCCCCCGTGTGCACTGGAATGACAGTACAACAGTGTTCCCCTATTATATCGCAGACGCCTTGATCATGGGCTAGCAGGGTCTCAATGACAAGTCTGTTCTGTACCGTCATTAGGGATGTGGCATGTAATTGCTCGTTTACTCCTTCAAGGGCCCTTATAGTCCAATTCACAAATCTTTGTTGGTTATACCCCAAATAATTTACCCAACGGCTATTACGGGCTATATATTGGGCATTCACTACGGTTCCCCAAATTGGCCATGAGCCCAATACTCTGCCCGTCTCTATCCATTCATCTGCTATAGCCTGTTGATCCTTAGGGACTCCTTGTGGTACCTGGTCCCATGTAATGTATACACTAGCATCCTCCTCCCAGGAACGTCCCTGAGGTTCAGATGACGTACGGCGTCTCGCTGGGGTGCTGTTAGTTAAACTGAGTATCGTAATTGGTCCTGTTAACATTGCTGGAGCACAGAGTCCCGTCCAGTTGGCTGGCAGTACTGCTTTCACCTGAAGGTCACTTTCACATATCCAAAATATGTCCGCCAGTGGAGTGGTACCATCGGTCAGGTTTAGTACCCAAATCCAGGTGGTATCATTATAATTTTGGCCTAGAACTATGGAATCATCACCTCCATTGACCACCTGGTGGCATTGGATTTTGGCTTCTCGAGTTGTATTACATACCTTCTGCGCCTCTGAGAGCTGCAGAGTACCTGCTGATGAGGACACATTTCCTATGATCTTTTCATACCTGCATCGGATCAGCCTCTCCACCTCCAGGGAAGTGTTAGTATGGGTGGCATTATTTAGCCAATGTTCTATCCTGTTTCCTCGTGCTACGCAAAATGGGAATATGAGGTCTGGTGTCAAATGTACTACTGGAGGTACCTGGAATTCTTGTTGGAACTGATCAGAGGCGTTTTTAAGATTTTCTGGACAGATAGCCGTTGTGTTGGTCCATCTCTCTCTACCCGCTGCCATCCACATGACACATGCAGCAAAACATTTGTCCTGCTTCCAGCAATTATCTATGTCAGGGAGAGGCCTCACCCTAGGTAGGCCCCTCCTTCTGTGGCGTGCTACACACGTAATATTGGTTACCTGTTTAGCAGAGTATTCCAGCCATTGATAGAAGGCATTGGACTTCCAAGTGGAGGTTCTTACTAATTCCACCCGTTGCACTGGCACATCTCTTGGCTTCCTTGGGGATCTGGGGCCTAATTGAAGCCATTGTCGTGCAACTTTTAGGGATATAGTGAACCCTACTTCCATATTAGTACAACCTCTCATATTACACCAACCTCTTGCTGTCACCATTCCTTCCACGCTACAGCGTGATCCTGTGGATCGTCCATGCAGTCTAATGTCTCCTGGGCTCTCCACCAATACATCATCGTAAGCATGTGATTTATAGTAGGTTAGTTGTATTGTTTCCCTGTAAGGTAGCTTTCCCTGTTTTGCAGCCAAAGATCCTAGTGCCAGCAAGCACTCGCCTTTCTCTTTCTGGCCTTCTTTACCCTGTGCTGCTCCCTCACTCTGGTGTACTCTTGTTGCGATGAGCAATAGGGTTAGTAATATTACAGCTATTGTTCCTACTTTAGCTCCTCGTTGCATGCTGACTGAACCCTTAGGTCTGCCGGGGGGCTGGTCCCTCTCCGGGGTCTGAGTCTCTCGTGTCTGTGTTTCTTGAGTTTGAGTCTGAGTCTGAGCTTGAGCTCGAGTTTGAATCTGAGTCTGAGCTTGAGCTCGAGTTTGAGTCTGAGTCTGAGCTTGAGCTCGAGTTTGAGTCTGACCTCTCTGGGTCTCTAGCTTCACCTGCTTCTGAGCTAAGGCTTTCCTCTCTTTTTTCGCCTTCTGTCTCTGCTCCCACTTCCTCCGATCCTTCTGCCTCTGCTGCCACCTCCCTCTCTGCACTTGTCCCCTCATGTTTGTCCTATCACTAGTAGGTGATGACTCATGAGACTGAGATTGGCTGTCAGTCCCGGGGGATGAGGAGCCTCCCTCTGAAGAGCTCTCTGTTCCTGTTGATACTCTCTCTGGTAAGGACCCACTGCTCTCACTCTGGGCTGAACCGCTGCTGTCACTCTGGGCTCTCTGTGCCCTGCGTCTCTGTGCCACGCGTGTAGACCTTCTTGCCCCCTGTTCCTGTGGGGAGGCGTCGCCATCCCCTTCTGGTTGATCCCTTATTGCCCTTGGGGCGGCTTCGCCGTCCCCTTGTGGCTCTGAAGTTACTGCTCTCTGCCTGGCTCTAGGTCGGGGAACAGGTGGTCTCTCTGAGGTGTTAGCTCTGCAGCAGTGGTTAAGATGGAACCAAACGTCCTTACCTTCGACTTTCAAGGCAGTTGGTGTAGCTAATATGACCTTGTATGGACCTTCCCTTCGCGGTTGGTCCCACTTTCTTTTGAACACCTTGACGTACACCTGTTCTCCAGGCCGTATTCTCTGGAGGTCTGCAGGGATGTCGATCCCTCTGTCCTCTGTGGCTCCTTTCACCTGCTGGAACACAGCCCTGTGGATACGAGTTAGACTTCGTAAGTATTCAAACATTTCACCTTGCAACTGTTCCAGGGACGGTCCCTCATGAGGACCTCTTAAGTATGGTAGCGGCATGGGCCGGCCCGTAAGCATTTCATGCGGTGTTAGATGCGTGACTCGGCTGGCTTGTGAACGCATAGACATTAGTGCAAGTGGTAAAGCATCCACCCAGTTAAGCTTATTTCTGCTGTCTGCCACTATCTTGGCTATTTTTGTTTTCAAGATGCCATTTGCCCTTTCTACCGCTCCCTGCGATTGGGGATGGTAAACGCAGCCAAATTTTTGTTTGATTCCTAATTGCTTTAGTGTCTCTTGTATGACATTGGACACAAAGTGGCTGCCGTTGTCTGATGATATGGTGTCTGGCATTCCAAATCTCGGGAAAACTTCCTGACACAAAAATTTTGCGACTGTTTTGTGATCTGATTTTGTAGTGGCTTTTACCTCCACTCCCTACTATATCTACATATGACCACTAAAACATATCTCAGTCCCCTTACTCTTGACTGCGGTCCCATGTCTATATAGTCCATCATGAGGTGTCTGAATGGTCCATCTGGGGGTGGTATATGTGCCAATGGGGCCGAAAAAACTTTCCTGATGTTGTATTCTGCACAAACGTCACATTCATTTAGTACTCTGTCCACCGTGGCTGCCATGAATGGCGACCACCATACTGCTTGCAGTTTCCTTAGGATCTCCCCCCTTACGCAATGGTCACTACCATGCGCCCAAATTATTGCATGTCTTAGTAGTAAGGTGGTAGTACAAAGCAGCCATGGGCATCTAGCCAAACTCCATGCAATGGACCCCGTGTTGGGCCCGTTTGCGTATTCTTAATAGCTCCCCGTTTTACCCATAAGCGTTTCTCAGCCTCATCTACTCTATCTTGAGCGGCTATAAGGGAGGGCAAGGATGTGAGAGGTTCACAATCTTGTATGGTTAATATGTGTGCCATTACTGCCCCTACTGCTGCTTGTTTGGCTGCTTCATCTGTAAGGTTATTGCCTGTAGCTATCAGGGTGTTGGTCTTTTGGTGGGCTGGACATTTAATGACAGCTAGGGCTGTGGGAAGCGACATGGCTTTTAACAGATCGAGGATGGCAGCTCCATGAGTTACAGGGGTGCCATCAGCTCTGCTAAATCCCCTTTGTTTCCAGATGTTAGCATGAACATGGCACACGCCATAGGCATACGCAGAGTCTGTGTAGACATTTAGCGATTTTCCTGCAGCTAATTTACATGCTTCTGTCAACGCTTTTATCTCTGCGAGTTGGGCTGAGCAGGGCTGAGCAAGCTTACGTGCCTGTAATGTGGCGAAGGTTTGGTCGTCATTTTTGAGCTGAATAATCCCGTAGCCTGCATGGCTACCAGTGGCGTCACGAAAACATGAGCCATCCACGAACAATGTGAGGTCGGCAGGAATCGGCTGATTATGTAGGTCCTCTCTAGCCCACATGAACTTCTCTGTGTCATGAATGCAGTCGTGTGGAGTACCTTCTGTTGGTAAAATCAGTTTAATGGCGGGGTTAATGACGGTGCAGCGCTGAATATTGAGTTCAGGGGCTGACAGGATTACCTCATAGCCCGTGCGTCTGGCTTGTGTTAAGACGAATCGTGGACTAGTCAGTAGTGCATGAATTTGGTGGGAAGTATACAGCGTCACAGGATGTCCCATGGTCAGCGATGAAGCTTTCTGAAAGGCAAAAACAGCGGCTGCCAGTCCCTGATAGCAGGATGGCAGGCCAGCCTCGATGTTGTCCAGTTTAGTGCTATAATACGCCAATGGCTGTTTACCTGTGGGTGTGTCTTGCATCAGGACGGCACAGGCAAAGCCTGATTTTTCTGCAACATAGAGATGAAAAGGTTTAGCATAATTTGGCGTCCCTAAAGCAGGAGCGGACTGCATGTCTATTTCAAGGGCTTGGAACGCACCTTCCGCTTCCTCTGTCCATGTTAACTGTGCTGTGTTATTTGTTTGTCCTGCTGCTCTTATCAGAGCCCTGAGGGGAGCAGTTTTTATAGCATAGTCACAGATCCAAGGCCTGCTGTAGC